>NC_056600.1:18660476-19260476 GCF_018340385.1 Cyprinus carpio | reverse complement strand
GTAATTTTGTATGAAAACATTACATTCTATTTTCACTCCTATACGTTATTTTAAAGTATATAAGTACACTTATTTAAATAAATAAATAAATAAACATGTAAACACACACACACACACACACACATAGGAAGAGCAACCCCAGAGCAACAAATTGCAATTTTCATTTTGGAACGTTTAATGAAAATCTTTCTTGTGATGTTTAGCGTGTCTTCAGACCATTATGCTGCTGGGTCCCATGTTTGGATTCCTACTGGGTTCTTTGTGTGCTAAACTGTATGTGGATATTGGCTTTGTCAGTGTTGGTAAGCATCTGAAAACTGAAAGTATCTGAATTCCAAACTTGCACAGGGTTGAAATATTATATACTTAAGGGATAAGCTTATGGTTAGCAGCTATAAAATACTATATACTGTACATATTGTGGTGGTATTTGCTAGGTATGACCTATAATGTAGTTTAAATGTTGTATCATTTATGTATTTTTTTCTCTTTCCCCCGCAGATAGTGTGACCATCACTCCACAGGATGCACGCTGGGTGGGCGCTTGGTGGCTGGGCTTCTTTGTGTCATCTGCCATCTTAGTACTTGCTGGTGTTCCTTTTTGGTTCCTACCCAGGTCTTTACCCAAACAAGGAGAGGAAGGGAATGAAAACTCTAATGTAGATCAGGACAAAAAGGAGCAATCTGTCCTCCCAAACACACACTCAGTGAAACTGGCCGACCTTGCAAAAGGCAACTTCTTTCCCACTTTTTAACAAATCCATTATTGTTTGAACTTTCTTTCTATCCCCATTCCTTTTTCTCTTTAAAACTAACGAAGTCACTCCAATTTGTAACACAGGTAGCTTTTATAGAAGTCTTAAAGATGATTACATGCTTTACATGAAGTTAACATCTAGCAAATCTTTACGAAAAAGCTCACTTCATTCTCTGTATTCTGTTATGTAAATGTTGGATTCCTGCCTTCCCTGAAAAAACTCCTGTGCACTCCTGCATACTTCCTGTTGCTGTGTGGGATTGTTTTGAAGTTCAACTCTTTCATCGGCTTGCTCACCTTCAAAGCCAAATACATGGAGCAACAGTTTGGCCAGTCTGCATCAAGAGCAAACTTCCTTATTGGTAAGAACCCTTCCAAGTAAATGTTGAGGCAGTTGATTGTTTCATTTAATGTCTAGTCTTCAGCTGTGCTTATGAACAAACCCTACAATTTTGAAATCTATAGTATTTGTGTAAAAGTAATATTTGTAAATATACCAAAATAACAAAATGGCAATATTTTGTGTCAATAAAAACAATTATTTTACATACTTACAAAATTAAATTAAATAAAATTAAATTAAATTAAATTAAATTAAATTAAATTTTAGCAACAATTATTTTACATACTTACAACTTTTTTTTCTCAATGTTATTCCAGTTAATTCCTTGTGAAAAAGGTCCTATCGACTTATCGACCATATTTTTGTTTTTGATGTGATAGGCCATAGGCATACATAAAATTCAGCCACATTTAGTTCAAATACATCTGTCACACTGAACCCAAGAACATCCCAACCATACAGCGTAACACAATCCGAGAAGCGTGTCAGGTTTGACATTAATTGAAACTAAAGACATGTCATGTCCCGCAGGTGTCCTGATCCTGCCTGTGGTTGCTGTGGGAATATTCTTGGGTGGTTTGTTAATGAAAAGATACAAGTTAAGCGTTGTAGCAGGGGCTCAGCTCTCCTTCATCACCTCCTTCACGGCCTTCCTTCTCCTCCTCCTCCATTTCGGCACAAAGTGCGACAATGTGCCTGTGGCAGGGCTCACTGTGTCCTACAATGGGTAAAGCATTTGTATACTTGCAAGTCAGCAGTTCTCAAAATGTAGGACATATTGTAAAGAGAAATCTCATTAATTTCCTTACTTTTAAATCTCTCAAGCTTTCTTTCTTTCTTTATTTCTTCTCAAGAGTGTTTGTTATACAGTTGTATGCCTCACTTTTATGATAATTCATGTATTTTTTTTTTAAGTTTTGTTACAATAACTATCCTCTCAAGCATATCCTTATGTGTTACATGAATAAAAATGGGCATGAGGGTAAATAATAAACAATACATTAATATATAGTTTTAATTAAATGTAGTGTGTTGTGTTATAGATATTATGAAATACTAGTTTTCTTTCGAGTCTACTTGTTTTCTTTTTATTCATTATAAAGATGACCCTCTAACACTAGCGTTCTCTATTCTTTTTCAATTCTAGCTACTCGTTTTCTTTTTATTTATTATTTATTATTAAAAATATATATATATATATATATGTATATGTGTGTATATATATGTGTATATATATATAGTGTGTACCGAATATTATATATGTACCGAGAATAACCAAGACTTTTCACAATAATTACATGTTACTGTTCTTTTGTTAATTTGATTGTTCTCACTTGTTAGTCGCTTTGGATAAAAGCGTCTGTTAAATGACTAAATGTTAATATATTTATAGTATATTTATAATGACCGTGAAAATCAGTGTTGCTATTTAATAATTTATTGTGGATTAAAAAAAAAAAAATCTAGTTTCAAAGGGGGATTTGATAAAACAAAAAACAAAACAACTGAGAAGACCTGCTATAAATGAACACTGGCTCTTAGCCAGAATATTGTGTCTCCAACTGGAAACAATCCCCAATCTCTGAATTCCTCCTCAGGACCCCTGAAATATCACATGATGAGGGCTCACTCATGTCTCAGTGTAACCAGGACTGTTCCTGCTCTACATCTGAATGGGATCCCGTGTGCTCTGACAGTGGCATTACATATGTGTCACCTTGTTGGGCAGGATGCACCGCCTCCACTGGACAAGGCAAAAATACGGTATAATCTGATCTATCTAAAACTGCACTTTTCAAAACCCTAGGCACACAAGGTGTATTATAAGTATGGTCACACTTCATTTTAAGGTCAAATTCTCGCCAGTAACAAACCATTAACTACAACATTTGCCTCAATAAACTCCTAATTTGCTGTTTATAGTTAGCAAGGTAATTGTTAACTTTAGGTAGTAGGTGGGATTAGGGATGTAGAATATGTTCATGCAACATATGTGCTTTGTAAGTATTAATAAACAGCCAATATAGACATGCTAATAAGCAACTAGTTAATAATGAGGATTGGTCCCTATACTATAGTGTCACTGTAAGTATATGTTACGTACTATAATTTGCAATAATAATTTAATTTTATTTGAATGGTGGCAGGTTTTTCACAACTGCAGCTGTGTGTTAACCCCCTCACCAGTAGAGGGCAGCAGATCCCAGTACACAGTAAACTTTCACCATGATCCACCATGAACCCCAACTCTCACATCTCACAATCCGTCATCAGCCCCCACATCAACCATCAACTCTCTGGGCACTACTCCTGGATACATGATCATTATACGGTCAGTTACCTTCAGGACAGAATAGTTACTAGTCTTTTGTTAAGCAAGAATTGTGGCAGTAGCAGAGTTTTGGCAGGCAAGTACTCTCACATTTTCTTATGTATATTATTACATTTGATAACACTGTATTTGGTGGTTTCCCGAAAGTCATTTTACTGGCTATAAGTAACTTTGCAAGTACATGTCCACTCATTCTACTAACATAACATAACAGTCAACTAATACTCTACTAATACTCTAATGAGAGTTAATTGGCATGTAATTGCATGTAGAATTTCTAAAAGGGACCATCAAAATAAAGTGCAACCTTTATTTAAATATATAATTTTAGTTATTACATTTAACTTTTAACACATCGAAACTACTTTCAGATGCATTTTCAGATGTAAATAATGAAAGATGAAAAATATTTACTGTATATTACATATTTTTTTTTAGATGCATTACACCTGAGCTTAAGTCACTGGCGTTGGGTATTCAAACTCTTGTGATGCGAACACTAGGTACAAGCAATACAGTAAACAATTATTCATAAGCTAGGCAATATGTAAGTGTATATTATGTATTAAAAAACTGCATTCATTTCTAATATTTTTCTGGAGGTGGTATTCCTGCTCCTGTATATTTTGGAGCTCTCATTGACTCAACGTGTTTAAAATGGGGAATAAGGAGTTGCGGGGGCAGAGGAGCCTGTCGTATGTACGACTCAAATATGTACAGGTGTGTATGTGTGCTTTTAATTATACACCATTGTCTTTATTAGAATACAAAAATGGAGGAAAAAGCCACTTATAATTACAGTATAAAGTCTTTAAGTACCCATGTAAAATTATTGTCAGAGTCCTAATCTCACATTTGAAAAACAAATAGGATTGTATGTGTAGCATGTAATTCTTAATGTTCTGTTTTCAGAGTGATCTTCTTGAGCCTGACTACATGTTTAAGTGGGTGTTCCTACTTCTTCATCATTGCTGTCATTGTGCTTCTGCGGAAGCAGTTTAGAAAAGAAGAAATCAAAGCATTGCAGCAAACAGACAGCAAGCAAAATGAAACTGAACTCCAGTCTCCAGAGATGTGCCATCCTGACGCATCCAATACTGAGACCAGTCCCAGAGAAAAAACAGAAAGCGCCAATACTGAATGCTAGCAATGAGCTATCATCTTTGTAGCTCTTTCAGGGAATTTAGGAGACAGTGCTGACACTGTAAATCAATGGCTGAAGAACTACTAATAAAATCAATGACCAGGGCTGGGTTTCCCAAAAGCATCTTAAGCCTAAGCTGATCGTAGCTCCATTGGTTTCAATGGGTCTATGATGTACTAAAGCTTCCAATGCTTTTGGGAAACACAGTCCAGGACCATAAGGAAACTAGTGCAAGCCATGACATTCTTTCTGCTCTGCTGTATTATGTGTTTCATGATCCAGAGTTTGTACTTCTTAATAAATATATTCGAAAAAAGAAATCTCAGTCCTTTTATAGCGAATTTGCTTTCGCCAACCTAGGGAGGTGAAAGAATGTAGTGATGGGTACTCACGTCACCAATGACGTTATGATTTTTGGATCACGTGTCACTGACGGTGTGGTTATGAGTACATCACATAAGAAAGATTGGTGGGATCTCTAACTTGTAGGACCTCTTTCTGTATCATCAACACAAGGAAGACACAAGTGTAATAAAACAGATTTTATTAACAAAAGATAGAAAAGAGTAATCAACAACAGCTAAAGGAATACCATAAACGAAAAGGGAATGAAGTGAATAAGATGCATAAAATGCAAATAATTATGTTGGGCGTTGCTATGTCAGAGCTACATTATCTGGAAAGATAATCTGTTGCTACTCTGAAACAATTAAGGTGAAGAACCTTATTATGCATCAAACAAATACATGAAAGATTATTTGTTATCAACTGTAATCAGCTATATAAAATCTCATGTATATTAGAAAATCATATACTGAAAATATACAACAATAGTTACCTTCTCTGTGGTTGAGCGAGCAGTCCGGTAGTGGGGACTTCATTTCAACAGCCTTGAACACGAGCCCAGCCCACCCTTCTTTCCTGCTGGGGAACTTATTTGCATAGTCCAAACACACATTTAGAAAAGTGTCATTAAAGTTTTACCAATGTATCATTCACTTACCAAACCACAACCAGAATGCATTTCGAATGCATTAACTCCAGACATGATGGAAGAAGATTGAACTGTCATGCATGCATGCATTTGTCCATTAACAGCTGATTTTGTGCAAGATGTTGCACTACACGTCGCTGTCACTGAGAATACTTATTTCTCTGAATAAGTATAAGATGTGTGTGTTGTAGTACTCTCTGTTTCACTCACTGTTATTTATTGTTTTTGTTGTGGCCTGTTCAAATTAACTATAATGATAAACATATTAGCATCTAACTGACGATAACATTGTTAACCCTCTGGTTGTGGGTCGGTTCGGGTCAATTTGACTCAAATTGGACTCAAACTTACTGACTTTATTTACACAGGGTGTAAGTACTTCTTTTTTTGGGAATTTTATTTCAACTTGTCACACTTGTGGTATTCCCGGTCAAAATTGGCCGGACTACAAACAATTGCTTTTAAATCTCTCATTGTGCTATATTATCACTGAATATTGGATTGAATCTTTTAGTCAGCTTGTTTTCTTTCATTTTAGACTGGTTTTGTGTTTCTGTTTGCATCTGGTTAATCGTAGGCCTCATTTATCTGAGAGAAAACACATTTTTTGAGTGAAAAAAAAAGCATTATTTATGAATTATTCTCACAATATGAGTAAAAAAAAATAAAGAAATAAAAATTCAGAAAATTTGCGTTGTTTATCACACTCGTGTGCTTTAATGTTTAATCAGGAAGTTTGCTTGGAACTGCTTTTATTTTTTTTTTTAAATGGCACAAAGTCACACTTGTAGTGTTCCACAGCCATTCAAAATGAACGAGGAAGAATGAAAGTAAGAGAAACAACCAGTGTTCAGGACGCATGTCGATTATGCTCACATTTGTACATGTGTGCTTACAAACATAAAGGTCTTGGACCTGTGCATGTGTGTATGCATGCATACTCACGCTACTACACACACAAACTATTGCGGATATTACATGCTTTTGTATTTCATCCTACCCTAAACGGCATCCAATATCCTTTCATCAATCTGACATTTAAAAATCTCTGAATAAAAAAAGATAAAAAATTAAATGTGACTTCTTACTATTCTAACTTTTAAAAAAGAATGGCGCGATAAACTCACAACACAAAAATAAAGGCAAAAATTTTGTCTTTAATCAACCTATCTGGGACACAAAACGTTTGATCTCTCTCAATCAAAAACTGTAAACAATGCTTCATTCTATTCGCCAGGCATTTTGAAAGTATCTTATAGTCCAGACATAATGAGGACACTGGTCTCCAGTTTTTAAATAAACATAAATCCCCTTTCTTTGGTAACAATGAGAGGACTGCACATACACAATTTAAAGGGAGTGACTCTTCTTTAAAACAACTTAAAAATACTTAATATAAATCCATTCAAATTACATTCCAAAATTGTTGATAAAATTCAACTGGAAGTCCATCTATCCCTGGAGACCTACCAGAGAACAACTGCTGCATTGCCTCTGTGAGTTCCTTAAAAGTGATGTCATTGTCCAGCAATTGTTTTCTGGTCATTTGCTAATTTTGGTAAATCATTGAGAAATTCCTCAGTACTCTTAGTGTCACATGATTCTTTACTATATAATGTTGCATAAAAATCTACTGCCATTTTTCGTATTTCCACTGGATCAGAAGTTATAGTTTCCATTTGCACGCCGAAGATGATACATCTGTTTTTGTTGAACATTTTTTTTTCTAAATTAAAAAAAATAAGAGCTAGGTGCATCCATATCTTTAATAAAAAAAATAAAAAAAAACTTTGCTCTTATCATCGCTTCTTTTGTCCTCTCCTGTAAGAAAGATCAAAGTTCCATTCTCTTCTTTTACAAAAAGTCTTTACAGTTCCAGGGTTATCCATAATCATTTTTCTAACTGCACAATGTCTTTTTCCAGTCTTTGTATTGTTATTTTTATTTGTGATGAAGAATTGAAGGTATAGTTCTGACAAAAAAACTCTTATTTGTGCTTTACCCACCTCCCACCACTGATTAAGTTTGTCAAAAAAAAAAAAAAAAACTATTTTTCATTTTCCATTCATTCCAAAACAATTTAAATCTTTCACAGAACAAAACATCTTATAACAGCTTTACATTAAAATGCCATTCTTTCATATTAAGGTCTAAACCAACCATACGGTGATCCGAAAAAGCATTAGGTGAATGAAAAACATTCATGACTCTATCATTCCATATTTTTCCAAGATAAAACCGATCCAGTCTTGCCCCACAGACCACATTATCAGTCACTTTGACCCATGTATACTGTCTTTCCCATTTATTCCTTACTCTCCAAACATCTACCAACCCATTTTTGTTCATTATTTTAGATAATACTGAACTAGATTGATTATGAGGTTCTTCACCATTTCGATCAACAGTAAAATCTGTTGTACAGTTCCAGTCTCCCCCTAAAATAATACATATACCATCATCAATTTTTTTTTTTTTTTTTTTAAAGTCATTCAGTTTCATAAAAAAACCTCACCCTTTCTGACCCATTACTTGGGGCATAAACATAAACAAAAGCAAACAAAAAACATCAAATTCTACCTTTGTTAATAAATCCTTACTTTCTAAATGTTCTCCACAGTTAAAATATTAACATTCATGTTTTTTTGAAAATAAAATAGCAACCCCAGCACTATTACTTGAACCATGACTCAAAACAACCTTTCCACCCCACCACATGCCCCATTCTATTTCATTATTATTATCAGTATCTGTTTCCTGTAAAAAGGCAACATTAATCTGTTTTATTTTAAACAATTCTGAAACCACTGCCAATTTCTTCCTATCTCTACCCCCATTCATATTTAAGGAGCCAACCCTCAGATGCTCTATAAAAAAATAAAATAAATTAATAATAATAATAAAAGGGATAGAAACAGAACCAGAAACCAAATTAACAGAGACACCCTGTGCAGCTTAATCATTTCTTTACTTATATGATGTACGAGATTTACCCTGATGTAATTTCGTTAAAAATTTCTTCAAACAAAATCTCTTCTTCTTAATTAACTCATCATAGCTTACAGTTTTCTACTGCAATGTATACACATCACCCATAACTTGGGAACCAATTTCAGAAATATCCAAACAGGCATCGTAATCTCATTATTATTGCTCATTGCAAAGGCCTGTGATGTTTCAGGTTGTTGCTCAATTCCATTCCCACCAACCACACCAATCATTACTTCTGCACCTACTCCACTTACTTCTGCTGTGACTGCATCTTCCTCATCCCTCATCATTCCTTCTGTATTATTGCTCTGGTTTACAGTAACCATAGGCTCATCACTATAGGCCTCACATTGTCATCAACGGCAACACTGCTATCACATATTTCACTTACAGCCTGAGGTTGTACTTCCCCGACATTTGAACTGTTATCACGATCTACATCATCAACGCACTGTTGTGTATTCTCACTATTCTGAACCTTATGTGGACATGCAACCTTCTTGTGCCCTATGTCTCCGCATTCAAAACATTTCATACTTCCAGTACTCGCATATACTAAAAATGATTTCCCTTCATGCCACAGTCTGAAAGAAACATTCAACTCTGTTTCATTCAGAAACATAAACACTTGTCTTCTAAATGATAATACGTGCTTCAAAGCTTCATTACATCCAAGATAAATCATTTTAATTGGACTAGCAAAAGTTCCGTAATTCGCAAGAGCTCGTTCAATTTCACTATTCTTAATGAATGGCGGCACATTTGAAATTGTTACTCTAGTGGTTGGTGTAACCAGTGGTGAAGCGGTAATATAAGCGCCACTTACCTTAACACCGGTGCTTAAACGATTAACCAAGTTTTCTACTTTTACAAAAATAACCACTGCCTTATTCATGCGGGATGCAGAGGAAATATTCTCATACCCGATTTGCTCCCTAGCCGTCAACAGTACATCTTCCACAGTTACTACAGGTTCAGCCATACACCTGATGCCATGACGGAGAGAGAGAGATGCTGCACCCTCCTCAGGAAGGGATGCCATCTCATCTCCGTCACACCTTCTAACTCACAAAAATAACTTTTAACTCACCTCTCCAATCCAATAAATACACTTACTTCTCCATTATCACTCGAAAAGGAGAAAAAAAAAAAAAAGAAAAAACAAACAATCAGATGCACTCTCACTGTGTCAGATGCACTCTCACACGCACCCACACATTCCCAGCACTCGCAGAGAGAGAGAGAGAGAGAGAGAGAGAGAGAGAGAGAGAGAGAGGGAGAGAATTTTCAATCATCTTTATTTAACAAAAATCAAACAACAAAAAACAAACAAACAAACAAAAAAATTGGTCACATAACACATTAATCATTTTTTCACAATTTTAAACCATTTTACGAAGAGAGTGCTGCAAAATAAAGTTCATTTTCAATAACAGAACACAAAGCTCCTCTATGACACCACATTCTTTCAAAAATATTTAAGGAGTCCATAGCTTTGTAAAAACGAAAATCAATTAAAAGCCTTGATTTGATCATAGCTGTAAACACCCTTTCAACATTATAATCAATTATTTGCTCAATTTTATCTCTTCTGCTTATGTAAATGACCCTTTTGGCTTTACCCAAAATAAAATTAAGTAACTGACACTCATTCTTTCGTTTTTTAACATATTTGAAGCCCAAAATAAAAGTTTGCACAGAAAACTTCTCATTAAAACAATTAAAAAGATCTTGCAAACCATCAAATAAAGGCTTTAGTCTTGAACAATACAAAAAGGTATGAAAAACAGTCTCTCTCTGAAAACAAAAAGGACATTCATTGCTAACATCTGGATTTAAAAGCATTAACAGCAATAATGCCATGCAGAATTCGTCATTGTAGATCTCCAGCTCTTTTAGTTAACGGTGGCTTGTACAGTGCTCGCCACTCTGGTCTAACATTATTATTCATCTTAAAAACAGTACGCCACGGTGTGTCAACTCTTTCATGTAATCCCTTTTGGTTAAAAGATTTTACAAAAGCGTTATACAATTTTTTCATTATTTTCATAAAAATCCATTACTGTCACCTTATCAGCTTCCAAAAAAACCTGTACAGTAACCTAAATTTTGTGAAAGAAGCAGATTTGGAAACTGGTCATCTCCGTCACACCTTCTAACTCACAAAAATAACTTTTAACTCACCTCTCCAATCCAATAAATAGACTTACTTCTCCATTATCACTCAAAAAGAAGAGAAGAAAAAAAGGAAAAAAAAAAAAAAAAAAAAAAAAAAATCAGATCCACTCTCACGCACCCACACACTCCCAGCACTCGCAGAGAGAGAGATAGAGAGAGAGAGAGAGAGAGATAGAGTTATAATGGCAGGTTGACAAAATGATAATGGTTGCTGTTTAGGGTAGGATGAAATAGAGAGCATGTAATACTCACAATAGTTTGTATACATGAATGTGTGTGTGTGTGTGTGTGTGTGTGTGTGTGTGTGTGTGTGTGTGTGTGTGTGTGTGTGTGTGTGTGTGTGTGTGTGTGTGTGTGTGTGCTGCCTGTAGAGATAAAAAATGGTCAGGTCTGTCAGTTTCAGAAAACTGTTCATTATTGCTAAAGGTTTTTTGCTGGTTGACCAGTAAGAAAGTGATTTCTTGGCCAACATTTACCACATATTAACTGCAAGTTTATCCTAAGTTTACTTTTTAAGGCAAAAAAATTCACACATGAATGCACACACATCACTAAAACAGAGAGACTGCCAGCATACGTATTGCACCATAAATAAGTAGATATGTGTTGGTTGGTGGTGTCAATCTGTGTTCTTGTTGGTTGGTGTTTGTTAAATGTTGTTAATGTCTCATCTTATTTTAATTGTCTCTGTTTTAAAATTTCTTCAGTTTTATACATTTCGCCATATAAACACGACACAATTGGGCACATTACAAACTGTACTGTACTGGTTGATCTACAACTGGGTTAAAGGTTTACTCAGTGCTAGTTAACGACAAAATGCAAATATAAATATAAAGTCACATTTAGAGATTGCTCATTTGGGAATATTTCTGCATTTTAGTGCCTTCTCTCTTTGTGAAGGAACCTGTGGACATGTGAGTGTTTTAATATCATTAAAATATTATATTTTAATGTTTGTTTGCATTTGATTACAATGTATTTTTCTTTTGGACCACCTCTGAAGTGAATACATTGGCATATTGGGATATATATAAAGAGAGAGAGATAGAGAGAGAGAGAGATCAAAATTTAGACATATTACATTAGATACCAAGGTTTAACACAGTAACAAAATTGTTAATGCTTTCATGATTTTACACCTCTTTCATGGCCCATAGTTCATCATGACAGTGGAGGGCAGTCCGGAGAGGTTCAGTGAGCCCAGAACAATTGAGTACTCAGGTCGCAATCAGAAAACACCTCAAACTAAATGCTGTTCTCCAACTCTAAAGGCAAGAGACATTGTTTTTGACAAAACGCCACAATCTAAGTTTAACTAAACCACTATTAGCTGATAATTTGTTTTAATGGTGAATAATAATGGCTATAGCTAAATATTTCTGACAAATACTATGATAGGTTCTGATGTATCACCAACAACAAGACTATAAAATACTGACTCAAACTCTCTTTTGCCTTTGTGTCTGCAAAGATCTTTATTGGTTTACTTGCCTTCTGTTATTTCACAAAATCCCTGACGGGGGCTTACACCAAAAGTACCATCACTCAGATTGAGAGGCGGTTTGAGATCCCAAGCTCTACTGCTGGCATCATTGATGTCAGCTTTGAAATGGGTGAGTGGTGATGTGTTGAGCTCCAGTGAGAAATGAGGGAAGGGGTTCAGACATTAGAACACTTATACCAGTGAGTCACACCACTGATGCTTTAATGTGACGGAAAGGCTGTTCATACTTTAAAAATGTGATATTTTATTGATGGTATGCTGTGAAACAAAATTTAATTTGTTAAATAACCTAACACTTGCTTGCAGGTAATCTGTTGGTCATTACTGTTGTTAGCTACTTTGGCGCTAAGTTTCACAGGCCCAAGATCATTGGAGCAGGGGTCCTGTTGATGGGTATAGGGACACTATTAATGGCTTTACCTCACTTCATCATGAGCCAGTGAGTAACATTAATCAGTCAATGACAAAATGAGTGTCCGCAATGAAGAATAGGAAAGATCCCTAAAACATCTTCCTTAAAACATGTGCAAATCCTTAGAAATGCTCTATTTTTATTTATGTTCAGTTTCACATGGTTTTGAAAATCTTTTATAAAGTTTGCAAGAAAAGTTCCTGCTTAATGACTAAAAAAAGTAATCTGTAGATGCTGTAGACCCTCATGATCATTCTATCACCCTTGCATTTTGACTATATGCCACCCAAATTAACTTTAATTCAGATGCTAAAAACATTTCCATCATAAAAGAGATGTATTTAAGCCATTGTATTCATTCAAAGTTGCTGTTTTTAGGCAATAAGTATAGATAATATGTAATTTTGTATTTTCTTTTCTTTCTGTTTTTCTGACAGATACAAGTATGATACAGCTGCCGCCCACAGTAATGATGCTGATAATTTCACAGTGAGCTCCACATGCTCATCTGACAACCAGAGTACGGTTCAACAGCTTGTTTCTGGTAATATGTGGTGAATTTGTGAGAAAGCACGTGGGATACTTTAATTGTAAAATGCAGTAAAATACCTAACAGAGCACACTTTATGGATTGTATAGGATGTCTAAAAGGGGAATCAGAAAGCTCACCCATGTGGGTAATTGCACTGTTTGGAAACATTTTGCGTGGCATTGGGGAAGCCAGCATCGGCCCTCTGGGAATGTCATTCATTGATGATTATGCACGCCCAGAAAACTCTGCTTTTTACATCGGTGAGAAAATGATTGTTTTTCTTTTATATATACAGGTCCTTCTCAAAAAATTAGCATATTGTGAAAAAGTTCATTATTTTCCATAATGTAATGATAAAAATTAAACTTTAATATATTTTAGATTCATTGCACACCAACTGAAATATTTCAGGTCTTTTATTGGATTTAATACTGATGATTTTGGCATACAGCTCATGAAAACCCAAAATTCCCATCTCAAAAAATTAGCATATCATGAAAAGGTTCTCTTAACGAACTATTAACCTAATCATCTGAATCAACTAATTAACTCTAAACACCTGCAAAAGATTCCTGAGGCTTTTAAAAACTCCCAGCCTGGTTCATTACTCAAACCGCAATCATGGGTAAGACTGCCGACCTGACTGCTGTCCAGAAGGCCATCATTGACACCCTCAAGCGAGAGGGTAAGACACAAAAAGAAATTTCTGATCGAATAGGCTGTTCCCAGAGTGCTGTATCAAGGCACCTCAGTGGGAAGTCTGTGGGAAGGAAAAAGTGTGGCAAAAAACACTGCACAACGAGAAGAGGTGACCGGACCCTGAGGAAGATTGTGGAGAAGGACCGATTCCAGACCTTGGGGGACCTGCGGAAGCAGTGGACTGAGTCTGGAGTAGAAACATCCAGAGCCACCGTGCACAGGCGTGTGCTTTTGAACCAGAAACAGCGGCAGAAGCGCCTGACCTGGGCTACAGAGAAGCAGCACTGGACTGTTGCTCAGTGGTCCAAAGTACTTTTTTTTCGATGAAAGCAAATTTTGCATGTCATTCGGAAATCAAGGTGCCAGAGTCTGGAGGAAGACTGGGGAGAAGGAAATGCCAAAATGCCTGAAGTCCAGTGTCAAGTACCCACAGTCAGTGATGGTCTGGGGTGCCATGTCAGCTGCTGGTGTTGGTCCACTGTGTTTTATCAAGGGCAGGGTCATTGCAGCTAGCTATCAGGAGAATTTGGAGCACTTCATGCTTCCATTTGCTGAAAAGCTTTATGGAGATGAAGATTTCGTTTTTCAGCACGACCTGGCACCTGCTCACAGTGCCAAAACCACTGGTAAAATGGGTTTACTGACCATGGTATTACTGTGCTCAATTGGCCTGCCAACTCTCCTGACCTGAACCCCATAGAGAATCTGTGGGATATTGTGAAGAGAAAGTTGAGAGACGCAAGACCCAACACTCTGGATGAGCTTAAGGCCGCTATCGAAGCATCCTGGGCCTCCATAACATCTCAGCAGTGCCACAGGCTGATTGCCTCCATGCCACGCCGCATTGAAGCAGTCATTTCTGCAAAAGGATTCCCGACCAAGTATTGAGTGCATAACTGAACATAAGTATTTGAAGGTTGACTTTTTTTGTATTAAAAACACTTTCTCTTTTATTGGTCCTACTGAAATATGCTATTTTTGAGATGGAAGGTTGGGTTTTCATGAGCTGTATGCCAAAATTTGTATTAAAACACTTTTCTTTCATTGGTCGGATGAAAAATATATGATGCATTACATTATGGAAAATAATGAACTTTTTGAAGAAGGAAAAAATTAGCATAATTGTGATATATTTTCCATATATGATAAAATTATATCATATATTTAGATATATATAACAGCTCAATGAATCAAAAAAGTCAACCTTCAAATAATTATATGTTCAGTTATGCACTCAATACTTGGTCGGGAATCCTTTTGGCAGAGACCCATGCCATGAGCACAGTATACCATGGCAATTCTCATGTGATTTAGTTTTTATTGGATCGCTGTGTGCTAGTCTCTATGTGGACATTGGGTTGTCTGCACACACTCGGAGTGATTGGGCCAATTTTTGGTTACTCACTTGGATCGCTGTGTGCTAGTCTCTATGTGGACATTGGCTTAGTGGATCAAGGTGAGTTAAAATTGGTATAATGCCAACTTAAATTTGGTATACACGCACCTTAGTAGTCACTCACTGACAAATAAAAAAAAAAGTATCAAAAAGAAGAAAAACATCTTTAACTTTCTTTGCTATGACATGCACCATGGTAGTACTTACTCTTTAAAGTACCAGAGTACTATGTAAATACCATGGTACATGAATGTAGCAATGGAGCAGGGTAGGGTCAAAGAGTCTGTTGGGTCTGGAGCAGAGTACCACACTGTTTAGTAGTGGTCGACCGATAATGTTTTTTTTTTTTGACAGCCGATGCCGATATCTTGGAAAGCAGGAGGGCAGTTAGCCGATAAAAAAAAATAAAAAAATAATAATAATAATATTTAAGAAATTTTAAATCATTTGACAATGTATTCAAAAATAAATGTGTAAAATAAACATACTTCAGATGACAAAGTATTTTTTCCAAATTAATAAATATTGAATAAAAATATAATTAAAAAGGGAGTAAACACTGTAACCAACAGGGCACTCAGTATTCTGGGAAGTTTGTGTGCATTGGGAATCATATTTTTCAGGGTAACACTCATTTTACATACAGCACACTGAGAAAATGACATGAATATGACAGTGGGCAAATGCATAAAGCGCAGCATAATCTGAAATCACGAGTTTAAATTTTAAAGCATTCAATTCACACGGACTGACCATTACGCAGAGCACACGCGATCATGCTGGATAAAAATGCACACTTCACAAGATCTCACAGTTGGATTCGACTAAGTTTGCAAAGCTTGTGAAAATAAATGTTCATTAGTCATTCAAAGATTTTTTTTAATGATATAAATGCATATTTGCTTAATGCTGACGGCAAATGAGAAAGTATTATGTTTTCCTATTACTAATAATATAAAAGCAATCGTTATAATACTTTCTGTGTACATTAATTCCTTTGTTTAACTGTTCTATCTAATTATTAGACAGACTTCTATCCGTATTAGACAGAAGGCAGAATGTGAGCACTGTGTGCTCTGCCGCTGCTGCTCTCAGCGTCTCTAATACATCGGCCAAGTAGAAAAACTTATCGGCAGATTCCGATATTTGCAAAATGCCAAATATCGACCGATATATCGTCCTTGGCGATATATCGGTCGACCACTACTGTTTAGCACCGGTGGGGCAGAAGACCCTGGGGAGCAAGAGGCCTATGGAGATATGATGGAACCAGAAGACTTTCAGGTGGCTTAGGTAAACCCACTGGAACAAGCAAACCCAGATAGGCCATCAAACTAGGATGACTCAGGGATTTTGGCTGAGTGGGCAATGAAAGAGAAGACTTGGGAAGATTTGAACAGGAGAGTAAGACTGCTCTGGTAGCTCTGGGAAAACAGGATTCTCTCTGTTGTGAGCAGAAACCGAATTAGCGAAGTATAGCACATGAGGCCATGGAGCTGATGGAACTTGGAGTCTGGATGGAACCAGTGCAAAGAGGGAACTAGGTGAAAGCAGAGGGAAGAGTGACCCAAAGAGAGCCAATGAAAAGAGGGACCCTTGAGGAGATGATGGATGAAATGTCATAGAGGAGTTGGTGGAATAATTCAGCTTTGGTCTTTGTGGCCGAAATGAAAGGTTCAATGGAATCTCCTGTTACCAGAAAGAATATCCCACAAGTCGCTTCAATGGCTGGAAAAGGGGATTAAGGAAGACCTCACTGGCAGAAAAGAAGGAAAGATGGTTGGTTTCAGAGAAAGAGATGGTCAGGACAAAGATCAGGAGACTATATGTGTTTGAGATGAAGGAGGAAGTGTTGTTTAGATCCTGCTGATTTCTTGTCTTCATACAGTTTGATGGTAAACCCAAGTGCAGTTGGGTTTATTAATAATTGCAAGTTATTGATAGTGAACACGTATGTATAATAACAAAAGAACCTGAAAGAACTAATGGAATTAGAGGACAGCCAGTATTGGAGCCAGACATACAGACAACAGATGAAGATAAAGAGTCGCTTTCAAAGAAGGAAGACTGAGATGAATAGAAGGTAAGTAATTCTACTAAGAGCAGAGAGGTTCATGTGTTCTTTGATCAGAGATCTAATTCTAACTGTGGTGAGTAAACACGTTCTTAATAGCAGGTGTAACGAGACGTCACTCGAAGTGGGATCCATGAGCAGGCTTAATTAACAATAATCAGGGTCGGACAGGCAGTGGTCAGGATCAGCAAACACAACAGCGTGGAACAGGCAGAATCGTGGTCGTTTAACAGGCAGAGTGTCGGGGTATCAAGCAGTGTATCAAAGTCCAATAATCAATAGCAATAGTCAGAAGGCAGGCAGCAACAATCGAAGTCGGGGAACAGACAATATCAGCAACAGGTAATCAAACAGGATATGAACGCTCAGAAATGTACACTATAGTAGATACAAGACCTTGCGATGAACACAAGGAAACTGGCATCTTTATACTGAAGTCCAATAAGCTACAGCTGTAGCATAATCAGAGTCCAAGGACGGGGCTTGTGGCAAATGTAGTGTGAGTCTGTGAGTGAATGGATGCGTGTGTGCTAGTATTCGGGTGATGGAGCCCTCTGCTGGCCAGAGGAGGGAATCATTGGGTTCGTCTCCGTGACAGCAGGTGTGATTGAATAGTGGTATGAGTGATCTGTAGTTTGGGGAAAGTGGGAGAAGGGTGAAATGAAGTGTAGGTGTAATATATAACAAATATGTTGTTTATTTGACTATTTTCTTCTCATTATCAGAGAGTGTGACCATCACCCCTCAGGACTCTCGCTGGGTTGGGGCCTGGTGGTTGGGTTATGTGGTTTCTGGGCTGTTGACTCTTCTTGCTGCTTTGCCTCTCTGGTTCCTGCCAAGAGCTCTACCTGAAAACCCCCAAACCTCTAAATTAGACAACGCCTCAAACCAACACAAACACACACTCAGCATTACAGAGATAGCTAAAGGTATGTCAACCATCCACTGACCAGAAGGGTTAGATACATTTAGAATTTAGGTGTAATTAAATTACTTATATAGTGCAGGAGTTGTATGGACTACTTTGATACACTTATGGATTTTTGTGACATTTTGGAGCTTTACAGTGTCAGTATCTTTTACATAACATTTATATGTAATGATTATATAGTGGTATGGTGAGCGTAATTTAACCAAGTACAACATGTTCCTGGATCAACATCCTTGTTGATCCTGGAACAACATTCCAGCTAACCAATCAGAATTGAGGGATAACTTTTCAGGAAATGTCTGTTTTAGTCTTATGATCATGGTTAGGTGCTTCTATACCCATGTTAATCAGCTATCATTTTACACTAATTTCAGTAATAAATTATGAGGAGGGCTAGGTTTAGGGGTAGGAATTGGGTTTAGTCTGTATTTTTTTGGACAGTAATGTTGATCCAGGATCAACAAAAGATGTTAATCCAGGAACATATCTTACTTGGCAAACTCTGGGTTCGGGCCATTCCCGAGCTTGGAGCCCTTCCCCTGACAGCATGGCAAATATGCATTACTATACTTCAGCTAATTATATGTAAGTGTGAACTCGTGAAAGAAGATTGGTATGATGATGATTATGATGATGATCATTAATTATTAACTGTGCGTTCACACCGCCGCCGTCGAGAGCATCAAAAATCGCTCTGGCCGCCCTGCTCACAATGCTGCAGAAAGATTCGTGAGCACTCTGACGCTCTGACCTAGATCAAAAGCTCATCTTGTATTTAAAGTGGCCGCAAATCAAACAATCGTGTTGATCTTGTGCAGACTAACCACAAGGAGGGTAACGTTATAAGTTAACCTCATTAAATATTGTTGTGGAAGAAAAATTAAGATCCTTTAGCTAATAATGCATAAAGCCCTGTAAAAATACTCTGATGCAAGTAAAAGTCCTGCATTGAAAATGTTACTTAAGTAACTATAATCAAGTATAAACATTACTTAATGCAAGTATAATCAAGGAAATTTGTTTAAAAGTAAACTGGGACTACTGTACTATTATTTATTATTATTCTTATATCGTTACTGCACATCAGCAACTCAACAGGAACATGAACAATCTCAGGCACCTTGGTCCACGTATCATTTTTATTTTATTTTTTATGTCCCTGTACACAAACAGGGACACATCATAGATTATTGCAAACCCGCCACAGCAATAATCAACCTGTCCTCTATTGTGTTTGAGAACTAATGTGGTCGGAGCTGCTGTCTCTGGAATCCTTTCAAGCGGTGGACTTCTACGTTCCAATTGGTTGCCGCCGAACTGCGTCATAGCTCATTACCATAAAGTTGCCCTGATTTCAACTCTCCTCGATGCTCTCAACGTCCAAGTCTCACTGCGCCGCTCCTCGCCGCTGCTCGACGCCGGCTCACATTGAAAATGAATGACTTCCGGCCACTTTGATGCTCTCGACAGTGGCGGTGTGAACACACAGTGAGTGTTATGTTTGTTTTAAAATGACAATAATGCTTGTTTTCTAGATTTTGGTCCATCTCTGAAGCGTCTGCTCACCAATGGGATCTATCTCCTGTACCTGGTTTACAGTGTATTGGCACTCAATGCCTTTACCATTGTCATAACATACACGCCAAAATATTTGGAGCAACAGTTTGGGCAAAGTGCATCTAAGACCAATTTTCTCATAGGTAACATCTGCCATATATTATATATATATATATATGAAGAGTTCCAATGCAAAAGCGTCTAAAAACCATCTTGGTCACAAATGAGATAATGATACTGTGAATGCTCTCGACATAGTATATGTTCACTTTAAATACACTAAATCCCAGCCTCAGCCCATTGAGAAGTACCAGTACTTAATAGAAACCTATACATAGTAGCCAGAATTAAATGCTAATTTTAAAGAAAAACGTCAGTCATACTTTTGCATCTGAACTCTTCACACACACACACACATATATATATTATATATATATACATATATATATTTTTTTCATATATATAATATATTCAAGTTATATATATGTATATGTATATATATATATATTTACAAATACACTTATTATCTAACTAATTTTAGATTTTTTGCTGGCTGTTTAAACTAGCTGTGCTTATATGTACAGGAGTGACGTCTATTCCAGCAGCGACTCTGGGTATGTTCCTAAGTGGTTGGATTATGAAGAGGTTTAAACTGAGTTTGCTGGGATCTACAAGACTGATGTTCTTCTCCTCTGTAACCACATTGGTTTGCACCATACCTTATTTTGCTCTCAGCTGTGAAAACATAGATGTCGCTGGGGTCACAGTGCCCTATCAAGGGTATTTTGTATTTCTAATTATACTCATATAAATCTTATTGCATCATGGAAAATATACCGTCCCCTTGGAATTATAAGGTTCTATCTGCATTCCGAGTAGTTTTGAGATTTTGAGCTTCAAAGTTTTTGCATTCCATTCGACTGTATAGATACAACTTTGTTGTTTATTTAAATAAAAAAGTCCAAAATGAAAAAAAAATGTCAGATGGAACCTTATAATTCCAAGGGGACGATACACTTTCTGTCCATTCAGTCTGTCCATTTTTCAAATCGGTTGTCCTACTTAGGGTCACAGGTATATATAGTATGATAAAATAAATTATGTATGCGGCAGATCTGTTGAAGTTCAAGATATAAGCCATGGTTTACTCACTTCATGCAATGCTGATTGTGGGTGTCCTGACTTTCAATGGGATCCAGTGTGTGGACAGAACGGAGTGACCTACATCTCTCCATGTCATGCTGGCTGCAATTCCATTCGGGGGGCAGGGCAGAATATGGTGAATAACTACTTTTAACTCTTGAATATATATATATAGTCACACACACACACACACACACACACACACACATATATATATATATATATATATATATATATATATATATACTTAATTACTTTTACACATGTTTGTCAGACATTCCATGGCTGTACATGTATCCAGAGCTGGGGACTGACTTCTGGGACCTCCACGGCAGTGCTTGGACAGTGTTCACGAGAGACTAGCTGCACTAAAATGTTCTACATCTATCTGGCACTGCAGTCTCTCGCCTTCTTTGTGTACTCTCTGGGCACTGTTCCCTTCTTCCTCATCTCATTGAGGTTCTGTTTAATTTGTTTCCATCATATTGTCAGGCAGATGCTTCATTTGCTTGTTCCATATTTTCAGTTGCATTTATTGTATTTGATACAGTTTCACATATTGTACAACCTTTAATGTTTAAACAAGCAAAAAACAAACAAGCTGTGAGTTGGTTCATCGTAAGAGTCAAGATTGGCAAACCTATACACAATACATTGAGGCCAGAAACGTCATACAAAATTTATAGATTTGGAATGGGTTGTGAGATAGTATTTTATTTAAAGATAAAAATTGGGAATTGTATGGATGTTTTTTTTTTTTTTAATGTTGTATAAAATATGTTCTTGCAGGATTGTGGATCCTGCGTTGAAGTCTCTCTCAGTGGGTGTATTTCTGTTAGTTTTAAGAGTTTTTGGTAAGTTTATGTTTGGAATTGATAATGGTGCAAAGCATTGTTTTTATGAGGAGAAAGTAAAAATTATTTCACAGATTTAGATTTTTCTTGTCTTAGACACACATTAAGCCACAGCATTGTTTTTAATGGAATTTCCCTCTTTTTAACCCTCTGGAGTCGATTAACGCGTATACGCGTTTTGGGGTATTTTCTCCTGATAACCCCGAAAATAACTTAAATTACACTTTCAGTTTTGATCGTACAGATAAGTGCAATACATCAATCGAATCTGTAAAGGGTCTACTTTTTTTTGTATACAGACATATAACAAACAAAACTTTGTGCACTTATAAAATAAAGATAACAAACAAGGAGTGCTGTCTGCAGCCTTTGTCTGCGCTGATCTTCAGATACAAATGCGTCATTAAAATGAACTGTAACTCAGTGAATACTCAACGAAGAGACATGAGACAGATATCTATAGAAAGCCTGACATGTCTACTTTTAAACTAAACAAGTGCTGCTGAAAACAAATATTCTGTGATAAAGTAATCCATATGAAAACAACGCGATGTCCGTTTTTTCACGTCTCCCTTCATTATCTTATATTGCGACCACGCCCCCGCGCCGAGCGCGCTTTTGAGATTCAAATGTTTCACTGAAGCGCGCGGCTTTTGAATACGCCCACACAACAGAAGACAACACAGCGAGATTGTTCTTCAAGTTTTTATTATTTTTACTGTTTGCTTCGCGATGAGAGGAATAAGACATAATTCACCCCAAAAAGATGTGATGTGGTTGAGGATTTGAGATTTGGATTTCCTCAGAAAAAAGAATGAAGCACTTTATTCAGC
This sequence comes from Cyprinus carpio, assembly GCF_018340385.1. NCBI lineage: Eukaryota > Metazoa > Chordata > Actinopteri > Cypriniformes > Cyprinidae > Cyprinus > Cyprinus carpio. Next base: position 19,237,799 of record NC_056600.1, on the reverse strand, counting down.
AGAGATCATAAAAATGAGTAAGTCTCTTTTTATTGATTTATATACTTGTACTAGTTTTCACATAACGTGTAAACATTTTACTAGTTAGACTTTTCCCAAAGACTTTTTCCAAACTATAATTCCTGACTAAATGTATAATCAAGTGAAATATTATGAAGTTTCAATAACAATATACACTACTATACCATTCAAAAGCTTGATGTAAATAATATAAATGTACCAATAAATGTAACTGTAACAAATGTAACAATCATTGCTGTTCTTTCAATTTATCCCCCCTAAAAAACCTAAAAAAAAATATTCTCAGCTCTTTTCAACATTAATAATAATAATAATAATAATAATAATAATAATAATAATAATGATGATGATGATAATAATAACAATAATGTGTTTTTTGTAGAAAATAAGATTGTTAAAAGGATTTCTGAAGGATTGTGTGACTGGAGTAATGATGCAAAAAATTCAGTTTGAAAGTCAGCTTTGATTTTCCCTAATATAAACTGTTTTAACTGCACTCACAAGTGAATATTAAATTATGTTGTGGGATAATTAAATATATTCTAAATAAACTACAAACATAAAATTATATAGATTTATTTTGTCCTCACATTCTTTCTTGTAACTCATCCCTCTCAGTGACACAGCTGACTGAATGGCTCATTATGCAGCTCATATGCAGGCCTTTGTCTTCTCAGGTGTGAATTCATGATAGTTGACGCCTACTCGCATATGACTTTTACCAACAAAAAAAGTGTCTTAGAAAATTTAAATCAATATATTGTTTCTGTAAGTGAGTAAACAAGATGATTTTCACATCATTTAGAAAAAAAAAAAATTCTAGGCTACAAGCTCCAGTTCTCAAAATATCTGGGAACCAATTTTCTGTATGTGTTTTATTGCCTTATTGAAGTGATTTACATTTTTAGTTTTTTCACTAACCACGCATAACATTTTTTTTCTCAAAAACACAATCATGTACATACATGCTGCTCACATATTATTATAGCCTAGTTTATGCTGATTACAGTGAGATTAGACTTTAGCCATTTAGATATTTATAAGAAACTGAAAAAAGCACAAATGTCAGGGCATGACAAAACTTCTCCAGGCCCCAAAAATACCCCTTAGACTCCAGAGGGTTAAGGTGGTATTCCTGCTCCCATTTGCTTTGGTGCTCTTATTGACTCGACCTGTCTGAAATGGGGCCAGAAGAAATGCGGTGGAAGTGGCGCATGCAGAATGTATGACACTGAAACTTTCAGGTGAGCAGATCTGGCAGGACTATTCTATGTAGCCCTAATTTGAATGGAAAGAAACCCTTATTAATGTATAATTAACTGTAATTTGACTCCATCAGGTACCTATTTCTGGGACTGGTCAGCTCTCTGCGGACAATTAGCTATACCCTGTTATGGATTGTCACCATACAGATTAAGAGGAAAGTACAGAACGATAATCAAATGTCCAAGGACGGATAACTCCAACACCCCGTGCTATGTGATACAGAACAGGAAAAAATTCTAAAATAATGTTCTGCATTATACACTGAACAAAATTATAAACGCAACACTTTTGTTTTTGCCCCATTTTTCATAAGCTGAACTCAAAGATCTAAGACTTTTTCTATGTACACAAAAGGCCTATTTCTCTCAAATATTGTTCACAAATCTGTCTAAATCTGTGTGAGTGAGCACTTCTCCTTTGCCGAGATAATCCATTCACCTCACAGGTGTGGCATATCAAGATGCTGAATAGACAGCATGATTATTGCACAGGTGTGCCTTAGGCTGGCCACAATAAAAGGCCACTCTAAAATGTGCAGTTTTATCACACAGCACAATGCCAGGAGCGTGCAATTGGCAGGCTGACTGCAGGAATGTCCACCAGAGCTGCTGCCTGTGAACTGAATGTTCATTTCTCTACCATAAGCCATCTCCAAAGGCGTTTCAGAGAATTTGGCAGTACATCCAACTGGCCTCACAACCCCAGACCACGTGTCACCACACCAGCCCAGGACCTCCACATCCAGCATCTTTACCTTCAAGATCGTCTGAAACCAACCACCCGGACAGCTTCTGAAACAATTGGTTCGCATAACCAAAGAATTTCTGCACAATCTGTCAGAAACCATCTCAAGGAAGCTCATCTGCATGCTCGTCGTCCTCATCTGGGTCTCGACCTGACTGCAGTTCGTCGTCGTAACCGAATTGAGTGGGCAAATGCTCACGTTCGATGGCGTCTTGCACTTTGGAGATGTGTTCTCTTCACGGATGAATCCCAGTTTTCACTGTACAGGGCAGATGGCAGACAGCGTGTATGGCGTTGTGTGGGTGAGCGGTTTGCTGATGTCAACGTTGTGGATGGAGTGGCCCATGGTGGCCATTCATCCACAACCATCACTTTATGTTGCAGCATGATAATGCACAGCCCAATGTTGCACGGATTTCTACACAATTCCTGGAAGCTGAAAACATCCCAGTTCTTGCATGGCCAGCATACTCACCAGACATGTCACCCATTGAGCATGTTTGGGATGCTCTGGATCGTTTACGACAGCGTGTTCCAGTTCCTGCCAATATCCAGCAACTTCGCAAAGCCATTGAATAGGAGTGGACCAACATCCCACAGGCCACAATCAACAACCTGATCAACTCTATGCAAAGGAGATGTGTTGCACTGCATGAGGCAAATGGTAGTCACACAAGATACTGACTGGTTTTCAGACCCCCCAGACCTCCCCAATACAGTAAAACTGCACATTTTTGAGTGGGGTTTTATTGTGGACAGCCTAAGGTACACCTGTGCAATAATCATGCTGTCTAATCAACATCTTGATATGGCACACCTGTGAGGTGGATGGATTATCTCGGCAAAGGAGAAGTGCTCACTAACACAGATTTAGAAAGATTTGTGAACAATATTTGAGAGAAATAGGCCTTTTGTGTACATAGAAAAAGTCTTAGATCTTTGAGTTCAGCTTATGAAAAAGGGGGCAAAAACAAAAGAGTTGTGTTTATAATTTTGTTCAGTGTATCTATATCTATATCTATATCTATCTATCTATCTATATCTATCTATATATATATATATATATATATATATATATATATATATATATATTTAAAGTTATCACTTGATTACTCATGGCATTACTGTGTTGCACTGATTAATATTCATAATAAAATAAAAAAATAATAATTTAATGTATTAGTGTGATCAGTTGCTTCATTGATGCGTCATGAATTAAATAATGATCAAAAGTTTTGTTGTTGTTGTTGTTGTTAAGTGTGGTGTTTTTAACTTTGTACTCAGAATTGGGATTTTTGCAGTTCTCATACAATTTCTTGTAGCATTGAAACTGACATCAACATTTGTCACAAAAATTGGTTGTGTGAAACATACTGTTTTGTGCAACAGTATAAAAAAGGCAAACACACTGTACAATTGCAAGTTCTAATGCATTTTATAGATATTTACAAACAGTACCTCACATATTGATAAAATATATTGTTGTTATTGATAAATTGTAGGTGTGATGATGTGTGGTAAATTATGCAGTTTAGTGATTCTGTTAGTGTGTTATTATTGACACACTATTTTCCTATTTAATACTGTAAAGTGCTTTGACACAATCTGTATTGTTAAAACCACTATATAAGTAAAGGTGACTTGACTGCGGTGCCAGGCTCTGTGGAGACAGAAATTGGAGAATGGTAAGGTTTAAGGAGAGACACGTGGAAGGTGGAGTGAATTCTCTAGTGAAGAGGCAATTGGAGTTGGTAAATTACAGGATTGATCTGGTTGGTGATGGTGAAGGGGCCAATGTATCTGGGACTAAGCTTCTTGCAGGGCAAGCGTATCTCTGGTTGACAGCCAAACCTTCTGACCCGGTTGGCAGGATGGAGCTGTGGAACGTCTCAGGTCAGCTGTCATCCTGTGTCAGCATAAAGCCCTCTGAAGCTGGTGGTGAGCTGTGTCCCAAACCCTCTTGCTCTCCCGGAAAAAGTAGTTGACCGATGGAACATCAGATGTCTCTCTGGACCATGAGAAGTGCCGGGGCTGGTAACCGAGTATGCACTGGAATGGAGTGAGAACAGTGGTGGGCTGACGAAGGGAGTTCTGCGTGTATTCGGCCCAACCCAGGAACTGGTACCAAGAGTTCTGGTGGCCATGGCAGAAGGTTCGATTGGAAGCGACCTATCTATTTGATCTTTCTCTCTGTTTGCCCATTTGACTGAGGATGGTAACCAAAGGAGAGACTGACGGTCAAACCTAGGAGGGCAGAGAAGGCTTTCCAAACTTTTGAGATGAACTGGGGTCCGAGGTCAGACACAATGTCCTCTGGAATTCCGTAGAAATGGAAAATGTGGTTAAACATGGGTTCTGCTGTTTGCATGGCCGTGTGAAGGCTTTTTAGGAAGAGAAGACAACGTGATTTGGAAAAATGGTCAACAATCATCAGGATGCATGTTTTGCCATCTGAGAGAGGTGGTCCGTAATGAAGTCCACTCCTAGGTGTGACCAAAGTTGGTTGGTGAGGTTGCCTGATGGTAGATTGTGAGGACTCTTCGGGATAGAGCAGTCTGGACATCCCTGTACGAGCCTTCTCACATCCCTGGCCATGCTGGGCCACCAGAAGCGATCTCTTAGCAATGAGAGGGTACAATTGGCCCCTGGGTGGCCAGTGTGCAGAGTGAATGAGGGGAGTGCGCTGTGCTCTGGTGACATATTGCAATCCTGGTGGACAGCCCGGCGGATGCGGTGGTGGAGGCATTGGTGGAGGGAACAAAATCTGAGGACCATTGGATGGGGCTCAGAATCATCTCCTTGGGTAAGAAGGGTTCGGGTTCATCACTGATCTCATCTGGAGTATATAGGCGGGATAGAGTATCCATTTTAACATTCTTTGGACCTGGGCAATAGGAAATGGAGAAGTTGAAATGGGTAAAAAATAGCACCCAGCGAGCTTGACATGGATTGAGTCTCTTTGCCTGTCGTAGGTACTGTCGTAGGTGTTTGTAGTCAGTGAGTACAGTAAATTGATGTTTGGCACCCTCCAACAACTGCCTCCACTCCTCAAGGGCCAGCTTGATGGTGAGAAGTTCCCTGTTGCCAATATCATAATTCCTTTCCGCCGGGCTGAGTTTGCGGGAGAAGAAGCACATGGATGGAGTCTGGCTGGAGTCCTCTGCTGCTGAGATAGCACTGCTCCAACCCCAGTGGTAGAGGCATCGACCTCGACGATGAATGGTTTGTTGGGGTTAGGGTAGACGAGGAACAGTGCACTGATGAAGGCCTTCTTGAGTTGGTTGAATGCTTCTATGGCTGATGGTGTCCAGGACAGAGATTTGTTTTTCAGGAGGCTGGTGAGAGGGCAGGTGATCGAGCTGTAATTATGGATGAATCTCCTGTAGACGTTTGAGAAGCAGAGAAAGCGCTGGAGCTCTTTGATGTTTGTGGGTATGGGCCAATTCTTAATTGCAGTTATCTTCCCCTTGTCCGTCTGGATACCACTGCAGTTGATGTTGTATCCAAGGAAGTGCACTGAGGTTGGGTGGAAAGAGCACTTTTTCACTTTGAGGAACAGGTGGTATTCTCTCAGGCATTTCAGGACCTCTGCAAACTTGGTGGCGATGTTCGGCCATACTCCAGGAGTAGACTAGGATGTCATCAATGTAGACGAGTACGAACGTGTGGAGGAACTCCCGGAGAACCTTGTGCATGAGAAACTCAAAGCAGCAGGGGACGTTGAAGGGTGGCTGTAGCCTCGATGTAGAGCCTCTTCAATGTACTCCTCCATAGCCTTCTGTTCGGGGATGGATAATAGATGTATATCCTCCCACGGGGCACTGACTCAGTGAAGCAGATCAATGGCGCAGTCCCATGGCTAATGTGGAGGCAGCTTGGAGGTTCTCTTAGAGCAGAATATGTTACTGAAGGGGGCATAGCAGGATGGGATGTCAAATGACTGCTTCTCTACAGGGCTCTCAAAGGAGGTGAAACATACTGGAAGGGACTTGGAGTCTCGAGCAGGAGGATGAGGAGTTTGTCGGAAGCAGTCAGGAAAGCACTTCTCGCCCCACTTCAGGATTTCACCATATTTCCAGGAAAGGACGAGATTATGCTGCACTAACCATGGGTGCCCTAAGATCACATCAGCAGTGGAATCCTCCAGAACCAGGAAATGGAGAGTCTCTTCATGTAATAGGACGACTTGGAGCTGGGGAGGTCCGACACTATGGCGTACGTGTCTACGGCTGAGGGGTTTGCCTGTTACCGATTGGACCTGGTAGATGGTCTTGGTGGTGGTGTCCGAGAGGTTGAGCTGACGGCAGAGGGCGCCTGAGATGAAGTTCCCGGCTGACCCAGAGTTGAAAAGGGCATTGACTGGGAAGGAAACACTGGAAGCAGCATAACTACAGTGGTGAGTGGTTTCATATTGACAATGGACGGTTTTATAAAATTCACCATGGGTCTGGGAGGACGGATTGGGCACACCAAGATGACGTGCCCCGATGCATCACAGTGTAGACATAAGCCCTGGGTCAGCCGCCTCTGCCGCTCAGCAAGTGAGAGTCTGGTGGTTTACAATTGCATGGGTTCGTTGCCTGGTTATGGAGTTGTGACTCTAACTGACAACTAGATGAAGTGCTTGAGCCCAATGGTGTCATCGTATGCAGCAAGATGCAGCCGCACTCTAGGTTCTAATCCCTGCCGATAGGTGGTTTAGAGCGAGCGATTATTCCAGCCACTGGCTGAAGCGAAAGTCCTAAACTTGGAACCTTGACAAAGATATTAGAGCTGCTCACCCATTGAGGTATCTCCCACTGGTTTACCAAAGGCCTCCCGGAAATGAGTGGTGAAATTATTTAGGGACTGAGTTACTGTGCCTGCTTCAGTCCAAATGGTTTCGGCCCATTGGAGCACTCGCCCAGTCAGCCGGGAGATGATGAAAGCTATTTTTGCTCTGTGGAGTATAACTACGGCTGCATCTCCAGTGCCAGCGAACACAGAAGAAGAAATCCATTGTACTTCTCCGCCGCACGAGAGAAAGGTGCTGGTTTGGCCATGGGACTGGCGATTACCGATGGAGAAGAAGTTGCGGCTGTTGTGACGGAGGTGGTAATGGGTGGTGTGGTGGTGAGGATCCGTCGGGGGAAATCCATGATCTCCTGGAACGGATCGGGAGTATTCATGTTGTCATCAGAATTACGGAAGTACACTCAGAACACAGAGGCAGCACAGGATGTTTATTGAGAACACCGTAAGCACAGCAGGCAATAAATAACTGAAGCAAAATACTGATACTGAGAGGATACTGATGTCAGTCTTTGCCTTAGAGAGCAGCTGGAGGAGTAAAGCACACACATGTAAACACTTGCAGGTTGATAATGGAGGCACAGAGACGATGGAGGACAAGAAGAACATGATGGAAAATCACAGGAGGTAGGTAACGAGTTGACACAGGAGAATAATCTTGGAATAATCATTGGAGAGGTAGGGAATGAGTCCTCTACATGTAAACGAGACCGGACGCTGGAGTGAGGTGATGTGTGTGCTTTTGAAGCCAGTGTGATGAGTGTGAAGATGAGTGGCATATGTGTGTAGTTAATACTCTGGTGTGGAGGTGCACTGGGATTGGCTGGCATGGAAACATGACTGTTCTGTGACAGTAAGAATATAATTTACAAATCTTCAGGCAATTAACATTTGTCATTAATAATAATAATAATAAGAAGAAGAACAGAAGAAGAATTTAACCCCCGAGGGGAAAAACATACATATTTCAAGTTATCTAATAAGCTTTACATGAGGAACAAGAGATTGTAAGTGATCAGGGGTTCAGGGCATTCAATTTAAACCAGCTGCACAAGTTCTGGCTGAAGTGGCCACTCACACAAAATAAGCAGTGACGTACATCCATTAGATGAAGCAAAGTTAGAGAGGGAAGGCCATATAAACTTTGAAGTGGAACACAGCCATGAGTGCTGCGTATTTAGGGCTAATTGCTTGTTAAGTCTACTTGTTGCTGTTAATTGCTGTTAATTGCTGTAAAGCCTGCCTCTTTAATTACCAGCTCAAAGCCTAAATGTTTGATTTGAAACTCCCCTTCAATGTGTTCTGTAAAAAAAAAAATACATAGACTACATGTTTAGAAACAACATGAGGGTGAGAAAATGTTGGAAGGTTTTTCATTTTGAGATGAATTATCCCTTTATTGAGTTTCATTATAGCTGGAAGCCATTTTTGTCATAACACAACACAACAATACAGCTCTCAGTCATTACAACATGTATTTAGGACAGTCTAGGAATGCTATATTCAGTCCATGTGTCTATTTCTGATTAAAAATTACATATATGACCTTGACTGACTCATCAGTGAGAGTTGTTGAGGTAATGAAGAGGATGTGTTCATCATCACAAGTACAAATTTTATTAGCAGAGGCCAAGGCCCTATTAGCTTTTTGGGTAACATTTCACTGAGCGGACAGACTAGGGTCAAAGTTGATAATTTGGATTTAACTGTCACACAGAGGAGCACTGTGAGCAACTGATTGGGACCCTTAAAATATATAGTGTTCTGGCAATTCCCTCTTGTGAGCTATTCAACAGTACAATTCTATAAACAAATTCCCCAAGGCACATGGTGATGGAGAGGAAAAGGAAAACAAAAGTGTTGTGTTCCCCTGAAGTGAGTGAATCCGATGTGCAAGAGAATTCAAATTTCTTGGAGGAACAGAAAACGCATTGGGTGAATCAACCAAAATTATTTTTCCATCTCTCTCTGTCTCTTTTTTTAGCTGTTTATTACCATTCTTTTATTGACATATTGGCTGTTTATTAGTACTTTTAAAGCACATATTCTGCATGACCATATTCTACATGCCTAATCCTACCCAATATCTAAACTTACCAATTAGCTTACCATTAATAAGCAGCCAATTAGGAGTTTATTAAGGCAAAAGTCGTGGTTAATGGTTTTTTAATAGCGAGAATTGCACCTTAAAATAAAGTGTGACCAAAAACTCTAATCTTTCTTCTGTTCTTGTGTGTGGAAAGATCTTTATTGGTGTATTTGCCTTCTGTTATTTCTATCAATTGCTGACAAGGAGTTACACCAAAAGCACCATAACTCAGATTGAGAGGCACTTTGAAATTCAAAGTTCTTCCGCTGGTATCATCAATGGCAGCTATGAAATGGATGAGCAGGGATGTGTTGAGCTCCAGTGAGAAATGAGGGCCGAGGTTCACCCATTAGATGAGCACTTATACCAGTGAGTCACACCATTGATGCTGTAATGTGACTCAATTACTGTTGATACTTTAGAAATGGCACAGAGACTGATGATTTATTATGATTTATTGTATTACCGTTCTGTAAAACTTAATAAAACATGTTAAATAATAATAGTTGAATTATATGCAAGGTTATGTACTTTAATTCCACAGTCCCAAAATATACCTGTTGAAACACTTAGACAAAAAAATAATAAAAAAGTAATAGCTTTCTCCTTAATGCATTAATTTTTTCCCCCTCTGACAGGTACAAGTACTATACAGCTGCCACCCACACTGATGATGCTGATAATTTCACAGTGAGCTCCACATGCTCATCTGACACGCAGAATATTGTTCAACAGCTACTTTCTAGTAATGCGTGGTTAAATGTAGAAAAGCATGTGGGATATTTTAATGTACAATTCGGAAAAATACCTAACAGAGCATATAATATGATAAAAAGGGGAAAACTTGCCCACGTGGGTGATCGTGTTGTTGGAAAGCCACCATCGACCCTCTGGGAATGGCATACATAGATTATTATGCTTGCCCAGAAATCTCTGCTTTTTATGTTGATGAGAAAATGAATACTTGAAGAATGTATCAAATACAGGTACTAGCTCAGTCGAGCTTCCTCTCATAATACTCTGCGTAAGTATTATACAAGTAAGGAATAATTGATGACAGCTCTTTGAATTATTAGAAAAAATAATGTCCTGAGGGTGTATAAGGGTGCATAATTTTTCTAATAAGATACGGAATTGACTGCTGAAGCAGCAGTCTGTAGTTTTCTGGCAGTTAATCCTGTGGCTTCCAACAGCCACCCAAGGCCTAGTCTCAGCCTCAGACGTCAAGCCCACGAACTGCTGGCTGAACGTCTGATGCATACGGCACACTTAGCTGGATACACTTCAGGAGTTTTGAAGTCGTCCTTTGACTGGTTGAAGTGTACAGGATTTCCGGGAGATGTGCGTGTCGTGTTCTTTAACGTTCCACCTGGAAACAAAGAGGCTGTGACGCCAATGGTGTTTTCACCTACAACGGTATACAAGTGCCATGGCAAGTCTCAGTTAGTCTAGCACATTACATTTCAAGTTCGCAGCACAGAACCCTTAAAATACATCCAAGAGTTTTACACACCTTTCTGTTATTGTTGCGACAATTCCACGCACCAAAACGTGATGCTGAACGAAACAAGCTGTGACTGGTTGTTTGACATGTCAGTCAAATTGCCTCATGGGTGGGAATTGGTCAATAAAAGCTGCCATGGATACGCAAGGCCTGTCTCTCCAGCATCACTGAGTGGAGCAGAGGTTTAGTGTCGTTGCCTGAGCCCAAAATCTTAGTGAACTCAGCGTTGTAGCCATCTCACCAAGGTCAAGCTGGATTTAAAATTTATCCTCTTGGGTGGCCAGACAAGCTCTGCCCCACATCATTTAGATAGATGAGAGTGAGCACTTGATACATTTCTCCAGTCATTTGGCAGTGGGGTGACGTCTGCCAAATGTGTCGACCTGAGTCCTGGAGACTGTAGAAAAGGACTTCTACTTTCTTAGTTTCCACTCACCTCCTTCAGGCCATTTCCTCTTTATTTATACCTGCACTTACTCACATAATCAACACCTCTCTTCACACTGGTACATTTCCCTCAGCATTTAAGCAGGCTCGGGTATACCCACTTCCGGTATCCCTTCTTCCACTCATTGCAAAGACACTTGAGTGAGTTATGTTCAACTCTTACACTCTATGTTTCTTGCATAGAACAACCGCCTTGACAACAACCAATCTGGCTTCAAAAGCAGCCACCCAACTGAGACTTGTCTACTCTCAGTAACTGAAGCCCTGAGACTGGTAAGAGCAGCTTCCAAATTCTCAGTACTCATCTTGCTGAATCTGTCTGCTGCTTTTGACAAAGTCAACCACCAGATTCTCCTGTGTACCCTCATAAAGGCGGGCATCTCAGGATCCGCTCTTCTGTATTTAAAGCCTTACCTCTCAGGAAGGTCCTTCAGGGTGTCTTGGAGGGGTGAGGTTTCTAAGTCACAACTTCTTGCTACTGGGGTTCCGCAAGGCTCGGTGATTGGACCACTTCTCTTCTCCGTCTGCATGTCATCATTAGGATCTGTCATTCAGAAGCATGGCATTTCTTATTACTGCTATGCTGATGAGACTCAACTCTACTTCTCATGAAGCGTGATGCAGCACACTAGACACGTTGCATCCTTGAGTTCGAGGCTAAAATAAATGCTTATTTCATTACAATGAAAAAGAGAAAATGAAATAGTAACATATTAACCTCTTTGCGTTTATGGATCGTCAGCGATCCCAGATTATTGTTGTTTCACTTTCACAGCACGTTAAACATCACACTCTGGACAAACTGTGCAATCAGTAGAAAGATTAAAGACCCTAGTTTCGATATTTTACCACTTAATAAAACATTGTTGATAAAACATTGTTGCAGTAACAGTAATTTAGTAATTTATGTCAGGAATGCAAAATAATAAATCCGTATTATGTCAAATTTTGAATAGAAATTCACCACGCATTCATATTCAGTCACGTCAGCAGCGGTTTATTTGTGTTCACATAGATTCACTGAACAGCGTCAATAAGGGATTATAGTCCAAAGATGCATGTAAATGGAGATATATGGATATATTTACTAATTTTTACTTCATATTTCTTCAGACAGAATCATAATTTCTATTCATTTTCCACTGATTTACGTGATCTGATGATAATCAGATGTGTGTGTACTCCTCCGTGTTCGTGCTGTGACTCAGACAAACTCTGATTCATCCTTCGCCTTGTCAATCTTTTGTGTCTCATAACAAGTCGACATCTCATTGTGTCACATGCTTCCTTCACTCTTCAGCATTGATATCTGACCACAACAACACAGAGAAACCTCTGTACCCACGAAATATCCAAATAATAAACACACAATTACGATAGTACTGTATATGGTTTGTATGTGATTTTCTGATGGTTTATATGTGATTTTGGGGTGGCACCCTGGCCACCCCTCTGGCTCTGCTACTTGTTCTTGCTTACTTAAGATTTCTAGGTCTCAGAATTAACTTCAAAAGTGTGCTCTCAGCAAGGCAGAAGACAATTTTTCTGTGGTACAATGCGATTCACCCATGATGCAGTCACCCCGGCTGAACCCCTGCTCATGTTCAGCTGATTCTTGCTTCTGTGGACAGCTTTATGCTCATGGAAGAACAATCCCAGAAATTCTGCTGGGTCTGCTCCATATGAAGCCAATACTTTAGCTTTCACACTGTTTGCAAGAAATAAGGGTCTTGCACAGTTGCACAGTTGCTTTTGTACCCTTCTTTTGTGGATTTTTACATTTACATTTAATCATTTAGCAGACGCTTTTATCCAAAAAGTCTTACAAATGAGAACAATAGAAGCACACATTACCTCTTTGGGATAACAACGGTATACAAGTGCCATGGCAAGTCTCAGTTAGTCTAGCACATTACCTCTTTAGCATCTGGAGGGCGCACAAGTTTGAAGAGGGCGCACAAGTTTGAACAGGAGGGCCAGGGGCGGACTTACCCATTAGGCAAAGGTGGGCGACTGCCTTGGGCCCCCAAAAGCCAAGGGCCCCCCTAATGCTTTTCATATAGGAGATGCGCATTAAGCGCGGACACGCGAACGGTTGCTGTTTACGGTGTTTATGCACGTCAATCGTCTGCGCGTCCGAGTTGAACGTGCTTTTTGTGTATCCAGCTTGTAGCAAAATAAAATTTTATGCATCTACAGCTGACTGCCGCACGAGCGCGAGGTCCCTCTTTCCCAGCGCGCGCACACTTCTCTCTCTGCGTTCAGCGGCTGAAAGGAGCTGCGCTTTCAGTTAAAACACTGATATGTTGCTTCTCTAATTTTACATATAAGTATAGCTGAAATCACAGCACAGCTATTGTCTTCAAGCTTTTCTGTAGCCTATTTGATTTTTATTAGACGACGGCACGAGTATATATTTTTGTGCAGATTAACTTCTCGGAAGGGAGAGCTAGTCTTAATGGGTCGCGTTTAAGTCACTATTTCATATTCTTCCCGTTGTCTGACAACAAACAGTCAAATGTATCAATGAAAACAGTTTTGAGAATTTAGCTGCATCAAAATACAGTATGTGGCATAGAGAGGCAAACAAATGTAATAATAAATAATAAATGTACATTTTGCATGTTCAGAAGTGAGCTGCCATGTCATGCGAAAATGCAAACAGGTTTGTGTAAAGTGCTCAGTGCAAAGAAAGAGAAGTAATAGGAAGCTAGTATTTCTGTTTTTTTTTTTCATGTGTCTAATAGACATGAACAAGTTCTTTGAAAAACATCTATGACCTATGAAACATGTCTACTCTTCATGCTCTGTTAACTGGTTTCACTAATAATAAACATTTATTGCATAAATTAATTTTTGCATTACAAAAATGCCCTTAAAAGAAAGTGTTACAGGTGTGCATATTGACACAGAACAGTTTTAAGATATGTCAGAGCAAGATATTTTCAGTTGAGACAGCTCAAAACATGCATTTTTAGTCTGGGACTAGCTTAAGCCTTGTCTGTGAAACCATGGCTAAAATATTCATTTAAGGTACATTTAGAACAGATAAAAATGTGCAATTAAGTTGCGATTATTCACAAGTTTACTCATGACAATCATGCCATTAATTGTGATTATATATTTTAATTGATTGACAGCCCTAAGTTAAAATGACTAAAATAAAAATGTAGGCTTACGCTGGTAACTCACATTTTCATTTTACCTGATAAAGTACCATTTATGAGCTGAGCTGTTTTTGTTTAGAGCTGTTACCGGGGAAACCACTATATTTCTGACTCCAAAAGCACCTCCTACTGGCAGAGAATGAATGTGCATTTTCAATAATCCAGTCTGCAGTTTTTGTTCAGACCAATGCGAATATTCACTCACATAAATCTGTTTTAAATAATATAATAATTTATACTTCTGACTCATCCCAGAAATATAAAGTTTCAGTTGTGAGGTTTATCATTTTATAATTTATTTTGTTTTATGTTAAAACTAAAAAAACGGTAAATCAATTGCTATTTCGTGGTCTACAACATGAAATAATAAAAGTATCTGCTAAATTAATAAATGTAAATTAAAGAATCCCATTAGAACATGTACATAAAAAATGTAGAAACACTGGACACAACAATCTGGCAGGTAAATGTGTGCAAATGTATCATGACAAAAAAAGGACCTCGAGGGTTGATCTAGGTAAATGTGTGCAAATGTATAGGGCCCCATTCCTATATTGCCACAGGGCAGGCTACACTAACTACATCATACCATACTTTAATAACAGAGCAGACTACCCTCTTATTTATGTCATACCCTACTTTGGGCACAGGGCAGGCTACTCTCACTACATTCTAGGATGTTTGAATATGGGAGCAGACTTTCTGTTGAGACAGGAAGTTAAGACAGGCTTGGGGAATGGAGACTACGTTCATTAAGACTTCATCCTCTCTTCACAAGAAAATTTTACGCTCTTTAGTAGCTGCTCCCCATTGGTTAAAATTGAATGGAATTTCAGATGGGCCCCCCACTGGTCTAGTGCTGTGGACACATGCCCAGTAGGCCTGTGCATCAACCTGGCCCTGACTCTACAAACTGTATTTTCTATACCCTAAACCTACCCCTCACAAAAAAAAACTACTGCCATTCTTCGATCTAAAATAACATCACCTAGTATGATTTATAATCTGTTTTCCTCATGGGGACCGAATTTTATTTTTTATTTATTTTTATTTTTTTCCCATGAGGGATATTTTGTCACCATAACATACAATATACCTTAACCACACGCATGCGCACACACACACACACACACACACAAAGTTGTGTCCTTATATGTCACAAACACACACACACACACACACACAAAAAAATACCCATGTGTATAGCATAAATAAATAAATAAATAAATAAATAAATACGCCCTATATACAGTAGATACATATGTATGCCCCTAAATACATCGGTTGATTTTTTTTTTTTTTTTTTTTTTTTAGTATGCAATGGATGCTTTCTAACACGTGGTGGCAGTATATTCCAAAAATGATATTAAAGAAAAATATATTATCTTAATGTGTCTATAGTAAATGTTTTCAATTAACAATTATATATTAAAACTATCTTAACTTTTAACAAGTTTATTGAAACCTCTTTTAAATAGTGTAACCTTTTTTTCTAAAATAAGCGTCTGAAAAAATAATTAGCCAGTCCTGCAGTCCTGAGCATTGTGATTTTATACAATAGTGTTATGTTTGCAATTATACTGTAGACTAACTGCAGTGTTTGTACTAAGATCATAATAATCACTGGTAAAAATCATACATAGCACATTATTTTTGGTTGGAACAATCTAAGTAACATTTATTTATTTATTTATTTGTTCTTTCTTCATTATTTATTTATTTATTTATTTTTGGAAAATGAAATTATGTAAGGTATTGATTTTAGGCTGGTGTGTTTTGTGATGTGCCACTTTAAAATGCCTTTTGAACAAGAAAAAACACTAAATAAATCTGCACATTGGAAATCTCTTTAAACATATACATTTAAAATGCTAAGAGTAAAAACAAGAAAAAACACTAAATAAATCTGCACATTGGAAATGTCTTTAAACATATACAGTTATGAATTAGTGGGAAAAGTCTGGTGATTTTTTTTTAAAGTTGTGATTTAAAGTCACTATAATAAACTTGATAAATTTTTAAGAACAACAACAAAAAAAAATAAAACATTACATGTTATTCTAAACCCATCTTTCTTTCTTCTGTGAAACTGAATGGAGGCTTTCAAGCTTCAAAAAGCTCCATCTCCAAGAGAAAATTTCAAGAATTTTAATTTCTGTGTAAATTTGTAAGTTTTCCACCTTTTCCATTCTGTTACAACACAGAATGATTTCATGTGTGATACATTTCAATGCCTGTGGATGTTGTTAGCTTCTGGGATTTTTTTTTTTTTCTGATTTAAAATAAAGAGTGAGTCATTGCTTCTTGAATCCCTGGGAAGGGGAAAGTATTGAGCTACAAGAAGAGAAAAGAGATTCTGGCACTTTTTAGAGCATTTTGAATGGAAAAATTAATAAATAAAAATATATACAAAGAAACAAGGCCTTACTCAAGGCCTGACCTTGACCTTTATAATATTTTGAAGAAGTTGTTCCAGGTACAGCACTGATTTTTCTTCAGAAATGATAATTAAAATGAGCCAAATGTGCTCATGAATGTAGAAAATATGCCCCCCTCCCCGCCATTGTAGGAAGGCTTTACTCAAAGTCATCTGAAACATTGTGACGTAAAGGCAGTCGATAATGATGTCCACAGCAAATGTCATAATAAGCGTCAACGCAGCTTTTGACCCTCACTGTGAGTTTGAAATCTTCAAGCTAACCCCCCTCTCGATCTCTACTGGAAATGGAGGGCTATATTTGGAGGAGTGTGGTGATGTCACAAGTGGATGAGGGTAGGAGCCTATAACAGAGAGGATGGAGTGAGTGTGTGAGTGTTTGTGTGAAAAACAGAGACAACGCCGGCACCTCCAGGAGCTGCTGTCCACTGGTTTGAAACCGCTGGAAGTGAGTACTCTTACCTTTTCAGTAACATATCTGAAGAATTTTGGATTATCATTAGGCTCAGCATAATTTATAAGAGTTTGTTTTTAGTTTTGAAAGTTTAAAAATAATAATAAAAACATTTTAATAATATTAATGATGCTAAATGTCGACAAATGTAAAAGAACACTATAATTTGTCCAATGTAATACGAGTTAAAAACACCTTGAGCTTTACAGATGGAGATGTGGTGGTGCAAAACTCCAAAAATGTTACTGAAATGTCCACAAAATGCTAATGCTCATGCTAATGCTCTTTTTAAATTTTCTTTTGCACAAGAACAAATACAAGTATTCCTGTCTGCCATGTATCATCTGAAACTGCCCTCCCAGATCCTGATCTTCCTTGTGATGCTGCAATGTGTTGCCACAGTCCCTTACAACAGGCAAGTCTTTTAACTCATTGTAAAAAGTACAAATGTTCTTTTTTAGGGTGTTTTTTACAAAAAAAAAAAAAAAAAAAATCTGATTAATGATCATTATTTTTCATGCCCCTAATCCGATACTTAAAACTAAGATTTTTGTTTATTATTATTTCTTTTTTATTATTATTTGTTTAACATAATGTATTTAGGCTGATTAGGACAAAATATATATATATATATATGTTTTTTTTTCACAATTTTTTTTCATTTAGAATAAGTTAATCCAGATGGTATCATAAGTTTAGGTTACACACTTTAGGTTACCTGTCATATTGTCTATTACACTGTTTCATAAAATACAAAACGTATTGTCTATTTAATGTTTTATTTTATATTTTAAATAAGAAAGAATGATTGAATATTTAGATTTATAGAAATTCAAATAGACTTGTCTAATATCTGTGTGACTGTAGACTTGTCTAATGAGTACACTGAAAACAATGGTCACTTATAAATAGTTGTTTCATATGATGATAACATTCTACTATGCAGTCTAAGGTTAAGACAAACTTTACTAAATTTATGTTCATTTCATTATTTTAAAAGGTTTTGACATCGAAATCTTATGCCTTAAGAACATGAATGTATACTGTGCATAATTATTGCAGAGCTGTAAAAACGTTGCTAAAGCATAAAACAACCTTTATTAATGTTTCTTCCTTTATTATTATTATACAGACTTCATTTTTCAAAAAGTATACTTTTTAAAGCAGATTTCTCCTATGAAAATATTTTTTCATGTTTTATATTGTACATTATAATAACAGTGTTTTATAAATTCACTCATAGCATGCAAACTTTTTTTTGTTGTTGTTGTTATTATTTTATCTTTAAGAAAACAGTATAATATTTATTAGTTATCATTTATTAAAATGAATTACCCCCTTATCACTACCAGCCAGAAATTAAATACTGCACATCCCTTATTTAAATTAAGATTACCTGCAATATATAAAACATGTCTACTAAATAATTCCCATACCTCCATTTGTGTTATTTTCTTTTGATGACTTCACTATTATTATAAAATGTAGAAACCGGTCATAAGAAAGCATCTGTGTGTTGATAGGTACTGTAAATACAATAAAAAATAAAACTGTGCAGCTATTTCTAGTTTCAACTTTAAATATGACTCTTGCTGGTGTAATCTAATGTATTCAGATTTTTTATTTTGTTTTATTTTAGTTTAGTTTAGTTTAATATAACCAATTAATAATGTAGTGTTAACACTTCAAATAACTATTTTAGGTCACCTAACAAAAAAGTTCATATGAGGTAGTGGATTATTTAGTATCCTTGCAACAAGATGTAACAAGTGTGGAGAAGTGTGTGTAAGTGATATGACCAGCGGGCGCAAATGATCCACTTGCAACACGTCTCCACTTCAGAAGATCGTCACAGTCAGGGAAAGTGGCACTTTCTAAGCAGCTCTGGATGAGATGGTGCTTTGTGGCCTCTTTTGTCGACAGGTACTCCCTTCCCTCTGACGAAAAGCCAGATGACTCGCAAGAGGTCGATGGATGGCTGGTTACAGATCTATCTGACAATCCATTTGTGAGTTTTACAAGGCCACGGCCTCCAAGGGGCCTCACTGCAGTGAACAGGTACTTGTGCAAAACAATTAACAAGTTTAAGATGTTGCCATTTTGGTAGGTCATAGTACCATTGAAGTAGATTTGTAATTGTGTTTCTGAAGGGGAATAAATTAAGGACTGAAATTGAACATTTTGTTATAAATTATCAAAAGACAATCCACAGCGATCTCACACACACACAGAAAAAAGTTATTAAGGCCTCCTACAGTTAAATTAATCTATTATTAACTATTATGGAGTCTTTGAATTTGAATCGGTTCATTTCAAATTGTACAATTGCGATATTACAAACAACATCACTTTCAGGTTGTTTTAATTTATTGAGGCACATGAGTAATGCTTAAATATTCTCCTGAACTTCCCCACAGTCATCACATGGAAAAGCGGAAGTGTAACACAGCCACCTGCGTGACTCAGAGATTAGCAGACTTTCTCATCCGATCCAGCAACACCCTCGGCACCGTCTACGCGCCGACCAACGTAGGAGCCAACACTTACGGGAAGAGAGACTTGCTGCAGTCGCCCATTTATCTGCCCCTATAGTTCAAATGCAAACACAGTGGAAAATACAGGCAAATAAATGTAAGATGTATACTAATGATGGAAATTATTCTGTTTGTTTTATTTTTATTATTATTTATTATCATGATTATGTTTCCCCCTGAGTATAAAAGAGCCAGTGCCTTTTGGTGTAAACAACTGTTTGCAGCATTTTCAGTTTTGGGTAAACCTTGCATGTCAATAAGTGTTTTGCAACATGTTATCATGATGGCATATGAATAAAATGTATTATAAAAATGACATGGATGGCAAAGAAGAATGGACCTTTTGTTTAGATTTATTTTGGTTTCTAATAAAAGAAAGATAAAAATCCACTTCTCTGCTCAATGTTATTATAATAAGGTCAATAAACCCATTGAAGATTTTACGTACAGGTAGAAAGAAGTTCAATAGCAATGTAGTAAGAAAGGCTTACTTTTTAAACCAAGAAGAAAATAAATAATACATTACCCTCAACAGAAACTGATCTAAAAAGTGAAAGTATCCCACAACCATTAGAAAAGACCCTGCCTGACACCATCTGATTGGATGCAGCACCTCACTATATGATTTTTGATGAACACACAGATATGTTAATGCACCAACATGAAGTGGTTGCATACATCGATTATAGCCATAAAAACCACTCAATTTATGCAACATACTAGTTCATTATAGACCTCTGACAATGACTGGTCCTTGCTAAGGACCCCTGCAATACATACAAAAACACATGTACTATTTATAAAATTGAGGAGGTACAAAAATGGCAGAGAAAACAGACAATAGTACACTCGTAACAATTTAGAATAGGGACCACTTCTCACTATTAATCAGTTGCTTATTAGTATGCCTAATATTAACATATTGGCTGTTTATTAACACTTAAAAATCACATATTCTGCATGAGCATATTCTACATCACTAATCCCAATACTTAAACTGAAGTACCTTACTAAATATTAATAAGCAGAAGTCATAGTTAATGGTTTGTTAATAGCGTGAATTGGACCTTAAAATATAGTGTGACCAGTACATTCAAATCCTTTTTTCATTGACTCTTGCACTTTAACAGAAATTTACCTCAGCTCAAAGTGAAAGATAAAGATCTAGAACCAAACTTTGACCTGATTAACTTTCAGATTCTGAACTATAACTGGTAAAATATTGGAACCAGCAGATAGCTTTAACCCGACTGACCAGTTAATAGAATTCAGAATTTGAGAATGCTTGCATTCTTGTAAATATTTTGAGTGAATTGGATCAAATATTTTGCATATTGTGCTGTTTCTGCAATAAATTTAATATAAGCAACTCCCATATGATAATGATAATGATGATGATGATGATGATGATGATAATGATAATAATAACAATAATAATAATAATAATCCAGCCAACAGCAGTTATTATGCCTATTATTAGAACTGTGGCACAATTTTGTTTAATTGAAAATATATTTTTTTATATTTTTATTGTTTAGTAAACAACAGCGATGCCATAGAAGAATTATTTTTGGTTCCACAAAGATCCATTCAGTCAAAGGTTCTTTAAAGAACCATCTCTTTCTTACCTTTTTAAAATCTGAAGAACCTTCTTTCGCCACAAAGGACCTTTAGTGAAAGATAAAGGTTCTTCAGACGTTAAAGGTTCTTTATGGAACCATTTAGACAAAAAAAAAAAAAAGGTTCTTCTATGGCATCGTGAAGCACCTTTATTTTTAAAGGGGTGCTATTATGCTTTTTTACTTTTTCATCTTTAGTTAGTCTGTAATGTTGCTGTTTGAGCATAAAAAAGATCTGCAAAGTTACAAAGCACAAAGTCCAATTCAAAAGGAGATATTTTATCGAACAGAAATCACTTTTCAAAAACTAAAAATGAATGACTCGTTTTGACTACAATGCATAATTTCCGTGATTTGTGATATCACAAATATCGATGAATGGGACGAGACCCGGTTGAGCTGCACTAGAGAAGGCAACGAGTGTTATCACTATGTCGGAGACATGCTAACTTTCAATCAGTGGTTACAATCATCCGGGTTTAAATCACGCTCAAACTGATTTGATTTTGACGCAATATTTACACTAAAGCTCACAGCAGGTAGCTATGGTAAGGGGCATGATATTTCCCGACCAGGCGCTGAGTGCTGTCAATCACAACACACACTGGCCCAGCTAACCAATCACAGCACATACTGGCCCAGCTAACTAATCACAGCACATCTTGTATTTCAGAAGGCGGGCCTTCATTTGATACAGGAACTATTCCACCCGTTTATGCTAGAGTGGGGAGAGAGGTGTTGTAATAATGTAAAATATGTGAAAAGTAATGTGTTTTTTGAACAACCTAGTATGAGAGCCTGTTCTAGTACAACCCCAAAACAAAATCAAGACCTTGTAAAAGAGCATAATAGGACCCCTTTAAGAGTGTATGATACCTTACTATTGCTAAATTTTCATTGTGACTTCATTGTGACATTGTGACTAAAATGATGAGGAGGAAATCATTTTGTTGGACTGTTGGTTTATGTTCTTATGCTGAGGAATACAGTATGTGTAAAGGTTTTAAAAACTTTTATTTGATTTAGATAGTATATTGCACTGTACTGTGTACAGTGTACTGTGTAAACTATGCAAAAAAAACTATAAATGCATAACAGTGATTTCAGGTCACAGAAAAATAGTGTGAAAAAAAACAAAACAAACAAACAAAAAACAATAGTGGCACAAAAAAGTTATGTGAAAATGTATTGTCTTTTGACACCTGTTTCAATTTACAGTTATATTTTGGCCAACTCTAAAAACATCTCTGTCATCAAAAGGTGCTTTCATTTTGTCCACATTTGAACTGTCAAACACATGAACATATTCTATTCATTTTTCTTCTTCCCTCTGACGGTGAACATCCACCGGATGTTCTAATGTGGTTGCTCTAATCAAAAGATGTTATAGAGCCAGAAATAGATGTGATATATAAACGTGGAGGGGCCAGAACATGAATCAATCAAGCACAAAAACAGATGTCAGTGCCATTTCAAATAATGACATGAATGAGAGATGGACAGGTAAGACCTAATAAAAAGTTTCAGACATAAATTTTCACAAGACGGGCATCTGTATTGATAAATTAAACATCATGCACATAATTTCTGAAAAAAAAAAAAAATGTTTTGTAGTCATTTACTATTGTAGCATGTGGTGTCAAAATAAACATGCACAATTGTCCTTAAAATAATATCTGAAGCAATCTTAAATATTTTCATATTTTATGTACAAAATATATTATTTAAAAATTTTATGTAGATTTTGAGGTAAAATATGGCCTGAGCAAATACAACACTAAGCACTTCATATCATTTGATGTATCAAATATACATCCTAATTATCCTGACTTTGTACTAAACTTGTTTTTACCCTGGTGTGACATCACTTCTACTCTGATCTAAGCGTATCAAACAGCCAGGGTGTTTCTTGTATTAATATAACAGGAAATAGTAGGATTGACTGCGGTCACGGATAATTTGGCGGTTGATATATCTGTCATAATGACGTGGGTATGCATGAAGAGGTTAAAGGCTACAGCCGCTGTTCAGTGCAGTTAATATGGCTGACATACAGAGCCATCAGATCCATTACGTACACAGACTAGACAGAGAGGAGAGGATAGCTTGAGTTCAAGTGTGACTCATTTCATGTGAATAATTAACTGGTACTTTTAATTAGTGTAATGCAAACTTAGTTAATAGTGTCATTTTGTCCTATGCAACTGATGTTCCATATCTCATGCCTGACTATGTAGGTTTTTTTTTTTTTTACACTGTACTTACCTAAGAAAGTACTTATAATATAACGTAACTACATATTGGGTTAAGATTAGGTTTATGGGTAGGTTCAGAGTTATTACAGTTATTAAAATATTATCCATTGTAATTACTATATATATATATATATATAGTATATTATAATATAATCATAAATAAATCATATCCCTGTTAAAAAGACCAGTTTTGCTGATTGTTGGTATGTTGTGTTCTGGATTCAGTTGTCTTAACCAGAATTCTAGTTTAACCAGTAATTTTTGCAGGTGAACACCCCTGTTAAAAATAAGTATACTTTAACATAGTTTCTGGGTTCTGGTCCTTTTCTGTTTTTCTCCTCCACATGCTCCATGTCCTAGTTTTCCCCAGGTTTGATTTAACTGAGTAGTGAATTTAAGATTTTTATACATTTAATTGCATATTATTGCAATTAAATTAAACTGCATGTAGTTTGAATTTAAATTCAATTATCTTACATTTACAGTGTCAGACTCTGGACTTGTGTGTGTTTTGCTCCTCATGTGCCTTCCTTGCCCTTATTTGGTCCTTCCTGTTTCTGTCCGTATGCTCATTTAGTCCAGGTTTTCCCCATTTAGTTCGTATTGTTCCCAGGTGTGTCCCATTTGTTCTGTGTATTTAAAGCATCATCACGGCTGCATCCGAAAACTGAAAAATGCTGCCTTCGGAGGACGCATTCCAAGGTAGGAAGGCATCAAGGCACATCCGAATTCAAAGTTATTTTCAGTTCCTGTCTCCTGAGATGCCTTCATCTGGCCGATTTTTGAAGGCAGCATAAATGTATCCTTCACTGCCTTTGATATCCTACAATCCTGTGTGTTCCATTCTGTGACAGTTAAGCCAAAAAATAAAGATGGCGTCTGAAAGTTGCGGTCGATGGTCAGTTTGTGTGTAAATGTATGTTCCCTTTCAAGCGAACTTCGAACTGCATCCTCTAGGGGTCGCTATGGGGAACACCTCATCATGACCCGTGTCTGAAGCATACATTGAAAAAACACCAACGAGTTGGTCGGCGACAGCCCCTGACGTCACTACCGGCGCGACTATGGAAAAATAGGCGCCGGGAGAACAATTCACTCCCTCCTCCTCACTCACTGACTTTTTTAAATTGAAGCATGCATCTGAAAGAACTGGTAAGAGAGATCTTTCTCTGTCTATCATGGCAACTACTAGCAAGCTTTTAGACAGTATGTGCATCTGTGTCTGCTTTATTTGACACCTGATGACACACACAGTGTGTCATTTGTTTGGGTGAAGAGCACGCACACGATGTCTTTGAGGGGACAATCTGCGTGCATTGTGAGCATTTTTTCAATGAAAAAGCACCGCTCTCATTCGTCTCTCTTTTCGAGGAAAGAAGGGCAGCCATCTGCTTCTCACGGTTCAGGACCCACCGCTGCTGAGGCACGGAGGAGAATGAGCTTATGGGGATCACAGGTGGATCTCGCTGAGGAGTTTAGAAAGGGACTTTCCCTTTCGCGCTCGTCGGCGGTGGACAAAAGAGAGCCTTAGGAGGATGATGTTATATCTTTAACACTTTCTGACCATAGCCCTCCAGCTCAGGTGAGCCTTCCATTCCTGCCTGATCTCCATGCAGAGATCGAAAAGGAATGGAAGAGGCAGTTTTCTTCTTGCATCATCGGTTTTAGCATAAGAGTTATGTCAACATCGAGGCGATGCTTTCTTTCTGTGGGGGAGACGTCCTCTCTTAGTCTCCCTCCATGCCATCTAAGCCCCTTCAGGATACATCTCGCTTAAATGTCAAGGGATACGCAGCAGGTCAGGCTGTGACTTCATCACACGCGATGGCGGTGCTTCAAGCATATCAGGCTGATCTGCTAAAAGACCTGGATAAAGGCGAGGGCCTTTCTCCTGATCAGGTAGCCAAGCTGCGCCACACCACTGATCCCTCTCTCCATGCTATCAAGCAGTCCACATCCCCAATGCGCACATCTATGTAACAAATAGTGACAACAAAGAGACATCTGTGGGTGAACCTGGCAGACATTGGGCAGAATGAAAAGGCTTTCTTCTCGATGCTCAGGTTTCATCTTCCGAACTTTTCGGTACCTCCATTGAGACAGCATTGGTCAAAAAGTTCAGGGAGGCAAAGGCTCGCTCAGCTGCCTTCAGATCCTTCATTCCACGAAGGTCCAGGTCTGAGCCCAAACCACATGGGGGTCCTGGTCCGTC
Organism: Cyprinus carpio; assembly: GCF_018340385.1. NCBI lineage: Eukaryota > Metazoa > Chordata > Actinopteri > Cypriniformes > Cyprinidae > Cyprinus > Cyprinus carpio. The sequence continues at coordinate 19,212,259 of NC_056600.1, read as the reverse complement.
TCGGTCTGAGGATCAGAGACCGGCACAGAAGGCTAGTGTCGTGACTCACGCTCCTCCCCCACCTGCGGGTAGGGGTAAAAGGAATCGTGGGTCACAGGGAGGTAGGCAAGACCTAAGGGATGTGATCCAGACGAGGCATCAGCATTCTTGTCCGAATCAGAGCGATAATTAAATACCTACTCGTTCCTTTTGGGGGTTTTTACATCTGCCCTTATCCTCCCCTTCCTAATTCCCATGTAACCACCTGCTCTTCACCTGACCAAGGTTAGGTGGGAACTTCGTCTCGTTCCCTACTCAGGGAACCATGGTTACATTCGTAACCTGAGACGTTTTTGATCAGCATTTTGTCATTTCTAGCGAGAAATTAATATTGCAGTAATTAAATATCCACTTAGTTATCAAAGCTCTCTATATTTTGCTGTAGATCATTAAACCATTACTCTGCCTCAGAAGCCTGTCCAAAATCAGTTTCATGAGGTGCCTTTGTGTAAAACCGCTGCCTGCAAAGTCATTGCCTGATAGGGCAGCGAGGCAGCAAGTCACCTGCCTAAGTTTTCAGATGCAGCCCACATGTATGTTCCTATTAAGTTCCTGTTTGCCCTTATTTGGTTCTTACTGTTTCCTGTTGTCATTGGTTATCATTAGTTTCCACCTGTGTTGTATTAATCATCTTGTTTGTTCCTTAGTTTGCCAGTCTTTATAAGCCCTCAGTTTCTGTCTATTCTTGGTCCTGGATTAATGTTATTTTGAATGGTCAGTGTGTGTTGATGTTTATTAAAAACCTCCTTTATTTCTATTCCTTTGCTACTTCTACAACCACGACCGTGTGACTAGTATGTTCTGCCTCATGTCTGCTGTTAAATGTCATTTTGTTAGCCTGATGTCTCCCGTGTTCCCTGTTATCCCCAGCATGCCTTTATTAAAACCTTTTGGATTTACTTTATTCCTCGTCTTCTCGCTCGTTCCTGTGCTCCCAGTGTGTGTGTCGTGACAGAGTTCATGATGTACCTCTTTATATGCAATTTCATAATTACTTCTATCGCCTTGGTACTGCTATGACAAAATACATAACAATAAAAATACTGTAATGTCACTTCTATTGAGAAAAAATTTGTAATTAAATATATTTGTAATTTGCAATTTATTACATCTTTATATTATCATATTAACTTTTTGTAATAGCTAATAGCACACTTAAAATTCAAGTCCTTTATATGTGCTATGCCTATGTGTTAGTCAAAACATCAGAGCATAATGATTTAAAACACATTTTAACATAAAATGTAACTTTCGATTAATAAAAAAAGGTAACTTTTTAAAAGTGTACTTAAATGTGTCATTAAACCTAAGTCACAATTTAGTTTGGGGACCAATTCTCACTATTAACTAGCTATTAACTATGACTTTTGCCTCAATATTCTCCCAATTTGCGGCTTAATAATGGTATTTGTTAAGTTTAAGGGATCTGAAAGATGGTCATGCAGAATAAGGCATTTTGATATGTGAATATACAAGCAAAAAAGCAACTAGTAAATAGTAAGAATTGGTCCCTAAACAAAAATTAAAAAAAAGTCCCTAAACTAAAATATAAATAAATATATATAATGTATCACTTCTTTATTTCAAAAAACCAGCATAAACATATATATATATATATATACACTTCTTTATTTCACAATGGCAGCTCATGTCCAGACCAGTAACAAACCAGTATAAACCACCTTTTCAGCAGTCCCCCCCTTTCCCCTTTTCCTGAAAAGTGTTTCTATCTGTGAGTGATGTTTGAATTTAAAGTTGGGGAAAATGACACATGCTGTATGTGCCGCTAAGATTAGCCTAAAGAATTAAAAACAGCATGACACACATGTAGTTCATTAGGTTTGAATCACCCAGGCATATTCTGAGAAGAGAATATTACCATATGAACTCTCCTGTCCAATGAACTTAAGCTATCCTCATGTCCACGGGCTGCCCTTTCTGTGTGGATCAAATAAGGGGGTTGACGTGTCACATTTGGGGCAATGTTTTAACATGTCTACAGGGCATATCAACATTTTTGCCACTGATGCAGTAATTCAGATAACACTTCCACGTCTGTGTATGTTATCCTGATATATATATATATTTTTCACTTATTTTGACACATTTGACACTCTTGGTTTATTTTCATCCTGTGACTCATAAAAGCAACACTCTTCAGACATAAAATCAGAGGGCATTACATATACACCATTTCATACAGCTGTAATTACCTGCAGCACTGATATTTGGAACAACTCTTTTTTTCATATGTTATTCATTCAAGCTGCATAATTTATTGCAGGCTTAAAATGTAACCAAAGATAAATTTAGAATACATTTTAATCTAATATGTTAATTTCATTTAATTTGTTAGTCATATAGCTACATATAATATAATTAGTGTAGACTGTAGGTTGTGGATGACAGATCTTGACCTTTTAATATTTTTATATAAGTAACCCAATTAGATTGTGATATGGTTGATATATCATACATACATTAGCATAATACAACACATATATATAGATATATATATCTATATATATATATATATATATAATATAGACAGACAGACAGACAGACAGAAGACAGACAATACAACTTTATTCACTGTGGTACATTCTTTAAAAGCCCAAATTTTGTTAAGAACAAGAAAGCCCTTAAATTGACTTCTCTCTTGGATTTCTATAATTTGATTTAAAAGCCCAATTTGTTGTATTTTATTTTCGAAGCATATTTTTGTATTTATTTTCTTTGCATTTTTCTTTCTTCTGTGGTTGGGTTTATTTTAACGTTTTATTATTATTATTATTTATTTATTTTATCTGTTTTTGGTCATGCTCAACCAAGGCTGAATAAGATGTGTTATATTCTGGAATGTGATTTTGTATCTTAACAATAATAACTTTGGATAGAATCTCCTAGTCAGTAATCAGACTAAATATAGTCGGGTTTATTTTTGATAGAATCTCCTATTATAGCAAAGCGCATAAATATTGACACTTTACGCTTTCCGTAGTCCGCAGAGAAAGGTAAACACGGAAGTCCAATCAGACTAAATATAGTCGGGTTGAGGTTGCTCTTAATACGTGTCTTTTTTAGTGATTAATATGGTTATGAATCTTTAAAGAACAACAAAAAACATCAAAAAAAAATCACAAAAAAAATCATCCCAATAATGCTGACATAAAGTCTAAAAAAAAGTACATACAAAGGACTTTACTGTCTCAATGGCTTCAGATAAGCAAGTCACATTTGTGATCGTCGGAGGAGGAATCGCAGGTGTAACTTGTGCTGAACAGGTACGAACAAATCGATAACTGATCTATAATGACTGGTCTGATAACTGTCTGGTCTTAAAATTTTGAAAACTTTTGCAGATCGCATCGCAGTTCGCATCAGATGACGTTTGTCTTCTGACAGCCTCACCCTTAGTAAAGACGGTTACAAATTTCAAACAGGTTTGCTATTTAACGTTGAAATTCTGTCTTTCTTTAATTAGGAGCACTTTGGCTATTTATTGTGGAAAATTAAACTATTTTAAAACCTTTATTGTACGTCCTTAATAATCTATTTGGTTTATTAAAAATACAAATTGTACACAGATTCCAAATTAGTTAGGTAAATGAGGTCAAATGTAATAAATATAGTACAGTATGCTCAAAAATCTGGATATTGAATTTAAAAAGAAAAAAAGAAAAAAGTGAATTAAAAAAAAAAAAAAAAAACTTTTTTGTCAACAACCTTTCTTCATCCAGGTGTCGAAGACGTTGGAAGAATTCGATGTCGAGGAGCAGCCCTCCAGTGTTTTAGAAGAAAAGTATCCCAATCTGAAAGTCATACAATCTGCAGTCAAACTCCTGCGAGCTAAAGAACATGTATGTTAAGACAAACACTTTGTTTCTTTTCCCTAAAATATTCTAAATTGAATTATAATCACTCACTGAATTTCTGCAGCTTTTACAAGCAGAGAATGGTCAGACGTTTCATTATAAAAAGCTGTGTATCTGCAGCGGAGCCAGACCCAAGCTTCTCACCCAGGATAACCCTCATGTGCTGGGCATACGGGACACGGACAGCGCTCAGGTACACTCGTTAATAATGAATATTATGTGTTGAACATAACAAACATGAATGTGATGATTGATGCTATTTTCACAGGAGTTTCAAAAGCGATTATCAAAGGCTAAAAGGATAGTTGTCATTGGCAATGGAGGAATCGCATTAGAACTGGTGTAAGTATCTGAATCGTTAATACTGATAATACGGTATCTGCACAGTAAACACACACACACCAAAAAACAACAAAAACACACTATTAGTCACTTAAATGCTTGGAATTAATTTTGTATAGAAATATAATTGTGTATAAATTGATTGTTTGTTTATTTTTTTACCAAATTAAAAATGCAATTAAATGAAAGTAATATAATTTCCATACGTTTCTGCTTTATAATTCTTCTACTCCCATTTATTTCAAAATTAATCTTTGTTATTTGGTATTAAGATTATTTTACTATTATCAGTAATGTGAAAAATAATTGAAATTATGTTGGCAAGCCAAAGTAAAGAAGAAAAAAAACATTATAATATAATATAATAATGTTATCGGTTTAACATTTCCACTACATAATTCCAATTGCTCCCATTTGTGTTATTTCAAAATTCATTTGTGTTATGTTTTTTCATATTTTGATGATTTTCCTACAGATTGATGATTTTATTTATGTAATAATTAAAGCATGTGCATCCAAATGTTTGTTTGGAAGTCTAGGTCCAAATGCAAACAGAACAATGTTTTAAAAAAAAAAAAAAAAAAAGTGAGAGAGAGATGTATTGTGATATTTTATAAAGCCTGCTGTGTGCTCCTGTAGGTATGAAGTAGAAGGTTGTGAAGTGATCTGGGCTGTAAAGGATAGAGCCATAGGAAACACATTCTTTGATGCAGGAGCTGCTCAGTTTCTCATTCCCTCACTGGAGGTTGACAAAAAAGAAAGATCTTTGCCCTGCAAGAGAGCACGCTACACTACTGACAAGACTGGAGGTATGAATTCAGCTTACACACTGGTTTACACACTCACACACAGTGAGCACTGCTGCCCTCTTCTGGCAGTTTTGATGGAAAGTAAGTATATGAGTGCAACTGTAATGAAGTAAAAAGGGTAAACCTGTTTTCTCACTAATAAATTATAAATACAGTTTTGCTTAAAGGGTTAGTTCACCCAAAAATGAAAATTAGGCTGTGTTTTACTTATCCGGGGCATCCTAGGTGTATACGACTTTCTTCTTTCTTTATATTAAGAATTGTCTATGATCTTTCAAGCTCTATCATTGCAGTGAAGCAGTTCCGGGAGCATGACGTATGAGGTTTAGCATTGCGCATGCGCCAGTGAGTCTTGTGAAAAGCAACGTTTGTTTACAGGATCACAAAGGAAAACCAGTCTCCTCTTGGCTTATATCTGAAATTCTTCTTTACAAATCCTCATTTTGTACTTCTAATTAGTGACCATTGTTTTATTTTGATCTCTCTGCTGCGTTTCAGTGTGCATCACTTCTGAGCAGCGTACGTAATTCCCCCGGAACTGCTTCCGTTTACAACACTGAGCGCAAGCCAGATTCAAGTGATTATAACGTTTTGAATATGGATATTTTTCTTACAAAAATGCATCGATTCGCTACAGGAGGCCGTTGTTCTCCCCCCGGAGCCGTGTGAGACACTTTCTTTTTATGGAAGGGCGCTTTTTATTTCATGTCTTTTGGACTGAAGCGATGCAACACCCGCTGACTGCAATGATAGAGCTTGAAAGATCTAAGACAATTTTTTTATATAACTCCAACTGGATTCGTCTGAATCAAGAAAGTCATATACACCTAGGATGCCTCGGGGGTGAGTAAAACAGCCTAATTTTCATTTTTGGGTGAACTAACCTTTTAAAGGATCATAATATGTATTATGTACCAGTCCTTGTTTGGACACTTGCACTTCTTATTGCTTTTTTTGTAATAATAATACCATTTACACTGTTCTATTTCTGTAAGTCTTACAAACTACAATATTTTGTTTCATTACGAGCTGATTAAAAAAAAATAAATAAAAAATAATCAATTCTGTCAAGTGTGTCACATGTGTATGTTTCATAGCAGGCCAGAGTGGGGCTACAGGGGAGCTTGGCAGTGCCTTGGGCCCAGATTGGCATGAGGGGATTGAACTAAGGGGAACAGAGCAGGTTTGTATCCAGTATGTTTTCACAGTTGTACATTAGTCACCATACAATGGTGGATGATTGTCAGTTTTCACTTATTCCGATTGTTTTCCTTCATTTCACAGAATTCCAGTGGAGTCCATATAGAATATGAGTGTGAGGTTGACAAGATCTACACCCAGCAGGAGTTCTTGCAGTCCCAACTCGACACAAATAAATCTGAATTAGGTTTAATAATAATAATAATCATCATCATCATCATTTAAATAATAATTAATCTGCAGTATTTTACAGCTGAAACAAAATAACTAAATTTGTTTTTCTTTTTTTAGGACTGTGGCCAGCTTATGTTCAGTTAACCAATGGGAAGATTTATGGCTGTGATTTCGTTGTTAGCGCAACAGGCGTCGTGCCAAACACTGATCCTTTTCTCAGTGGCAACAATGTAAAACAATATGCATTTTAATTGGCCCATTTATTTCACTTTCATGTTTATTTATTTATGTATTTATTTAAAATATAATTTTGGTTATAATTGTATGGATAAATATGGATATGTAATATTAGAAGGATATCTGTCAATATTATATGTCCAGTGGTGCTTTTTTTCTGAATTTATTTTTTCAGTGATTCAAAAAATTATAATATATAGATATATATATATATATATATATATATATAGATATATATATATATATATATATATACATATATACAATTTTAATTACTGAAATTTTTTTTATAGCTTATCAGTATTGTCAGAGCATAACTTATAAAGTTTTAAACATATTATACATGTATTTTTTTTCTGGGTTTGTCAGGTAAATTTAGAAAAATGTAGCTACTTTCATCAATGAAATGAACAGCAAGTCGGACAATACACCAGAATTCAAGGCTTTTTTCATTTTATGTGTCCCATTTCAGTTTGAATTGGCAGGAGATCATGGTCTGAGAGTGGACGATCATATGCGGACGTCTGAACAGGATGTGTATGCGGCTGGAGATGTGTGTACCGCAGGCTGGGAGCCCAGTGCTCTCTGGCAACAGGTACAGCTGCACCTCTGTAACTGTGTTAATGTATAAATCATGTACTGAGGGTTGATTTTGTAAAACTTCTCTCCTGTTATGTGTAAGATGCGATTGTGGACTCAGGCGCGTCAGATGGGCTGGTACGCAGCACGTTGTATGGCTGCAGATGTTCTGGAGGAGCCTATAGAGCTGGACTTCTGCTTTGAGCTGTTCTCACACATCACCAAATTCTTCAACTACAAGGTGAGTCCTTTTGTTTGTGTCTGTTTCTTTAAAAAAATATATATGCTCTTCTTGTTGGTACCACACTTTCTGAAGAAATTTCAGATATTGTTTTATTCTCGAATTTACTGCCAGAGAATCCAGAATTTAAAAAAATGGGTTCCCTTTTTGTTCATGAGTCATGACTGGAATGACTGAATTTGCTGAATTGCAGTTCAAAGTAGTTTATTCAATAGAAACATTATGAACATTAATATGAGAGATGCTTCTTTAGGAGTGAAAGTGGTGAAAAAGATGTGAGGTTTAAAAAAAGGGCATTCAATTGTCTCTGGCCACATTAACACAATAATTCACACAATAATACAATAATATCTTCACACAATTCACATAATAATAACAATAATAATAATATATATGTGTGTGTGTATATGTGTATATATATGTGTGTGTGTGTGTGTGTGTGTGTGTGTGTGTGTGTGTGTAAAAAAAAAAAATTATAAAATTAATGTGTGCCGTTATGTTTCATAGATTTTTTTATAAAATAAAATAAAAATCATAATAATAAATTATAAGATTAAAATAAAATAAAATAATTTTTGTAAGTACTCCATATGTTGTATGATAACATGTTTATGGCTCGTTTTTGTTTGTTTGTTTTGTTTAATTTTTATTGTAAAATAATAAGCCTACTTGCAACCTTAATTAAAATTCATAACAAGGAATTGAAGAATAATTTTAAGAGCATTCTCAGTGGATGGCACAAAAGTAGTTTTCACATTTTGTAATACATTTTGCAACCATTTAATTTCTTTTTTTTTTTTCTTTTGTTTTTTAGGTGGTTTTGCTTGGGAAGTTTAATGCTCAAGGTTTGGGTCAGGACCATGAGCTTCTTGTGCGCTGTACAAAAGGCCAGGAGTATGTAAAGGTGGTTCTGACTGGGGGCCGAATGGTGGGAGCCGTTCTTATCGGAGAGACGGACCTGGAGGAAACTTTCGAGAACCTCATTCTGAACCAAATGGACTTATCCCGATATGGCGAGGAGCTTCTAAATCCTAACATTGACATTGAAGACTACTTTGACTGAATCGTTCTGGTTAGTCAGTGACAAAGAGATGATTAATTTATTTTAATGCTGCGTCGTGTAATTTATGCTCTATGAAACAGTTGTTTAAAAAAATAATAATGGTTTTCAAACACTTCACCAATTTTGCTCAGAAACAGGAAGTTCTACCTCAATCTGTTGCCTTTGGTCGAGGCAATATTGTCATGCTGAGCACGCAAATAAACAGATTACAGTTTTGTTTGTCACAACTAGGGGTGCAGAAATTGCACATTGTATTTTATAAAAGAGTACACCCACAAATGGAATAAATTATTCACTCACCCTCATGTTGCTACAAGCTTGGATGACTGTCATGTTTGGTACACGAAAGCCACATTGTCCATGAGCTATATTTCAAGTCATTTACATTTCATTTCTTCGTCAAGTTTTCTAAAAGCATAGCTGTCTGCAAAGAGTAGACCAAAAGGTGTTATTATTCACCAAAAATCTTTCTGTAACGCATTGTGAGCAGATCATAGAATCAGAGCATTTATTTTGAGAATCTGATCAATCTGATTCATGAGCGAGTTATTCTGATTGGTTTTGTGATTAACTGATTTATTGAAAAGATTCGATTAAAATGAACGGTGTATTCGGACGCATCTGCATCTCTCATGAATATGTCAAGGAGAACTAGGGTGGATGTCAAGATTTTCAGTAAATAATGACTTGGATTTTGGTTGGCTCCTCAATGTGACTGGTACTTTGTTCCAAATTTCTCCTTTTGTGTTCCAAGTCATATGGTTTTGGAATGATGGTGAAGGTGCATAAATGATTACGCTAAACTTTCATTTTTGGGTGAATTATTCCTTTAAGGAACTATGAGCTATTGGAAGTAACCAATGGATAACGCACATTGAGAAACCAAGTAAGAAACACACGACTACTGAGTTGCTAAGAAATAGATATATTTATTGAATCTTTATTTAGAAGGGCCCCGTTTTCACATCATGAGGCAAATAATGAAGTCCATGTATACTGTAGCGACACAAAGTATTGTGTTTAGTTTTAACATGCCACCTTTATGGGTTTTTTTGGGATACGTGTCTGTTGAGTTCCAACTCCCATAATGATCCTTTGGTGATCAATTCTCTGATCTCAACTTGTATGAATTCTTATTTTGAAATGATTCTGGAGGGGAAAGCACAACTTCAAGTGAGCTTCCGATGGTCTTTACTGTCTCTGGGTGAAAATAAATGTTACATTCATACAGTATAACAATAAATGTCCCCCAAAAAGCATTAAATACCAACCTTTTGCAAAAATATTTTCCCAAAGCAGGGCTCTAGAGTGCGACCTAATTTCTCAATGATGCGACTGAAAATAATCAGAGGTCGCACCGGTGCGACCAGCCGTTCGAGGAAAAAAAAAAATCTCCGCGACTCTGAAAGTCTCCCTGTGGTTCAACAACAGACGCTAGAGCCCTGCATTTCAGCCCAGGCCCGACGGGCCCCGACTTTTTTATGCCCCTAGAGCAGGGATTCAGGATAATTTTCATGTCATAGTTCACATGCAGGCTGGGCCTCGGGCCTGTTTTAGACTTCTCCTTACTTTTATATTTTAGACATCCATCAATTAGTGATGAAAAAAAAAGTTGCCGCACTGGTGGAAACAACACGAGACCGTGCTACCGCGAAAAAGTTTTCTATAGATATATTTATCATGTCTGTGAAGCATGTTTTAACTGAGTTTCGGTCTCTTTTTTGTACTCCTGTTAAAGACGAGAAGCTGAAAGCGCATTGTGTTTGTTTACTTTATTTCATAAAAGCACAACGTTTTGTTGATATTGTGAGTGCACACAAATAAAAGACCCTTTGCAGTTAAGAATGTTGTATTACTCTTACCTTTATGTGCAAAAATGACGGTGTATCTAATGAAAAAAAATGCAAGTGATCACGCTGGCTTCTCCATGTCCTGAAGCGTCTCCGCACAAACTATTGGATATAGTGCACATTTATCTGGGTCTAACGTTTAAACATTGTTATATGCTTGAACTTTTATACCTGAACTTTTTATATCTATAGATTTTATTTTAGACGAGTCGTGATGATTTGAGAAGGCTAAATTGATCCCTGTCTAACGTTGGCCGCTTGGTCGTTACTTAAAAAAAAAATGCTACAAACTTTTTTCTAAATTAACTTAATAAAAAAAAAAAAATGAAATATAATCCCTTTGCTATTACATACAAAACTGTACTATTGTAATAGCTGAGACAGTAGTATAAGCTGTTTAGGGACTGTTTAGCTGTACAAATCAGACAGAGCATCCCTTCATTCAGACACAGTGGATAAGAATCAGTGTAGAGGGGCCAAGTCTGGAAGATTTTGCTGCTAGAGAGAGTGTGGCCAGCTGGTTTAGCCAAGGCCAAAGATCAAGAAGGTCAAACTACAGGAGTTGGCCATCCGATGGGCATGTGACTTCAATGGAGGATAGTCCATAAGACATTGAGCCATGAGATGTTCAGTTTGAAACCCTTAAAACACTTAACTTAGATTTTCTTTTTATTTAATTTATCTTGGGATGTTTTAAGTTTAAATTTCAGCTCAGTGAAGCACTTTAAGCACCAACACTTTTTCAGTAAGTTACCTTTCTTGTAGAATTGTGTTTCAAATAAAGAACTTTATGTACAAGTCAATATTGCCTATATGGACAGCGATTTAAAAAAAAAAAAAAAAAAAAAAAAAAAAGTGAATTTGTAAAACTGCGGTGTTAAATGCAATGCGGTCGAAAATTTGGGTGCACCTAACTTTTGTGCTGGTGCACCTAAGAAAAAAAGTTAGGCGCACCAGTGCAACCAGTGCAAAAAGTTAGTCTAGAGCCCTGCAATTAACCTGTAATATATAAACATTCTGCCATTTTACACACATTCTCTAGTTCTCCCAGCATTTATTATTGCAATAAATTAGTTGCTGCGATATTCAAGCACGTACTCTGGATATATCTGATTGGAATCAAAGATAACAAAAATCTTTGGATAGAGGGCGTCATCTACACAACTATCATGTATGTTTTCATCCTGGTCATCATTAGGTGTACAGTCATCACTATGGCCTCTTTTGTACTTCCCAACAATAACACGGGCAAGCAGCAAGACTTTGGTTCCCTGCCTGGTGTTACTGTATTTAATAGCATGGGATGCATGTTTTGCAAAGTATGTTCCTGCAAAAAAACAAACAAACAAAAAAACAGTTGTTACTACATATACTATGTTACATGTTAAGTTAAACATTCATACTACGTGTTACTACATATTCATATGTGAAAACACCAAAGAAAAACTTAGTCACAGCCCACCTTTGCCATATACGTGTGCCTTTCTTTTCTTTTCTGATAGTCTGCAGTTAAAATTAAATGTGCAAATAGAGTGCACGTTTTTTGCATCTGTGCCATGAAACAGCATTTGCTCTTTAATATCCGATTGTCCTCTTATCCTCATCAACTGGACTTTTTTCCTAAGGATTCAAGACAAGTATTTAGGTAATATATTTTTAATGTCATTTTTATCATTTCACATGCAAGTAAAATTACTATTATAATGTGTAAAAACATGCATCTGGATTACACATTTTTCATTAAATGATTAATGGGAATAAGCATGAATTAGTTTGTAAAGAAATATTATTTAAAAAAAAATTGCCAACTATAATGACAATGCGTATTATCCACATCGTTTTTTTTTTGTTTGTTTTTTTAATTAAATTATTAATGGGAATTTATATAGATAATGAAAATAACCATTTGATAGTAATGGGAATAATAATAATTAAAAAAATAAAAAATAAAATATGGTCTTACAAACAGATGTAATTTTTGGTATACACATTATTATTATTATTATTATTATTATTATTACTACTATTCGTTTTATTTTAAGTTGCGTGTTCATAAGATTCTTCCAAATCACAAGACAAATTAATTGGAATACAGTATGAAAACATTGAGAATAATAGGAATGAGAAAGTGAGAGAGAATTTGGCTTTATAAACTGGCGTCCTTTTCTTTATATACAAAATAATAATAACAATCTGTATTATTAGTATTATTAATAATGATGATAGTAATAATAATATATACATACATACATGAGTTCATTTTATTTTAAAGTAAAACATGTTTTCGTGAGATTCACCAAAATGATTCTAGATGGAGCAAGACATTCTCATTACCTACAAAACAGTTCCCAAAGGTCCAGGTTCTGTATTCTTTTGATGGATATGATGGGATCATGCAGTAAGCCATCACCCCTGACAAATCTCTCCACTATCTGATATTCACTGCTATCTTTTCTCAGAGAGAATATCTGATTGAGATAAGAAAACATTTTCAGAGACTGTCCAAATATGAATGTAACACTATGGATAAGCACTTTCTGTTACCTGATAAGGCGTTTCGGAGTCAAAATCATTCCAGTGTGCTGGTGGAGATTGCGAAATCTCATCACATTTGCATCTGTTACACAAAACATGTGCACGGTTGGTTTCACTTGTGTTTCATCGAAAAAGAAATGGACTGGAATGCAGGTACTTGACTGTACTCGATGTCGATACTTCTATGTATTGTGTATAGACCTAAAACATATTTACACAAACTAACACCAATTGATTTTTAATGAATTTATTTATTTTTTGACTCATTTTGGAAGTGACTTGGTTTGAGGGTGTTTTTAGTAAATGTATGAAGTACGTTTCCTACAAATGTTCACACAGTTGTATTACAGTAACTATGTATGAGTTCCAAATCCTTCCTTTTTTGTTCTTTCTTTCTTATTCAATCTCAGAAAAGGTTTAGAAGGATAGATAGATAGATAGATAGATAGATAGATAGATAGATAGATAGATAGATAGATAGATAGATATCTCACCTGAATCCAGTGTCAGTCTGAAATGAGCGTTTAATCCGTTTTTCTTTCCCAGTTTTTAAATGAATTTGTGTGCTTGCTAAATTTGAACATAATAAAAAAAAAAAAAAATAATAATAATAACAGAACAGTGACTGATAATGACATGAACACAGATGTTGGTATTATTCTGTTATGGGTTTGTACAACATCGCTGCTTATATTTATTTTATGTTATATGTAGCTACTTCAAAATGCAAATTAAAGTATTCCTAAATGATGTTATGATTGTAAGGGTATTATCAGTGTTTACCTGCAAAGTTAATCTGGATCTCACCTCCAGCAGTATTCATGATTATAACACCTTGTGGGTTTCTGTGGTAATATCTCTCCAGATCATCACTGGACATAAAACTCTTTGGGTCATCCTAAAAAAAAGCATTTTTAATAAATTCTAGAACAAACGGTTGAAAGTGAATATATTAGAAAACTAAGGATTTACCTCAACCCTGTGCCAGACACCACACTTTGCCTTGTAGTACCAGTACCAAGGAGTCTCAGATGTGTCCATATATTCCACTTCATCCTCCAGCGCCAAAGCAGCCAACTCCTCACACAGCATTTTAACAGGTAAAACAATTACTCCAATGGGAAAACTTTCAAATAAAAACTCAACTAGAAACCCATATTTCTAAGCTAGTAAAAAAGGGTAAACAAATAAGAGTTGCATTTTGACAGACAAACTGAAAGTTGCTAAGCGTAGACGATTGAAAGTCGCACCCAAGAAAACCTCAGGATCATAAATTCGCTGACGCAGAAGTGGGAGAGAAAAGGAAACTCAAGGTTGTATATACAGTATTAGTCATGAAAAGGAGAGACGTCAAACATGACAGCAGATACTGTAGTACATACACAAACGCGTCATACCTGGGACGAGTGAATGAAAGATTGGCAAGCGCTCAAGGGGCGTGGTCTCGGTTTTCTTGTTTGTATGAAAAGCCATACTAAATCGTAATTAAAAGATGATGTCAATATTAAGTTAAAACGTCCAAATACACAATTTTTTTATTTTATGAATCATGACTTAGTATATGATGATTATTATCAATCAAAGGCCCCCTATGTGGCAGAAATGTGTTTCCATAGAAGTTTATAGAGAGGAGGTTCAGTGAAAAATCGGCAGCTGTGAGGAGGAAGTGGCAGCCCACAGTTACTTGCAAACCGGACATCAGCTGCCGCTTGACAAGAAGACAAATTAAATGATGTATCAATTTATAACAACTGTTAAATCTAAATGTATTAGTCAGTAGCCTTGTTTTTTAAAAAGGTTTATGAAATATGAAGAAGAAAATTATAATTTGACTAAACAGTATTCCAAATGAATATGTTTATGTAGCACACACACACACACAGAGAGAGAGAGAGAGAGAGAGAGAGAGAGAGAGAATCATATTTTGCTGTAGTTCAGTTTTACATTTGTAGTGTTTCAAGAAACAAGATTGTGGTGTTTTTGTTTAATAAAATAGTATTTAAATTGGGTTGGCATGTTGTCAAAGTCAAAATGCTTCTGACGCTGATGTGCAACACACTAAAATGTAACTAATTTCCAAATATTACTTGTTTAAAGTGGATTTTATTCATATGTTCACATACACTTTCCACGTGTCATAAGAACAGATTCACCCACCAGCTCCTATGGGTCATAGGCAATCTTGCTGAAAAGCAAAAGTTAGATTTGGAAATGAATGTTTAAATGCCCAAATACTTTTTATCAATATGGAAAAGGAAATTATGCTTTGCTTAGCTGGGGGAAGTCAAACTCCCTGTTAAGTGCCGGATACAGTACTGTCAATCACATTTTTAATAATTTTGAATATAAAACTGTTAATTTCACAAGACCTGAAAATTTATAATATCACTATCTGTAGAGTTAACAGTATTTATATCATACAAGCACAGGCAGAAGTAGGAAATGGTGTTTGAGGCTCGGAAATGGTGTCTGTAGACTGCTCTGCATTCTTACACTTTCACTTTCTCAATAACTGAAACCGGAAACTCTTCAGTTCACGGGAACCCACATAAAAAATACTATAGTAAATTTACCATAGTTACTCAATTACCATAGAAAATGTAGCAAAATCAGTCACAGGGAACCCTACATGTAGAATGGTAATACTGTAGTTCACTGAATATAGACACCCTAAAGAATCAGAATCAGGAATTTATTGCCAAGTATGCAAAATGTCTTCCAGTACACAAAAGACAAACAAACACACATACTACAGTAAAGAATTTTAGAACCATAATGGAATTGGATTGAGTAAAGGTGTACTACCTGAAGGGGTAACAAATAAAATATAAGGATATTGCAATTGTTATTGTATATGGTTTAATTCACTGTTCCTGTGGGAGGAGTACTTCTACTGACTGTCCTGGTATTGCGGCTATAAGAGTTTCAAAGATGGGTAATTGAGGTATCCCAGAGTTTCTCTGAGCCCTTTTTCCGTCACTCTATGTATACAGTGAAGGTTAGTAAATTTTCTAACATTCCTGTAGTATGTCGAGGAGTGACGAACCAAACTACAACATGACAGTCATAACAGCAGCTCCTGTGGCAGGCTTCATCAGTAGTAGGACATAACAATGTAGAGAGAGATGCACAGACTCAGATCTCTCTCTCTGGATGACAAACAATATCTTATCAATCCCAATTATGTACAGTTCAGATAAAGATGAGGAACAGAATCACATATCACTCCCATCACGAATTAAGGTCACACTTTATTTTACTGCTTATTAATAGTTAGTAAGGTATTTGTTCATTCAAGGTCCTACACTTGATATTTTACTGCTTGCAATCCCATTACATCATCCCCAGACACTGTATAAGCAAGTAAGGTATTTGTTAGGTTTAGGTATACAATAACATTACTAACAAAGAATATAATAATTCAAAATATGGCACTCTAAAAATAAACTAGCTAAAAAAGAGAAAAGGTCCATATAAAAAACATCCAAATAATCATCTTTATAATCTGAAGCTGTTTGATTCTGTTATTGCATATGCTTTTCCTTTCTTTTGGTTCTTCCTTACTACCTTCGCACACATCTTCCGAATTATCTTTCTTGATCCTCTTTATAATCTGAAGCTGTTTGATTCTGTTATTGCATATGAAAGTTCCTCACTATTTCAGCTTGTTTTTCAATGTTGATTAATTACAATAATTTTTAAGAAGTTTTTTTCAAGAATTTGAATTATTTTTGAGCGTTTTCTTTTTAACAATCTTAAGAAAAAAAAAAACATTCATGATTTCTTTCATTTATTTAGGTTACATAAAATATTCAGTGTCATGTACAAACAGTCAATTTCCATCAGCAAACATCGCAAATAATTGGTAAATGATAAATTTCAAAGTATATATTTTGTAATATATCTTTCATTTCCTCCAGATTCCCGTCAGTTCAGTCTGGATCCAAACGCAGTGAATAAACGCCTCCGTCTGTCTGAAGGAAACAAAATGGATTCTGACGCTCGCATGATCCAGTTGATCGTACTCTTCAGGTGTTGTGTGTGTGAAGAGTGTGTGTGTGTGTGTGTGGTGAGCGCTGTGTGTATGTTTGTTACAAATGTGTGTGGACAATGGTCATGAGTGTATCATAAAACAACAACATAACATAAAAAAAAAAACATTTGTGTTTGTTCAGGTTCACACAGAAAAAATCCTCTCTCCTAGATGATGTAGGTTTGTTCAGTCCCATCCCATTCCAGCTGTTAGTAAGGTATTTGTTAGGTTTAGGGTTTTGGGAGGCTAAAAAACAAGTGATTAATATGTTCATGCTAATACCACCCAGCTGCTCTAGAATAGGATGAAGTTCTTCAGGTTGTCTTTCTGATATATTACACAAGAATTTGAATTATTTTTGCACCTCTTTTATCCATTCATGATCTTCTTTCAGACCAAAATATCTGCTCAAACAGTATCCTGGGAAAATTGCTCTTGTGAAAAGTGTACTAAAAGTGTACAAAATAACATCACAATCAACTGTAAAATTGTTCTTGTGAAAAGTGTTCTAAAAGTGTACACAAGAATAGTAGAAGTTTTAAAGCTGATATATCATACATACTTAACTAATACTTAACATCACAGAAATGTTAAAAACTCTGAATCCTTACTAACACTTAAAAAATGTATTTCTATTAATCTTGAATATGTTGCATACCTGTATATACTTCCGTTCTACTTATTGGCAACTGTATATCAATACGTTTGAGATTGCATTTTAATGTCATTAGTATTTTAACAAGAATGAAAACAGTATTGAGTGCATGAATATCTAGTTATATACTAAAGCTATAGCTTTTTATGTTGTCTGAGTAAATCAAAGAGCTCTGATTTTCTTTATATCAGCCATGAGGAGATCACAAGAAAAAGTACTGTCATAAAAATTATGAAGTGGTAAATCAGGTCTGAAGCTAACAAATAAACCCTTTGGAAATACATGGATCAGCATATTGGACTATGCATAAATTCATTTTGATTTTAATATTATTTATTCATTTTTTTCCATGTCAGAAGATCTGAAAAATTGATTTGGCAAAAGGATATTAAACATAGTTGCGAGGATCACACTGTTAATGCTGGTTTGAACTAAATTAGGCAAATTAGGCAAAATGTGTAATCAATGAATGGGCAGAGGATATACTTTTTATTTTTATTTTTTTTATAGTAGCATACTTTTTAAATGTGTAGTGCTAGAATTTCATGATGTGGTTTTTTTTTTTTTTTTAATGCATGTTATTCATCTAATTTTGAATGACTCATCCATGCATGTTTCATTTATTTGTTTTAAATATTTTTAATTATTTATTTTGACATTGTATTAAAGAAACAAATAAATAAATCTTATTTAGATCTGCCTCCATCCAATCAACAACCAATGGATAGAACCAAGTCCCACCCAACATTTTTTTCTTTTCCAATAATCCGCTTCACTCTGATGTACGTCAGAATATGGAAGAAATGATCTGTCGCTATGTCCATTCCATCACAATTTAAAGACATAATTCAATTTCCATTTTAAATTATGGGTGTTTAAAAACTCTTGGCGATCAGTTTCTTTGTTGTTGTCTTTAAAAAAAAATGAGAAGAGGTAGAATTGTGGAGAGGTAGGCTATGAAAAATAATAGTAATAAAATGTTACATGTGCAAATTTGAAAAACATAACTCAGGGTACATACTTTTCAAGGAATCACATTCTACCAGCACCTTTTTTCCACAAAGCACGATTGCTGGAAATGACAAAAGTAAATAACATAAACGTTACGCCATTTCATGCAAACAAATTCCAAATGATTTTTTTTTTTTTCATTTCATTCCATGAATGAATTTTCATATGTTTTGTATCATAAATGAATATGTTATAAAAAACATAAAATTGATCATATCCATATAAACTATGAATATGTTTTAAATCTGCCCCCTAGACACAGTATGTAGTCCATTTTCACCAAAGGCACTTTTGCAGTAACCAGCCACAGCCACACAGAGCAGTACGCTCATCAGAATGAAAACGCTGTTAATTCTTTTGAAAATTCACTGATTTCCTTTCGGTCTCTGTTGTCAGTAAAATTCAATCAGGTATTCCGGGTAGATCTGGTTGCTGTCGAAAATAACAAAGATCTTCGGGCTCATCATGTCATCCACACAGCTGTCGAAAAAGTTGGCAATGCTCATGTCTTTGGATGGTGGTCTGCAGTACTGGGGGTGACCCAGCGTGTATTCCCCAACTAGAACCCGTGCCAGGAACATGCACTTGTACGGTGGGTCGCTCTGGAAAACAGGGGGCGCTAGACCATGTCTCTGTAGGATAAAGTTGTGCTTGCTAGTCGAATGACAAAACTTGCTTGAATATCTTGCGTCGCGTGCAAAATAACTTCCTGTGAAGACAGAAATTGTATTTAAATAATATAAAATGTTCTTATAATTACAAATCAAAACGAAATCAAATAAAAAGTAGCGCTATGCTTACAATAACTCTAATGGCAAAAATAAAAATGTTCAATTCCATCACATGAGGAAAACAAAATCAATTAATAATTGATTAATAATAATCAATAATTAATAATAAAAAGTCAATTATGAATAACAAGTCAAATAATGAGATGATGACATTCTATAATCTTTAATTCTTAGCTTTTTTATCTCAATTATACGAAAGTCAATTATGACAAAGTTCTGTCATAATCACGACTTCTTTTCTAATAATTAGAGACAAAAAAAATGGAATTATAAGAAAAAAAAGAGGCATAATTAATGCAAAATTTTAGACTTTTTGTCATATTTACATATTTTTATCTTATTTCGGCATTGTATTTCATAATGACTTTTATGCCATAAATTCTACTTATCTCCTCATTATGACTTAGTATCTCATAATGCACAAATTTAATAATATTCATAAATCATAATTATGATTAAAAAAAACTTTTATTTTATGGCAAAAAGTGGGCTTCTATAAACATGTCTGTTGTGTACAATGGAATACAAAAGTCATACTGGTTTGGACTGACAAGAGGATACGTAAATTATGACACCCTTCTCAATTTTAGGTGAATTAAAGTAAACATTCTGAACTATACCTTTGCCATAGACGTCACCGTGGCTTCCTGTGAGACGCCAATCAAAGTTGTATGTGCATATGGCCTGTATGTTACTGTGACCGGTTCCATGAAAAAGCATCTTTTCTTCAACATCTATAACACGTTTTATCTTTCTCAACTGGGCCTTTTTCCTGTAACACATTTATTCATTTTTTGTTATTTATATATATATATATATATAATATATATATATATATATACATAATATATATAATATTAAGAAGCCTTGTAAAAAGCTCAAATGTATACAGACGGACAGACAGAATTTCCAAATAAACCTCTTTAAGACGATTTCAAATATTGAAAAAAGAGCCAACCTGCAGAAAAACTCCCACAAGTCCAGGTTCTGTACTCTTTGAATGGATCTGATGGTCTGGCTCATGGTTCTCTCATATAACCGGGCCACTTCTTTGTACTCAAACGTATCTCTGCATAAAGCAATAAGCTGGAAGAAAACTCTCATAGTCAAAAGTCATTCTGTGTCATTAAAAGTAATTATGTTTAACTTCACTTTCTCTTTGTATACCTGATAGGGTTCTTCTGTATTAACTCTTTCCCAGTGACTGGGTACAGGAAGGGCTGGGTTATCACAGATAAATCTATGGAACACGAAATCGAAAAACATTTTTTTTTAATAATAATTTAAAATAATAAACAAAACTGATGTACAATATATATTTTACATTTTAAAAAGCTGGATCTTACCTAAAGTCAGTAGCTGAATGCAATGCCCGTTTGATTGGCCGTTCTTTTCCAGTAGTCACATTAACTTGTTTCATAGCTAGTGATATGATTAAAAAGTTGAAAAGAGAGATGACAGTAATGACACATATCACACCCCCAAGCCATGTATTACCACAAATCTAGATAAATAACACAAATCTGTGTTTTGTTCGGGAACCAACCAGAAAAGTCTAATTTATATGTATATTTAGCAGTATAGAAGTCCATTGAAGCATGCTGATTCTTGATGTAGTTTTGTTCAATTTGCTCATTGGTGACAGAACAGCCTGTGCTGGGAACTTCCTGTAAGTGAAAAGGAAAACAGCATGATGTGATCAGCAAAAGATCAATTTATGAATTGCCATTGATATTAGTCTAATCTATCAGACTGCAGTTATTTAAAAGGTAGTGCATACTTCAAACATATGCCAGACGCCACACTCCGCAAGGTAGAACCAGCGCCACTTGGCCTCTGATGTGTCCATTTCTTCCTCACATGACTCTTCATCGGTGGGCTTCTGGAGGTCTTCTGAGCTCTCCAAATGCTTGACAGTGGCCTCACAGTTCATCCTCAAAGCAAATACACAAATATGTATATCTGGCAACCTTTTAAGTGCATGACAACAGGCTTTCATAATGACTAGCGATGTTATGATTTGATTCCAAGTCGCGATCTCATTCAAGCAAGATCTTATCTTTCCTAAAACATGCTGAACTGATCAAATATAGTTAGACATTTTATTTATGTTCAACCCATTAAAATCTACTCATCTATGACATTAAATTTATTTTCACCGGTCGCGATCTCATTCATGAAAGACATTTGTATACCAGTTATGCTGGGATGATCAAATTTAGTAATACTTTTTACATTTAAATTCTGCATTTAACCGTATTAATGCATTGTGCATACCTTTTGAAGAAGCCCTTTTCCTCTTGAAGTTACAAATGATGTTGGCTTGATCTAAATTCGAGAAAACATCTTTTCTGTCGAGATTTCTGTTTATGTTTCGTTTTCCTCAGTCTCTAGTTGTTGTTCGCTCTACTTCCGCATTCGCCGTCCCCCGTCCCTGACGTCATCATGCGTCGTTCAACTACGATTTATTTTTTTATTTTTATATAATCTTATATATATATATATATATATATAGTTAAGTATATATATATATATATATATATATATATATATATATATATATATATATAATATATAATACCAAAGGGAGGGGAAAAGAAAGAAAGAAAGAAAGAAAGAAAGAAAGAAAGAAAGAAAGAAAGAAAGAAAGAGATGCGTTTTTGCATCTGGAGGAGGCTACTCTGCAGTGGAGATAAGGAATTTTAGCACTGGGGTAAAACTGCAGCCCAGACAAATAAAGGTTACAATATTATCAAATTCTTTATTATCAAATTCATCATTAGGCAAATAAATAAATAAATGAAGGTAGGTAGGAAGGAAGTTAGGAACATTTAAAGCTTATTTTTGAAGTAACATTTAATAGCTACTTCTAATAATTACTAGGATATTTAATTTACTTGTGACTGTTGATTTGGGGAATTTTTTTTTTCTTTTCCTTTTTTTTTCATGAGCATCATTCGGGTTTTTGATGCCCTATTCCTCAGTCCAACGCTAGATGTCAGACACCTATATACATTACAGAATTCAGCGTCCGTCCAGACTATCTAATCTATCTATCTATCTATCTATCTATCTATCTTAGTCATATATACAAATAGCGGGCTTGTTACTGCATTTAAGATAAAATATAATGAAACTAAATTTAAAAAGATGAAACTCATAAAAATATAATGCACAAAATATTATTGTTTTGACCGTTCCAATGAACACTGTAACTATATTGATTATATTTTAAAAATTACAATATTAATACTTTTATAATGGTTACAAACACGAACACTTCTAAAATTAGATTAAAAAAAAAAGTATTTATGTTAAATATGTTAACATGGCGTGTAGTCCAGAGTGTAGCGCTACACGACACCCCATACGTCACGCCCTCTCCCACTTCCCGCGATCTGCTCACTCACTCAAGAACACTGCGCTCTGCACACGCATGTGAGAGAGCGGGCCACAAACTTTGGTAAGTCCAAGGACATTTTTGTCCAGATTTTAAATTATTATACATTTGTGAACTGTTTCTGGTATGTATAATTTCTCTTTGGGGTATGCAATTAATTTAATAATTTCATGTAAACATTCATTAACTGCCATTTCTTGACAAACAGTTTGTTTGCAGGAGACTTACACATTCTACACTTAATGTTAAAGTTATTATTATTATTATTTTTTTCTCCAAATTTAAGCATATTTGATGCATTAATTTGACTGAAATTGAAACAAAAACACATAATTCTTTGCAAGAACTTATTGTTCTGCATGCTGATGGACTTTTAATAAGCTAACTTGTAATAAACTGAATGCTCACAGAGAGGCACATATACAGTAGATAGATAAAGGCCATGGAGGAGAGTAGAGATGGAGGCATTGCTAACGGGGAAGCTATGGAGACAGAGAGCCAGAAAGGGAGCACTGAAAAAAGACCCGAGGCCAGGGAGAAATGGACCAACAAGACTGAATTCCTGCTGTCCATGGCTGGAGAGATCATCGGCCTGGGGAACGTGTGGCGCTTCCCTTACCTGTGCTACAAGAATGGAGGCGGTAAGTGAAAGTTTGTCAAAGAGAAAGAGGTTTGTAAAGCAGGACTGGTGAAGAAGAAGTGTAACATTGAAAGAAAGAAATACGCCAAGCTCTGCACAGAGAGATGGATTTGACCTTTAAGATTCAGCACATCAGAACTGAAGCCCATGGTTTTGAACTCAATCAATAGACCACTGTTCTTCTGCAATGCTCAGAACCAATTTTTGTTACACATCATGGCTCTCTTCCCCCAAGCACATGGTTCTTTTTTTTTTTTCTTGAGTGTTACTTTTACAATTGCTCATACTTAGGTTTAGGGGGTTATTCAAATCTTAATGCCAATAAATTAAATTTTGGCAGGGAACTCATCTAACCTATTTGTGCTTTAAATATTGTTATTATAATTGTTATATAGGTGTTTTTTTTATGTTTTAGCCACTAGTAGCACTATTTTGCATCTCTGTAAACTCAGAGCTTCTCTCAGCTAATTTATATATATATATATATATATATATATATATATATATATATATATATATATATATATATATATATATATATATATATCAAAACAACCAAACTGGTTGAGATTAATTAAAATGCACAATGAAAAAAACATGATTTTTGAAAATGGTTAAAAATGGAGTTATCTGTGTTTGCAAATGAACTCTTCGTATATACTTATTAAAATAAGCACAAGTTATATTTGTTTAAAAATGAATTATGTAAATCAAAACAGTTAAGTTAACGTGTTTGCTCAAGCTCAAGCTCCTTATTCAAATGTGATCAAGAGAAGCTACAGTATAACATTGCTTATTTAATGATATGTTATTGCTGTGTTCTTTTACAACCCTTAAAGTTAATGGAAACAAGATTTTCACCTTAGATTATGACTAATAACTGATTTTTGTTATGGCCTCTCCAGGTGTTTTCTTCATCCCTTATTTCATCTTCCTCTTCTTTTGTGGAATCCCAGTATTCTTCCTTGAGACGGCATTAGGTCAATACACCAGTGAAGGGGGCATCACTGCATGGAGAAAAATCTGTCCCATGTTTGAAGGTGACTTATGCTTTCATAAAAATCTATGTATTGAATTGCTGGAATTAATTGTACTGTGCTTTGTGAATTATTTTGCACCTGCGGCATTTCTCACACAGTGTGGTTTTTGTCCACAGGTGTAGGTGTTGCCTCCCAAGTTATAGTCATTTATTTGAATATATATTACATTGTGGTCCTGGCCTGGGCTCTGTTTTATCTATTCAACTCTTTTTGGGGTACTCTACCTTGGACTTCCTGTGACAATTATTGGAACACAGGTGTGGTTTAATGTATTGTGTATTCATAAACTCTATTCATATAAGCTCAAGACACTGAATAACTGTCAAGCAATTTCAGACTTGCCCAGTGGCACAAATATTGCAGCTTTGAATGTTAATAATGTCAATAACTGTTTCTTGCTTAGACAAGCATCACAATTGCTATTGTACAAGCTTATTTTTTATTTTTTAAATTTTGGTTTGTAGCTCATACTGCAATGTTTGTGCTACAGACATGAATATTGGGCTACTTACATGTGATTTGTTGAGGGGAATTAGCACCTTTCTATGAATATGAAGTCATATTGAAAGATACTGAACATTTCAAAAAATAAAATTGGAATTGTGAGATACAAGGTCACATTGTAAGATATGAAGTCGCAATTACAAGAAATAAAGTTGTAATTACAAGCAGTAAAGACACAATTATGAAAAAAAAGTCACAATCATGAGAAATATAGTGCCAATCATGTGGAATACAGTTGTGATTGCTAGATATAAGTTGCAGTTACTGTACAAGAAATAAAGTCACAGTTTATGAGAAATGCAATTTATACTCACAATTACAGGAAATAAAATTACAATGAGAATTAAAAGTGCTTTTGCAAAAATACAAATATATAAACAAAGTCACAACTACAAGAAATGAAGGCACTATTATGGGAAATAAAGTTGCAACTGTGAAATATAAAGTTCAAATTACAACAAGGAATAAAGTTGCAATTACAATAAAAAATAAAGTAACAGTTAAAAATACATTTACAATTGTAAGATTGTAACTCTCAGAATTACGAGAAATAAAATTGAGAATGCAATGAAGTAAATTTGCTAATGTGAAAAGAAAAGTTGCAATTGTGACATATAAAGTTGCAAATACCAGAAGCAAAGTCACATTTATTATAAATAGAGTTATAATTGTGAGATATAAAGTTGAAACTACAGGGAATAACAATACAATTACAAGAAGTCACAGTTACTTTTATTTATTTTTTATTTTTTTACTCTGGAGCAGAAACAGGCTTCCATATATATATTTATGTATTATTATATTTATTTATTTTACCCGTTTTAAAAAAAAAAAATCTCTTTCTTTAGAAAAATTACAACAGTTAATTAGTTAAAAACAGTTAAAAATCTCCTATTGTTTCCATTCCAGATCAATTTTAGCTCACTTTGATCTCCCGTTTTATCAACAGTGAACTGCCACAATATAAGTGCTGCCTACACAGGTTTACACAGACCTGACGCTGACTGGTCTTTCCTCTACAATGAAACGGACAAATATAGTGACAACTACAGCATGAGGTAACCTCACTTGACATCCGAGTAAAAAATCAAAACACTTCTGTTGTTCTCCCGGATGTTTACAGGGTCATAGAAGATGGTCTTTGGATTCAGGCTTTAGAAGATTGCAAACACATTTGTTGGAAAAGTTGCTTGAACAAAGACCCTTTTGTAATGCATTTATTACTACAAGAATCATTTATTCTTTGTTTGGACTAACCTAACAGGAAAATGAAAAGAACACAGACTAATGCAGGTGTTTTTTGAAAACATTGTTTTTTTTACATTTCACTGAAATCCGTTAATGTATGTTCTAAACCTAATATTATATAGCTCTTCATATAATAAGCTTTGTGTTTTTTTCTGTTAATGTGCTACTGAATGCAAATCAGTTAAGGTTCAGTTACATTATTTTGCTTTCTACACTGTGTTTCAGAATAGAAAGACCAAGCTTTCTAGTGTATCTAACTTAGCATAACACAGAAACATCTGCTTTTGGTTGAAAAGAATGCCCTTGAAAAGCTGTGGTGAACTCACAATCTCCTTATGTATTTCTTTCATCAGTTTTCAAAATGAATCCGAATTTCCGCCTTTTAAATTGATCTCCCCGGAACAAGAGTACTGGTTGTAAGTTACATTATTTGCTACTTTAGCATTTCAAATTCTGTTTATGCATTAGTGCTACACATTTCTTTGAACAATTTGAAACTGTGATTGTTACAATGCAATTCCTTACTTATTTATTTGTTTGTTTGTTTATTTCCAAAATACTATAATTACATTACAGGTTACAGTCATACAGTGTCAGGCAGCTATAGCTCCTTATAAAAAACACATACATATTTCCCACTTTAACAACACAGAACATGCAAGAAATTAGAGGATTTTAAATGAAAGGATTTAGTAATGTCAGAAAGCTCACATAATTTAGGGTTAGTTCTCTTCTAAGTGTTGGACTGTGAGTGAGATAACCTCTACTCTTAAAAGGGTGAGGAAAAATGAAAAACATCCAACATCTGTTAGACAAAGATTTTTAATGTTTCATCAGGCAGACACGGGATATTGAGAAAACTGGGCTGAACCACATAGCCAGTGAACTCAATGAAAACAATATGTTTATAGTTTGTGCAGTTTCCTAAACTAAAACCCACAAAACTAAATAACAGCAAAGATACATCTGTATCTAGCATGGGTTGCCTATATTTGGGTTTCTGGGCCTAATCTAAGACTTGGAGACTTTACATAAATGGAACTAAAAAATTAAAAATAAAAGTGTTGTTTATAATATTTGTGTGTTTTTATGTGTACCCTCAGCCATCGTATGTTGCGGGTGGCGAACAGTGGTGGTCTGGGGAGTGTAAATGCAGATCTTGCCATGTGTCTTCTTTTGGCTTGGGTCATCTGTTATTTCTGCATCTTTAAAGGAGTCAAGACCACAGGCAAGGTCAGCTGATACTCATGCACACTGTCTGCTGGTAAACGAATAAAGAGTAAACAATGTCATAATTGTACTTATCATAAACAAACACTAAAAACCCATAGATTTACACTGAAGGACCTGATCCATAGTTAGGGACTGGAATCTTTGTACTTGTTTGAGCAACCATCTATAACACACTAGCAACCACCTTGCAATTCCCAATCAACACACTTACAACCAAATGGTAGCATGCTAACAGTCACTCAAAACATTTTTGCAACAGCATTGCAACCACACACACCATCCAACAATGTAGTAGCACGCTAAAAACAGTCCAGAACACCTCAGCAGCTGCATAAACACTCAAGAAACCACCTAGAACAACAGCCGTCAGATCTTAAAGTAAAAGTACAGTAACATTTCTGAGATTAGTTGCAAGAAAAATATCATTAAAAACATGTTTTATGATGTTTTTTAAAACCTGATTGAAACACTTCACAGATCTCATTTGTATCAACAAATGACTGAAGTTGACTGAAGTTTCTCCATGATTTTAGCCAAGAATGGAAGTTTTGAGATTTCTCTAAAATTAGCTAACACACTCTTATCCAAATTTGATTTCTTCAAAAGGGGTCGGACCACTGCATGTTTACAGTAGTCAGGCAAACTCCTATTAATTATAGACACTATAAAAGGGCCAACTGAATTTAAAACTTGCTTTAATAAATTGGTCGGAACAATATCTTGAGGAGAAGTTGTAGACTTTAGTCCGAGTATAATATCCTCAGGAAAGATAGAGAGAATTGCCTCACAGTCGGAGAAAGTAACACCAGATACCGATTGCTGAATGACATAAGAACAATTACTAATGTTATTACGTACATCTGATGTTCGATTTATGAAAAAATAAAAATAAAAAAAAAGGAATTGCATAAATCTGCAGACAGGTCTCCTAGCTCCTCTAATCTAGGATTAATAATGAAAAGAGAAAACGGAACCATAAGATTATGACGATTTTTCTCAATAAGATCTGCAAAGTACCTCAATCTAGCATTTCTTACAGCCCTTTGGAATTTGGACAGAGAATCTCTAAACATTTCATAATAAATTTGTAATTTATCTTTTTTTCCATTTTCGTTCCCATCTTCTACAACATTATCAGTTAGACTTAGGGGAGTATGTTATTTTCAAACACTATTAACATTTTAGCACCATTCATCGGCAACAACCAATGTACTAAAATTTTGCCAGTCTCATGTTCATCTTTTTCAGATAAAATACATGATATGTATATGTTGTTTGTCATTGTTTTGCAGGTTGTGTACTTCACAGCTACGTTCCCCTACTTAATGCTGTTCATCCTTTTCATCAGAGGAGTGACTCTGCCAGGAGCTGCAACTGGAATTACTTATTATCTGTATCCTGATATCAGTAAACTCTCTAATCCTGATGTGAGGGCACACAATCCCTACTTCTCATTTTGCATGCTATCTGTCCTAAAAAGTATCCGAGGTTAGAATTGATAATGTCCCGAATACAGCACACTTAAATTACCATCCCAACGATCTATTATTTCTTGTGGTGGTATCTGATGGAGACACATGATCGCTTTAATGTATTACAGTGCGACAAAGCAATTGATTGTTTCAAGATGCAATTTTATGGCATGGAAATATATGCCAAAACCTGCTTACTTGCCTGATCTCTAAAAAGCAGGTGGCTGGATGGCAGTGGGGGGTTTAAAATAAACTGGAAAACATAAATTGGCAAGAATGAAAGATGCAGAAAGATGTTTATGATACGGATCACATTTTGAATTAGATTACCAAGATAAACATTTTCAGTTTTAAATGACATGCACTTTTTGGAATGATGTGATTATACACAATAAGACCAGAAATATGCATTTAAAAGGAATCTGATTTCACATTTATACTTGTCTTAGTTCTGGAACGGTGGTAATTCCAAAATGGCGTTCTGGAATAGTTGGATGTCAGTCTGGCATTCTTATATAGTTAGATGTGTCATGTGTTTTTCATGTTATGTCTAATTCATGGAACAGTGCATTGCTGTGATGACTCGTAAAACAGTAAATATTCTGTTTTGTTCATGTGGCATGTGTAGAAAAGTCAAATGTATAAATCTGGGTCATATGGGTGGTCTGGTTGGATCGTAATCCAAGAAGGAGCATTCTGTTTCCATGAAAATGACCTATTAATGGTCTTAAGAACTCATTGACTATGATGACTTTGTAATGATTCCAGACAAGGAGGTTTGTTTCTCTGAGCCTCAGGCATAACGGCTATCACTGGGTCTGTATATAGAACAAGATGGAAAAACAGATGCATATGGACACCGAAACATGTAACTTTTGTTTTCTGAAACAGTTTCTACATGATTTTTTGTAGGGGAGCCACGGTTGTGTTGTGTGGTTTGTTCTGGATATGCAGTACAGTAGGGAAGTGTAAAAACTAAGTTTGTTGGAATTATACACGGCAGCTGCAAACATGGGGCAGGGAGGCAGCAGAGAAGAGCTCTTGGAATTGTGTAACAATCACAGGGTTGTTATAGGGTTTCCTCCACCCCTCTACTATCATCGGTTTAGCCTGGTAGACTTCAGAAATGAAGAAGCAAAACCCCCACTCTGTGCTTGTTGTTTCTGAAACTAATATGAATTCATGTTTATACTATTTGATATATTTGTAGCTTTTGGCATTAGAATTAATTTTAAGATAAAATTGAATTAATAGAATTGACTGGCCATCTGTCCAGGGTGTCATCAGCCTGTGGCCTGAGACCAATTCTTTCTAGTCCTCGAATCTGATTGGCTGAGAGCCTTCTCCAGGCATACAATATTCTAGTCACAACAGAACTCCAACTGTTCTGTATCCAACTATATCACTCTGCTTGTGGTATTTTTCACAGCGGATGTCAATGGCAGACACCCAAATCCTGAGACTCTGAAATAGGCTCCATCCCTGCGACCCTACAGAGTATAAGAATGGATGGATGGAATAGAATTGTTTTTATATAATTATATGAGCAATATCACACAAGTAACTAAAATCAACATGATGAACACACACCGTTTCTGCGTTTCTGAATAATACTATTATTAATGAAATACTATTATTTATATAAAACATTATTTATAGAGTAATAATATTTAATAAACAACAACAACCATCATAAAAGTTGCTAGGCAATTCAGTCATATGTACAAAGGCAGCGCTCTGATATACAGCATTAAAGTTTTATAAAATATAATGTGATGAGATTAATGAGGCCGAAGACTGCATGTTAGATTTACCCAAAACAAATTATATGTCATGTTTAACCTCTATAGAGACATCAGAGGCAGTGGAAAATTCCAGAAGATCTGGTCGAGGTGAGGCTGCTCTCAGAGGGTTAATGAGCGTTGAACAGAAGCTGACAACCAGAAGCTCCGAAAATGCTGAAGCAAATTTTTAAATAGATATTATATTTATTAACAAACCACATATTTTAAGTCTAAACAACTACATTCTTGTCTAAAAAAAAAAAAAAAAAAAAACTATTAAAACTACATTCCATGACACAAAAAAAGTATTATTTATAAAATTATAGTGGATTTGGGTGTCTGCCATTGACATCCCCTGTGAAAAATACCGCAAGCAGAGTGATACAGTTAGATACAGAACAGTTGGAGTTCTGTTGTGACTAGAATATCATATGCCTGGAAAAGGCTCTCAGCCAATCAGATTCGAGGACTAGAAAGAATTGGTGGGTGTGTATATTTATTAGTTTCTTTGCATTTATAGCTCTCCGTTTCTGTTACTTATTATCTGTCCTCTTCATTGTAAAGTTAGTTTGCTTTTTGTCATGCTTGTCTCTTTGGATTATCTTTTGCTCTTCAAGTTTTAATAAAACTGCTTGCAAATAGATCTAGCCTAAAATCCTCCCTGCAACCAACTGTGGCACATGTATGGTCTAGTCCAGTTTTTGTTTGACCCAGTACACACGTTATATCAGTTTAGCATACGCACTCAAAAAGTTACGTGAAGGGCTGCGCCCCCAGGCATTTTTATTTATTTATTTATTTTTATTTTTTGGTAGAAGATACTGTACATCAGAATCATTGCCAGATTTAACTTTCTTCTAACTCTGAAATGACAGTTTCACCTCTTTTGGGGCCTCAATAAGAACACAGTGAGCTTAAGAGAGGCATACAGATGTTGCCATCCAAACTGCATCTACTGGTGTCACTGTAGGGCAGTATAAAATTATAAAAGTGAATAATATTTAGAAATATATTTTGTTTTATTTTTGTACTGTTGATTATTTTCTTTCTCACTTGTCTTGTCTTCTCAGAGACAATGTACTCACACAGGAAGTGTGTATAAATGTAGGTGGATATCATGTATATAGAGTCTAAGAAAAGTGAATAAACACTAGCATTACGAAACTGAATTGAAGGATGTCAGCCCTCTAACCCTGCTTATATTAACCAGATGTGCAGACTAGAGGCCCATTTGAGGAGTGCATTGTCCAAACTGGTCTAATCAAAACTGGATGTCTACAGTGAATTTGTGAATCTCATAAAGAAATGTCCAGGTCAAATTACATTTCATTTTGCATCTTTATCTCATTTTCTGCAGGTGTGGCGTGATGCAGGCACTCAAGTGTTTTTTTCTTATGCAGTGTGTCAAGGAGTCCTAACAGCGCTGGGCAGTTATAATAAATATAACAATGACTGCTACAAGTCAGTGACCTCCTGCATTCACGTTCTGCACCCCACCCATTGATACATATCACAGTCATCTGCATTTCATCATTTAATGTTATTTCTATATTCTGTGTTCCACAGGGACTGTATAGCACTCTGTATTCTGAACAGCTCCACAAGCATCTTTGCTGGATTTGTTGTCTTTTCTATTCTGGGGTTCATGGCACATCAGTTAGGTTTACCCATGGAAGACATAGCATCATCAGGTAAATGTTGTTATGATGAGACTATATAAGCTGTCTAGATAAAATATAGTACACTGGATTATTTATGAGTATGCATAATAAAACATGGTGATGGAACTAAATATGAAATATGAGGAAAAATTATATTTCAGTGATTTTGGATTTGCTTACAAAAGTACTACATTCCCCCATGGAACTTTGTGTTCTTTCACAAAACATTTATGTTTTCTCACAAAACTATAGAGAATATTTGCGTTCCCTCACAAAACACTTGTATTCTCTTCAAAAATGATTGTGTTCCCTCAACAAACTTTGTGTCTCCTCACAAAACATGATTTTTTTTCCTCCCATTTAATTTTCTATACTTTAAGGGGCTCCATATATGGGTCTACATTATGCATGGAAAAAAAAAATATGTGGACACTGCCTTCTAATTAATGGGTTACAGATGTTGTTTCAGTCTCTTTAAACAAAAATTTACAGTGCAGTGAGGCGTATCAAAGAGCCTGGTGACTTTTATGCCTCTATGAACATCAAGTACTGATTCTATCGGGAAAGACCTGCACACATCTCAGATCTGAACCTCACTGAACACTTTCAGGATAAATTGGCAATCCATCTGCAAGCATGGCCACTTTTGACCATGAAGTGTATCATAATCGCTTGCTATGTTGCTATCCACCACAAGAGAGCATCTCAGGCCAACACTTGTGGCCTATGAATGTCTGAAAGTTACTTTGAACACAACATAATTGATAAGTAAATGTAATTTATGAATAAAATATATCAGCTTGTTTAAATGTTTTAGGGTTATGCAACAATAATGAAAACATTTTCTTTTCATTTCAGGTCCTGGACTAGCTTTTATAGCATATCCTAGAGCCCTCTCTCTGTTACCTGGACCCCAGTTCTGGTCTGTTCTTTTCTTTTTTATGGTACTTCTTCTGGGCCTTGACAGCCAGGTACAGTTGTTCAACATCACATAATATGTTATTTTATGATATTTTTTTTTCCACGAGTCTTATGTCCATTTTGATGAATGTGTGAGGGTTTATATTCATGTCTTTTGATTTGTGTGTGTGGAGAGTTTAGCCACAGCTCTCACAGACCTATTTCCTGGAGTTCTAAGGAAGCGGCGAGAGCTTTTGGTGTTAAAAATCGCCGTCATCTGCTTCTTATTGGGTCTGCCATTCATCACAAAGGTATAGAAAAAAAAAAGAAAATAGATATTAGATATTAGATATTTTCTAACTTTACAGCATACTATATTTTAGGGAGGATTCCATCTGTTTACTGTGATGGACACCTATGGCCCGAGTGGAACTAACCTGCTCTTTATCGCCTGCTTTGAGACGATTGTTGTCGCATGGGTTTATGGTAAGAGACGCTACAATACACATACATACAATACACAGTAAAGTGTGCTGTTTTTAAAATTCTTATTGAATAGCTTGTTTCTCTATCACACATTATTAAAGTAAAATGGGTTTTGAATGCTGTTTCACTGTGACTCTAAGAACATATTTCCACTCAATGCAACCAACTGAAAAATAATAATAATAATTTACATGACAAAATATTATTTAGTGTATATCAAAAAACTTTTAATACAATAACTTTTCTAAACTACAGCAAGTAATTACTTGTTGTATTATATGTTTATTACAATGTAATTACATTATAATATGAATATCAATTATGGGTGAGTATTGAACATGTACATACTCTTAAACTAGTTTTAAGTTGGGTGAGATAATCGTTTAGCCCTATACTTTGTTCATAAAACTTCCCCTGGAGCTTAAAGTTTGCTACTCAAAAAACTAACACTGTGTATGATAACTGCAATAAGACAAACGTTTTCAAAATCACGCAAATGGCTGGTTTGCAGGTGCAAACCGTTTCTATGACAACATTGAGGATATGATAGGATACGCACCATTCCCTGTGCTGAAGTACTGCTGGCTCTTCATTACCCCTCTCATCTGTGCTGTGAGTTCACATTCCGTCTCTCTCTAGCTCTCTCTCACTCTTCTGTAACTGTTTATTTGTTTCAAAATCTGCATCGTTTTCTCATTAGTTCATCAGTGATTGTTCATCATGTTTCATTTGACATCCTGCTATGCATCCATTCCTTCAATACATTCATTAATCCGAGCTGTTTATCCGTCATGGTTGGGAGCGTTTTTTGGAGTCTTCTGTCTCTTTATTTTATAGAATTTTTAACACTTAAAAAGAACAAGTGGCAAACTGTAGCTACTTAAAATAGATATCCATTTAGAATTACTTTTTTTTCGCAGACAGATTTATCCATAAGCAATTTTCAAATGATGAATTTAATGATTCAATGATTATTTTGAGTGTTGCAGAGCTCAGGCTCCTCAAGGTCTTTACACCAACATGGTGCATGTACTGTAGTATCCTCAGGATGTTGTATATATTTTGTGTCATAAATTAAGTGTTGGATCGAATTGAGAAACCATTTTGAAAGTACAGGAATTTGTACCCCCCTTAGGCAACTCTGCTGTATAACCTGATGGGTAGTAAATCTCTGTCTTCCGCTGATCAATTTGTGCCGGACTGGAGTTACAAGTTGGCACCTTTGCTCACACTCATTCCTATGGTTTGCATCCCAGTCTTCTTGTTCATCTCTTTAGGAACGGTGAGTAAAACCCATCAATCCATTCAAGCCATCTGTTCATCATTTAGTCATGCATTCATTCAACTTATCTCAGTCAATTCCATCCATCACAGCATCTGTCCTCCATTCTTAAATACAGACACTGACTTTTTACCATTTAACATAGAATTATGTGTGTATATATTGTATAATAAAAGAAAACCCATAATTTAAATAGCAGGATGTTATAATACTCAACAGTGATCGCCTACTTTTTCAGCTGTCTTGGTTCTGGAAGTATTTTTCCCCATTCATTTCTCAACTGTGATTTCTAAAGGATGAACCAAACCAACCAACATAATCATGATATTGCATTTAAAAATAAAAATAGAAAGTATGTAAAAATTAAAGACAGTGTACACCTTAGAATGAACTTGAATATGCAGTATACAATATTTACAAACATTATATAATACTTTTTAGTAGGGAGAACAACTCAATCACATAATTGTAATGTTTTGCCAGAGTTTACATTTCCATGGTAACAGAGTCTTCTCTGATTGGTGGTTATTTGTTAGGGATTGTGGGTAATGTAGTTCTTCACTGTGAATTGGGCTAATGAACAAGATTTTATAAAAATGCACTGAAACCATGGTTGACTTCAACAGAAGCATATATTAACAATCTCAGAGCCTATGGTAGGTTTATCTTGAAATATTTATATGTAATTGTTCAAATCAGTTAATTGTTCAAAATACATAGTTTTTCGGAATCAGTTTACTCCTGGAACCTTACTGCGATCTATAACAGCACATAACTGTTCAAACACTCGTCATGTAATTTTTAGGAAATTTATTGTACAATTAATGTACAAAATGGTCTTCTTTCAATCTCCTCAGGGTCGTGGCATCATCACTCCCTCTAGTGACCTGAAGCAGCTCCGACCAAACAGTCCACGCCTCACACTGTTTAATCGCTTAATCATTAAACCACAGAGATCTCGACACATTCAGGAAGATGGAGAAGAGAAAGCAAACAAAGAACACACCAGTAGAGTTTGATAAGGCAGAATAATGATTTTATTTTGGGTTATATATTATATATAGGACTTTATATTAAATATTAAATCATATCTTTGATTTGAATAAAATCAATCTAAATATAAAGTATATATATTAGATTTCTTGACAACGCATTTCATTACAGTGTATGAGACTGCTCATATGAAATACACATCACTCAGGATGTTTTTTTGGGTGAACTATCCCTTTAAGGGCACTGAGTGTTTTTGGTATAAGTCTTCATTCTGTTCTCAGGAGAAATTAAACTGTTTGTATGAGTTCAAACTGAGGGTTAGTGCAGCTGAGGAAAAAAATAGCAACTCGATTTTATATATGAAATTTATATGACAACTCTATGAGAACTCATAGAGTTCATTTTAGTGTAAATATGATAATTTGTCTCATTTACATAAATGTCATCACTTGACTTTTTTTTGTAATTTCAAAAAATGTGTCATTATATTGGTGACTGAAGCATTCTTCAGAACCAAAGAACCACTCTTTATATTTTTAACTAGACTTCTCTATAGCACTTTTCTATCCCATGTCTGTAATACAATGTAGTTTTTGATACATTTTATCACAGTAAACATACTGTTCTTTCTTCCTTTTTTCCAAATATATTTATCAAAACTTGGTTCAAATAGTCCATTCTTTGTTGCTACCTATATGATATATTACTATTATATTATGTGTCCAAAAGTAAATGGACTTCTAATTACAACTCTGAAACAGATATGATTTACTAAGAACAGTTTTAAATACAGGTGCACAATTAAGATATTGCTTGAATTTTAGTAAAATCATAATCCCTGTACAGGGACATCAAAATCTCTTTGTCTTTCAGTCAGTCATTGGCTGTTCTCATCTGAGCCTCTCATCCATGTAAATCTGAAGGGACATTCAATTAACAGATAATGTCATGTGATGGCTTCAGGGTCTATCACTGCCTGTCATAACACAAAGGGGCGGGCTTAATGGAGAAGTTTACTCTGGGGAACCAGTTAGGGAGCAGCTCTCAGTTTAAGGTTAATTATCAGCCTTATAGGTCAATATTTTGACACTGTTATTATAGAATAGGAATTACAACATTTATTGATAGTCCAAAAATAATTAAATCCAGTTTACTTGGATAGGTCAAGTCACCTTTATTTATAGAGTGTTTCATTCAATACAGATAGTTTCAATGCAGCTTTAAGGAAAATAATGATTCAATGATGCAAACACAGATCAATTCAGCTGTAAAGCAGCTCTAAAAAACAAAAAAAAAAAAAAAAAAAAAAAACAATAGTGTCATTGTTCAGTTGAAGTCAGTTCAGTGTTCATTCAGTTCTAAATATAAAACAACATAAATGATTAAATTTCCAGAACACATGGAATCCAGTGAGCTTTCAGTAGATTATCTGCTCAACACAACTGGCTAATCAATTGTTTCTTTGATTGTTTCTATACCATACCTTTAGAAGAAATGATGGTTGCACTTTATTTTACAGTACATGAACATGCATTGTATTATGCACTTACAGAACATGCACTATATTACACTTAAAACAAGAAATAGAGTAATATAAGGTAGTTAATAATATATAGTTTATATAACTATATAATACAAGCCAACTATCCTTGGATTTAGTACCTGTCCAGGACTGTAAAATAAATATTCCTATAGTGTAAATTAGTGAAATTGTTTTTGAGGTCATTGTATGTTAGTATACTATGATGTCATAATTTTATAATCTTCCATCAGCACTCTTTCCACTTCTCTGTGATTTTTCCCAAACTGGGATTCATAAAGGGATTTGTAAGTTTAATGAAAAGGTAGTAATTAAATAAATTATAAAAATGTAAAATTAAATAATTTTAAAATACCTTAAATCAAAATAAAACACTTTGATATATATATATATATATATATATATATATATATATATATATATATATATATTAGGGCTGTCAAATGATTAATCACGATTAATCACATCCAAAATAAAAGTTTTGTTTACATAATATATGTATGTGTACAGGGTATATTTATTATGTAGCCTATATATAAATACACACACATAAATTATATATTTAGAAAATATTTACATGTATATACATTTATATATTTATATTCTTATATGTTATATTATATATAAATATATTTAATATATAAAAATAACATATTCTTCTTAAATATATACATGCATGTGTGTGTATTTATATATACATAATAAATATACACAGTATACACACATATATTATGTAAACAAAACTTTTATTTTGGATGTGATTAATCGTGATTAATCATTTGACAGCCCTAATATATATATATATATATATATATATATATATATAATGTCCACAAAACTGGAAAAACTCTTTACAAACACCATAAAAATGAAAAGACCTTTTACAAACCCCAACTATACTGGAAGACTTTCTGATTGTATATAAGTGGTAGGCTATTTTAGAAAGGAACATCTGAATGTTAAAAAAAGAGGAATTAGGGAGAATTAATAAATTTTGAATAATTTGTGGCTATTGTGTGAAAAATATTGAATCATGCAATCAAAAATAAAACTGATTATGAGTATTTTACACTCTCTTCAACTAAGCATGAACAAAATAGGTAAACAATTATTTATTTATTTATTTATTTATTTATGCAAGTACACAGTAGTTAAAGACACCTAATATAAAGGGGAACAATAAGACTATAAAATGCACTGATCGCTCTGGATCTTTGTCTGAATCCACTGTAATCTCTGGGTATTGTATCCTTAATGCAATTTTTATGACTTAACTCTACAGTGAGCAATTCGTTTTGTTTAAACTACACTTGGGGGCATAATTCTCCTTCCATAGCTAGGAAATTTTCTACAAGATACTTGATCTCAAAGAGCAGCAAGAAATTGGAATTCCACTCAATGAGGCTCTTAGGAGGGACAGTTTGCTGAAGGTGCAAATTTGCTGCAAGGTCTGAGGCAAATCACACAACACTGTCATCTGAGCATCTTTCATCCCCTCCCTCTTGTCTCTCAAATACACACACTCTCTTTCTCTCCGCAGGTCTTGTGATGTAGATTTATGTCCCCTGTCACAGTGTTAAAAGATGGAATTCCTCAATGTTACCCTGCTGTCTATGCATGCCAGGGACCCATGCAGCTCAATAACCTCTGCATTGATTTAACGCATCGCTAAGCGTGACTTGCATTGCCACACATGCACAAAAAGCTCTACACAACCTTTACTATAATCATATTCTTAATGAGAATTTTGTCCAATAATCGAGGTGAAGTATCTAAAAATCCTTGAAATTATGAATTTACTAAGTAAAACAGCATAGTATGAGCATTTGAAAAATATCCCCATACATACAGTACATAAATTCACTGCAAAAATCACTAGTGGCAACGTCTCACAGTGATTACATGGGAAGACTGTCAATTAATAACAATTTATTTTTGCGTGGTTTCTTGCACAATACTATCTTCTGACATTATATCACTTTTACCATGATATGTAAAGTAATACAGTTTGACATTTTCATCACATAATCAGCTCCATATGTAATGGTTTTCTGGCATAGTAAACTTGCTCAGTAGCTCACCTGATACAGTACTGTGCTTGCGATGTGGATCAATCGAGTAAAAGTCAAATACTTGTAGAAGCAAGCTAAAATGGCGTGGTTGCTTCAGCAAATGCACTTTTTTCTATGTTTGCTCTTGTTAACACTGTCAGCAGGTTTAGGGGAAGGTTTAGTGAAATTAGTACGTTATTTTAGATATAAAGCATTACATATTTAGTGCTACTTAGGGTGTGTTCACACTTGCAGTTCGGTTCGTTTGGTTCATTTTGTCTGGACCAAAAAGGAAAATGATACATTTGGTCCTGGTCCACTTAGCGTTCACACTGGCATTTTTGACAGCGAACCAAAAAAACCCAACCTAAAGGCATAGTGATACATTCACAACCTGATTGGTCGGCTTGAATGAGGTATATATTGTGACGGAACTCACCGAATACCCCAAACAAAAGGTGTGTTAGATTTAAAGACGAACACACCTAATATCGTCTGCTGGACTAAATGCGCTCATTCTTGCATGTACAGTACATATAATTTCATTTTCACCACCTGGAAACTCTCAAAGAGCTCATAAAAGGCACTTTACCTCATCGTTGCTCCACATTTGCCCTCTGTTCATTTAGTTTTGGTTACACCGCGTCGTCAAATCATGTCGCATAGTGGTGCATCTTGTCATTACTTCCTGTTTTTGGTTCGTTTAGAAGTATTTGGTCCGTGTTGTGTTCATATATCATTCGAACTGCACCAAAGTTCGTTTGGTAGCGGACTGAGACCTATTAGCGGTCTCGGTCTGCTTGTTTGGTGCGCACCAGGGTTCGGATGGCAGTGTTCACACTTACTCAAACGAACCACACTAACAGAGCAACCGAACCAAACATGACAAGTGTGAACGCACCTTTATTGGACATTTTATTTCTGAACTGCAGTGATACGCACAAAAACCAACATAATAAAACTTTGCTAGATTCATGTTTATCTATTTTGGATAAATTAGTTTAATTTAAAATATATTCTCTGAAAACAATTCTTAATCTCTCATACAGCTTTACTTCTCAAGTAAATTAATCTTGTTTTCATTCAATTCAGAGATCAGTGTTTAGCTCTTTGTTCTCATTGACGTGAACAAAACACAAAGTGTTTAAAGTGTGACTTTATTGTGCATATATCACAATTATAGCAAATAAAGACACAAAAGGAACATTCACAATGGCTGTTCGTGCATGACAAGACATAAGCAAACTGAACAGGTAGTGCACCATGTTTGATAGTACTGTATGTTCACAAAGTTTCCTCCTAATGTATGTAAAGGAGTGTGTTAACTTTGTAATCCTACTGTGTCACCACCATGAGCCACTTAGGTTCATTGTGGGGTGTAATTAGCTTCTATTGATTTGAGGGCACACACAACGAGTGATGAAAACCAACTCTGACAACTCCAATTCTGTGCCTGTCGCTTAACGATTGCAGGCAATGACAAACCTAATGTAAGTAACCTCTGATTTACTGTTGACATTGTGGCTGCATTAAAACAGCGATTTGGATTTTAGTCTTTTCATTCCCAAGACAAGTGCAAATTAACTGTACGTCATCCAAAACACCCACTGCTACTTGCATATTTGCTTTGTCAAGTTGTCTACTGGTCTACTGGTTTCTCCAGTCATGCTTCTCTTGGCATGCAGTGTTGATAAAGATAAAGAAACTACTAAAATGCGCCCTTGAAGTAACTCAGCAACTTGGCTAGCTCCATGTTTATGAATATTCAGTTAAAAATACATCGATCCAACACTCTTGATAGCTTTTCCCTGTTTTCACACAATTCATCATGCTTCCACTCTAAACAGCAGCAGCCTCTTTAACCTGTAAAGATTTTATGTTCATATGTAGTCAGTTTGATGTTAAATTATAATGTTTGGCAAGAGCAAACATTAAAGTGCTTCAATAAAGGCAATTAAAAAGTTGCCATTATGTGGTATAATATTATAACACACAAAAAGGGAGGATTTTTTTATAACAAATATATGCATTTCTATTTACATATGCATTTATATTTACTTATAGAAAAAAAAAATACTGTGTTAAAATCTCACCAGAAGATTTTAATTTTACTCATACAGCTCTTTTACAGTTCAAAACATATAAAGTAAAAAACAGTTGTTTTTTAATCCATTGACTAAATGTTTTTACTGTTTAAATACTGAATAAAATGAAAGAGGCCTGTGGGTGAAGCATGCTTTAGGTGAAATATGCATGGCATTGTCATGGCAACGGTTCGTGGCCACGTCAGATTACGTCAGTGTTTCATCAGCCATTTCACACTGCTCAGATATT
The DNA here is from genome assembly GCF_018340385.1 of Cyprinus carpio. Taxonomy (NCBI): domain Eukaryota; kingdom Metazoa; phylum Chordata; class Actinopteri; order Cypriniformes; family Cyprinidae; genus Cyprinus; species Cyprinus carpio. Next base: position 19,170,257 of record NC_056600.1, on the reverse strand, counting down.
CCACGACCCAACAGACGCTGATTAAGCATGTTCAGTCAGGTGAAAACAAACTCTAACCAACACCAACAGATGCCGACTGGGGTAACACACTGATCCAACAAACTCCAACAGACTACTTTGTTGGCGTTTGTTGGCGTTTGTGTAGTGTAAATTGGCCTTAAGAAGTGCTTGTAAGGTTCGGACCTGATATATTGCCTATCAGTTCTGGCTTTATCACGCAACAGAATCCTCAAGAATCCAACAGAAAAGCTTGTTAGGTGTCTTACATAACTATGTTCATCTTGGCAACAGAGCAGTTAAGTTAAGTTTGATCATTAATGCATCAAACATTTATTCATTTCAAATATATATATATATATATATATATATATATATATATATATATATATATATATATATATATATATTACAAAACAATTATAAATGTATCAGTCATAAATTATGGGACTTGACTGATAAAGTCATGCCTTTGGTGTTTGGTGTTTTTGGGAGACGTCATGCCGTCTGTATTTTAGGCACTATGCCTGCTTCATTTTTAAATCCTAACAAGCTCTTTCAATGCTAGAACGGAGCACTCTTCTAAGGGCATATCCCATGGCAACCAAACTGGCACAAGAATCGTTGCACACAAATTCACACACTGACACACAATTAATACACACATGCACAAAATACCAGAACACGGCAATTGACTCTCGTTTGGTAGCCTCAGGGTCTCAGTGTGGTAAAGCGGTAATCCTGTCAAACAACAGGTCGAAGTTTATTATCTGCTGCTCAATACCAGCCACAGGAACACCAGGGCATAGAGGGCCCCTCCAGATACATGGAACGAGAGAGAGAAAAAGAGAAACTTTTTTGTCCTAGTTGGGACATCGGGTCAGTTTCTTTTGGTTCTGTTGTGAATGAAGGCACTGGGTAGTTGGCACAGTTCAACAGTTAAAATCTGTTAAGTCACTTGTGGATACGTTTAAGTTCACCTCTACCTGGTGACATCTTGACTCACCTGACTACAGAATAAAGACGTCTCAGAAGTAAGTTTTTTTTTTTTTTTTTTGCTCTCTAAATGTCTGGTAGTTACCATAAAAAATGAATGAGTTGGGAACTCAACTGTCTATTAATTCAAACCTTATGCAATAAGTCTGTATTCAGTTTCCTCTTAAGCTCATAGCCATTTAAAAGCATTTAAAGGATGCAAAGGAAATTCCGGAGATTTTTCAAATACTCTAAGAGCCTAAAGCAAACTTGACTCACACTGAATTGCTTACTTTGAATTGCTGTTTTAATGGTACTGTTTCTAAATGTATAATGGCTGTTCGTTAAACGAAAACAATGAGGCAGCTGAGAGTGGTTTTGTTATGCATTAGCATGCAGGTTGGAGACTTTCAAAGCAGTTAGTCACAAATAAAGTTGATGGATTCATCACATTAGTAGGACATGGATAAGAATTAGTGTCTCCATTAAGTCAGTCTGATAATCGGCACGTCTGTCAGGAAAGTTAATGATTCTCATGAACTGCACTTTGTCTGTAGAAAGCAGGTGGTTTAATTAACTTTAAAGAGGAATTACATGGGCGAGTAGAGCAAGGGCACTTTACACAGATGCTATAGGTAAAATACAAAAACAATAGGTAGTTTTGGTAACACTTATTTTAGTGACCAGTTCGTACTATTAAGTAGTAGCATGCACTAAATGTGACTGCAGTTTTTAGTATATGTATTACAAAGCATAGGTTGCCAGAAATCTATTAATCAATTACAATTAGGCTATCTCATATTCTTAGACATTAACTGTAATTGTGTGATAGCTATTATGTTATAGATGTTTTATAGCTATGTTATAACACCTTATTTCATTAGAAATATTATACTTTTTCTGTACTATAATATACAATACAAGAATATTAGTTCTGACCAATATTTAGCCTGGATTGATTTCACAGTAAAATTCTAAATGCAGTATTTATTTATTTTTATTTTTTAAAGCCCACCTGAAGTATTGTGTTCAGTGGACCTGCACTAGACAGCTGGACAATACAGTACTGGACTGTGGTGGATTTCTATCTGTACTATAGTACTATCTGATTGACGGTTGTTTCTGTGATGGGGAAGACTGGGCAGAGCACGGTGGACCTCAACTCACCCTCAGATGTGAAGCAGGCTGTCCCATTTGAGGACCTGGATCACAACAGTGTTCCTGTAGAAGAGGAGAAGGAGAATAAAGTACCAGATAGAGGATCTTGGAAGGGAAAATTTGACTTTCTACTGTCCTGCGTTGGATACGCCATTGGGCTGGGAAATGTGTGGCGATTCCCTTATCTATGTGGAAAGAATGGAGGAGGTGAGAGAAGACAGACAAAGCCATTACTGTTAGGCTGCTGAGAAGATCCCTGGTGGGATCAATATGCTTTCCATGTTTTTTGTTATGAAGGACATTTTCCTGACAACATTCCTGCAATCAATCAATCAATAAATCAATCAATCAGTTTTTTAAGTAGGTTTATTACAGCAATATGTATGTATGTTATTTGCAGCAATAATTGAGTCTCTAAATCTGATTAATTAGCTGAATTGTCAGTGACTGTTATAAAATATCAGACATGTTGAAGATTAGCAGACAGGGTGTAGATTCATTAAGTGGTAAGTTGTTTCCTCTCAAAAGTAGTCTGCTTAAAGTCAGACTTCCATTAAAAAAAGCACCCATTGTCTCCCCCCAGTGTACCAAAGCATTGCACCCTTTTTTCTAACCTTGGAAACTCCTATTAAAGTGGCTCTGATGAGACTGTTCACATGTTTAATGTGAGCACTCTGAGAATTCGATAAAAGAGTATCAAAAATTGCTTCAACCTTCATGCAGGTGTTTTGCATTTCAAGACTGCATAGAAGTCTGAAATCTAAAAACCTTTGTATTACATTGGTTTTAGGAGCTTTTCTCATCCCATACTTCACTACTCTGGTCTTTGCTGGTATTCCACTGTTTCTGCTGGAGACGGCATTAGGACAATACACGTCAGTGGGGGGGTTGGGAGTATGGAAATTAATACCCATGATGAAAGGTAAGAAATATTCACATACACATTAGCTATTTGGGGACTTCTTAAAGGGGTCATATGACATTGCTAAAAAGAACATTATTAAAAAAAAAGAACATTTATTAAAAAGAACATCATTAAAAAAATGATTTTCTAAATACTGTACATTATGGTTGCTCCTTTATACACCGCCTTTCTGAAACGCATCGATTTTTACAAAGCTAACCATTCTGAAAAGCGAGGTGTGCTCTGATTGGCCACTTAGCCAGTGCATTGGGATTGGCCGAATACCTTTACCTGATGGAAAACCAATAAAACCCATTACAAAATGCATGCATTGGGGACATAATTACTGATTATAATGACTTATAATGTATTTTTGACACGTTGCGTTGCATATCGCACCGCGTAAACATAAAACCATAACTGCATTTGTGATCGGAGAAATGACAAACAACAAGCGCTACTCTACACTGCTCAAAACTCACGTTTGAATCAGCAGTGGCAAATTCTTTTTATTTGTTTTCTTTTTCAGTTATGTGTAGCTGGCACTATTGACCAGCATTGGTGGGCAGTATAATAGCCTTTATGCATGTGTTTTAGATTCATTCTTGTAAGATTTTTGGAAGATGGGGAGACAAATCTGTACTTATTTTGGAAAGTATTGATGATAGTGATATGAGTGCATCAGAAAATCAGGTTGTGGTAATAAAACATGTTGTTAAGGACAAAGGAGGATAGAATTCTAAGCATGATTCATGCTTAAGCAATGAGGGTGATGGCAGTGATGAAGAATAGGTTGTTGTGGAAGTCAGGCATTTGGATACATTATCGTATGCCAGTTTGAAAGATATGATCCATACAACAACCAGAGGTCAGGAAAGATGCCAATGTATATTGTCATTACAATACTGACAGGCAGCGATGCTCCAATGATGACTACACAAGTCAACATCTACTTATGTGTGGGTTGTGTGGGGTACACTGAAAAAAAAAATCTTGTTGACTTTCACATGTGTTAGGAGAATTGATTTGAAATTCCAATATGAAACACAATGTTAAAGTTGTTTTAATGCTTTTGAAACGCTAAGACATGGTTCTCAGGCAGTGAAATTGCATCCGAATTTGTGTCAAGTTTTAGACACTTTCACTTGCGAGTTCTAAATCAAATATAGCAGCACAAGAAAAAAAAATAAAAATAAATGAATGTTCATAAAGATTTTAAATAGTAAGAGCTTTTCACTTCTTTTCAGATAGTGAAAAAGCATTTGATTGTGTGTGAAGTTTCAGCTGTAAATTCACATTTAGTCCTATAGACAGCTAGACAGGTGGAGCTGGGGAGGTGGAGGGTTTCAGATTAACTCTAATAATGTACTGCAAGTCTAGCCTACAAGCAAGCACATTGGTTGCAGAATCAACAGAGGTCAATCAGCTCATGCCTTGTAGTAAATTATGTGATTGCTAGCAGATGCATGTATAGAACCTAAAATACTACTTTTGGCATGTTTAAATACTAAATAAAGATACTGGATAAATTCTGAATAGCATACTTTTTCTGCCATATAAAACGAGTAGTATGCTAGTATGGTATTTTAAATTCAGTAATAACATTTTATAAAACTTTTGATTTATGCGACCAATGTTTTTTTTTTTTTTTATGTACCTGCTATTGTAGGTTGTGTATGTGTGTTTAGATAGTTTTCTGAAAAACATGTTCAGCCTGTTTATACTACAAGAATTTCACAAGAGTTTGGCAAAATGAGACTTTTTTTTATTATTTATGCTGTATCATCCAAAGGTTTCACTCTTAAACACCTCTTGTGTCAGGTGTGGGTCTAGCTGCTGTAGTTTTGTCCTTCTGGCTTAACATCTATTACATCATCATCATCGCCTGGGCTCTCTATTACCTCTTCAGCTCTTTCAAAGCAGTAAGTGTCCTTTTTTTCCAAAAAACATTCAAAGTGCTCCAACATGTTTTATTCAGTATCCAGTTTAAACATTAATCATCATATACAGTTAAGGGACTTCTCATTAGACAAAAAAAAAAGCAGGTCTTTAGAAAATGTGGAGTATTTGCTGCTATTTTGGTTTCCTTAATAATTTGATTAACACAAAGATTTCTTACTTGCAATCATTGGTCAAATATTTTTTTTTCACCCCACCATGTGTGTCTTTATCTAGCCCACTGGATTCAACTACACTTGTCTTAGACTTTCAAAGAATTTCTCAGTGTCTACTCAGAATTGCTTATTCTTTCAAGCTCTCTCTTCCTCCCTGTTTCTCTGCATCTCTCTTGACCCCCTTAAGCTCTCTGTGGCTCTGTCTTTGCTCTAGAGAGTGTTTTAAAGGCTCCACAGAAATAATAACTGCCTCTGTTTTGTGGAAATCGTACTGCAGTTTCTGCCATGGGAATAAGAGTGCATCTTTAAAGCAGTGCAGAGGGAATTGGAAACAAAACAAGCCTTTGTTTTATGAATGCACTGTGCTATTATTTTTTAATGCTTTTCATCCATGTATTAAACCTCTAATATATATATATATATATATATATATATATATATATATATATATATAAAAAAAAAATCTTTGTCTGCTCTTCTACTATGTAAATGTATTTTTGTTTAGTAACCACAAAAGCATGTGACGCTACTACTCAAAACATGATGAAACTGCATAGCAGCCACATAGTAGCCAACCAACTAAAAAAAACACTCAGAATATCTATTAACTATTAGCATCCTAACAGACACCTTAGCAACTGCATAGCAACATAATGTAAGCCACTCAGATTACTTCTGTTGTCTTTGAAATATTGTAAATGTATACTGTCAAATTTACTAACCTGCATTTATGGTAAATTAAAATTTACTGTAAGGTTATGTCAACTGAAACTTGTTTGGCATTTGCACAAAGGTTCATTTGCAATTTAGTAAATTTAAAAAGTATTAGCTTTAAATATTATAAATATCGAATACATGACAGTTAACATGAATTATAGATTTAGTATGTTAGTCAACACATTAAAATAAGTGTTCTTTTTAAAGCATGACAAAATATCATTAAAACATAATTTTAAAGTAAAAAATTAGACATTACACAGTGCACTTTTAATAATATATAAGCAAGTTATGAAGCATATTCATAAATTTTTCACTAAAACCTTGTTAACTAAATTAAAATGTGTTGTTGAAAAGTTGTTCCAAACCTGTATGAATGTCTTTCTTCTGTTGAACAGAAAATAATATTTTTTTGAAGGATGTGTGTATCTAAACAGTTGATGGTTCTTATTGATTTCCATAGTATTTTTCCGGTGAGTACCATCAACTGTTTGGTTTTATTTTAATAATATTGTAATATTTGCAGTACAGTATTTTTTTTTTTTTTAAGCTTTGAAGTACACTACAAGTGTTTTCAATATGATTAACTGCACCTTTTTTACTATTAAGTGCACTTTCTCTGTCTTTAGGAGTTACCATGGCAAACATGTGATAACCCTTGGAACACTGATCGCTGCTTTTCCAACTACAGTCTGCTGGACACCACCAACCTGACCAGTGCTGTCACTGAGTTCTGGGAGTGAGTCAAGAGAATAGGGATAAGAATATTTTAGTAAAATATTTAATGAAGTTGTAAGCTAAAATCCAGTTGCACTGATCAAGTAGTTATTTTCCTGTCTGAGCTGGTAAAAGCATTTGCAGACAGTATAAAGTATACAAACTATTTCAACATAAGCACAAGTTACATTACAGTCTAACTAAATAATTGTTTACTTTATAGGAGGAACATGCATCAGTTAACAAACGGTTTGGAGGAACCAGGGGAATTGCGCTGGCCGTTGGTTGGAACGCTAGCGTTGTCTTGGATTCTTGTCTATTTCTCAATCTGGAAAGGAGTGGAGTGGACAGGGAAGGTGTGACTGCTCATTTTCTTTCTATTCCTCATACAACCCCCCTTAGAAATGTTTCTAAAAACTGCCAAACCTTTACCGTATACTTGTCTTCTCATTTAAGCAAACACTTACTTTTGGATTCTTTTGGTTCTTCCATTTCCAGACAATTTCAGACGAAAAATATATTGCTCAGAGGTTTCTTTAACATTGCTCAGTAGACGTCTTTGAGTTTTAAAGGATGTTTTATGTAACTTTGTTGTTTCATTCTTAAAAAAATAAATAAAATAAAAATAAATGTCAACTTTGGGCTGTGCACAGCTTTGGGATCTTTTCAGAAACATTAGTTGATGTGAGATAACTGGTGTGTTTCTGCCATTACTTTCTAGATATATGAGATGTCTATATTTTGCATATTATGCATTATTTTTCTAACTTCATTTGGTAACATAAGTGGTGCAGAAATTTCACAGATTAAGCACTATGATGAGTTGCCAATGGCCATGTCTTGACATTAAATTGTAAGCAATTTTAATTATTTATTTATTATTATTTTTTTCCCACAGCGAATAAGGAAAATTGCTTTCTTTATCTGCCCTTTCTCTGAGGATAATTGAATTTTAATGTGATCCTTGCACTGGGCAAGAAGAAATACATTTTCTGGCAGTCTATAACCTTGATGGACATCGCTAATTAAGGGCAATCATTATCCTACACAGAAAAACCATGTTCCTACCAATCATCGAACAGAAGCCAGTGAAAGCATTACACTAACAAGTTAATAATGTTTTCCTCTACACCTACTTTAAAATGATTTACTCAATAACTCTCTCTTTCTTTTAATTTATCTCTTGTCCTCATTAGGTGGTCTATTTCTCCGCCACGTATCCTTACTTCATGCTCTTTATTCTGTTTTTCCGTGGAGTCACTCTCCCTGGAGCGATAGATGGCGTCCTCTTCTATATCACCCCAGACTTCAACAAGCTTTTGAAATCTGAGGTAAAATAATGAATACTGAAATGCGTTTGATATTTTAAATGACATTTGTTTTATTAAATGATAAAATCTCAAATATGAGATCTTAAAGGGATACTCAACCCCAAAAAGAAAAATTTTCATTAATCACTTACCCCCATGTCGTTCCAAACCCGTAAAAGCTTCGTTCATCTTCGTTCATCTTCGGAACACAGTTTAAGATATTTTGGATGAAAACCAGGAGGCTTGTGACTGTCCCATAGACTGCCAAGTAAATTACATGCTCAGAGTCCAGAAAAGTATGAAAGACATCGTCAGAATAGTCCATCTGCCATCAGTGGTTCAATCTGAATAGAATCTGTTCAATGCGTTCAGCAGATGTTCTCCAAAATGGGGCTACGGTGATGTGGAGGGACACAGAGGAGACAAATTGTTGAATAAAGTCATTATTTTTGTTTTCTTTGTGTACAAAAAGTATTCTTGTCGCTTCATAAAATTCAGATTGCTCATCAGAGATATCAGAGATAACTCATAGACACTTATAGAACACTAATTCATAGATATACAAACTTTTCATAGTAAAGACACTGTATTGTGTAAAACTGATATTCTAATGTTAATAAAATAATCACATTTATGAATTTATACACTTGTAAAAGGCATAAATTACCCTGTTCTCTAAATTGTCAAGCTACACATTTAAAGTAGAAATCTGTTGGTTTTCTAAAGGATTTGAAACGGATTTTGTAATTAACAATAATGGCATCATGCATTGACATTTCTTGTTACTATCAATATTTCTTATCATACGTTTCTTCTCAGGTGTGGTTGGATGCTGCCACGCAAATCTTCTTCTCTTATGGTCTTGGTTTAGGTTCTCTTATTGCTCTGGGCAGCTACAACTCTTACAACAATAACGTCTACAGGTAAGAGCTACTAGTTTCTGTCCAAATGCACAGAAATTTTGTATTGACGATGTTTACATGTCATACAGTCTAATGTGCAAACTGTCTTTAACACAGTGCCTTTTCTATGAAATTCTGTTAAGTTTACTACTGTTTCCCTGTGCTTCAGTTTATCTGATTCTTGTTCCTTCTATAGAGATTCTGTCATTGTGTGCTGTATAAACTCCTGCACCAGTATGTTTGCTGGGATAGTCATATTTTCCATTGTGGGCTTTATGTCGTACATCACAAAGAGACCCATTGAAGAACTGGCTGCCTCAGGTCATTGTGTTTCTTAGACATTATCAAATTTCATTATTGCAAACGTTTTAACATACTTTAACTTATTATGGAAATAATACACTTTTTGTTTCTGTAATGCTTTAACTGAATGCAATGTCACTTAAATGCATATTAAATACAATTACATTACAAAGATTATAGTTTAAATTACTATTACATTATATTACTATTAGCCAAACTGTAGAGTGCCTTTTTGACTAACATATAGCTATAGTACATATAGCTACTTCTGTTGTCTTTAAAAGATGGTTAGAGTTTACTGCTGAATGTATGTCATGCATTTAAATATTGTAATGATGAAGTAGCAATTTTGTACATTTTAAATGTTATATTGAATAAAACTATATGTAAAATACTTTATATATGCTTTAGTAGCTTTAGTACTTAAGTCTATTTCAGTAAAATGTACTTTAATTAAAGTATTTTATAAGTAATATTACTGTCTAGAGATATGTTGAAAGGATTCATCTTGACACTTATGTTTAATGATTTAAATATCAGGTCCTGGTTTGGCATTTCTGGCTTATCCACAAGCTGTCACACAGCTTCCCATGTCTTCTCTCTGGGCTATTCTCTTCTTCTCAATGCTCATGATGCTGGGATTGGACAGTCAGGTATTACACATTGTTGAGAGAAAAAAAATTATTCATATTATTTTTCAATCTATATGAAGAGTCTAAATTATTGTTTGTAATAGTTGACATGTTGCCTCAGAGACTATGGAGTTATTGATAGAGCTTGTATTGAACCCACAATACTCCTCTAATGGTGCAGCATTGCACCATTACTCTTCTATAGATTTCAGAGCTTAATGATTTTTTAATGATTAAAACTAAACAAGTTATAAATTATTCATGTGGTGTTACTTTAGTTTTGTTGTGTTAGGTAGGTGAAAAGTAAAGCCAAAGAAGATCACAAGAGAATTTAGCACATTAAAATGAGTCTCTTAAAAAAAAAAAAGACCATGAAACCATTTTAGCTAACATGTTAGAGAACATGTGAAAACATAAAAACTATAATCAATTATTTGTCATGTTATTAAAAATAAGTAACTCTGTGAATATAATAAAGTACTGTACTCCAGTTGTAACACCATATGTTTTGATCTTTTTTTGTTTGCTATACCCTAGTTCTAAAGTAATGTGATTTTACTTTAACGCTTTTTATTTTATATTTTTACACTTGTCTGTGACAGTTTTGTACAGTGGAAGGCTTCATAACTGCTCTAATGGATGAATATCCCACAGTCCTGAGGAAGAGAAAGAAACTCTTCATCCTCATGGTCTGTATTATATCCTTCATCATCGGTTTCTCCAACATCACCCAGGTAAGATGCCTAAAAAGCTGTTTTATTGAGTGGGACGACGTACTGTTTTCTTCAGTTTCTAATGTGTGTGTGGGTGTATATTCTTTGTTTTAGGGCGGTTTATATGTGTTTAAATTGTTTGACTACTACTCGGCCAGTGGAATGTGTCTCCTGTACCTGGTCTTTTTTGAGACAATCTCCATTTCCTGGTTTTACGGTACATCTCCTATACTATAAACATATTTGAGAAGAGGAGACGAATATATGCAATGTGAATGTGATGTGAAGTTTATGAAATCTGAAGAGTTCAAGCCAACCTTTATCCAGTTACGTTAACTTTCCCATATGATTCCCTTCTGGTAGTGTCAAAGGTTTTCAAGTAATTTTGCCTTGTACCAATAGTTTATAAATGTAAACACAGCAGTTACAATACACACTAGTTACAATAATGCACTTACTATGGCATGAAAAGGTAAAACAATGTTAGACAATGATTTACTGTGTACATATGAAATTAGAACAATGAAATTAGATGGAAATTTTCAGTTGAATTTTGTGGCCAGAAAAGTGCACACTGTAGTGATGAAGCATTGAATGTGTCCCCTCAACATGCCCAAAAAAATAATAAAAAAAAAAAATAGGCTAGGTTCCTGAACCCTGTAGATAAAAGTTTGTTTTGGGACAAGGTAGAAGGAAGAAGCTCTTACTGAGTCTAGTAGATCTAGTTTGCTTGATAAGTGTAAATATCCATCTCTTCTCTCTCTTTAGGTGCAGAGAAATTCTATAAAAATATCGAAGACATGATTGGTTATCGGCCTTGTGGCTTTTGGAAATATTGCTGGACTTATTTTACTCCAATAATCTGTTTGGTAAGTACTTCACCTGCAAGCAATGAATCAAACTTAGAGACTACAGGCTGCCAGTGTAACACATTGTTATTGTTAAATGTACAATAAAACTAAAAATCTTTAAACCTAATTCTAAATCATATAAGATGTGTTTTCTAAGCTCAATAATCAATCAATTAAAAGCCCTAAAGAAACAAAAATGTTTTACAGTATGTCACTCCTTTTATCCTTTGATTGAACTATAAGATGAATCGAGTGATTGATTATACAATTAAAAGCCCATGTCCTCAATGAACTTATAACTGATTTGACTTCTGTTTTCTGTTTGTAGGGTGTTTTCACATTTAGTGCCATAGAAATGACTCCTCTGAAACTAGGGAAGTATGTGTACCCGACCTGGGGTCAGGGCATCGGCTGGCTAATGTCCCTCTCTTCCATGGTTTTGATTCCTGCATATATCATCTATATGTTCTTCACTACTAAAGGCAGCATTCGACAGGCAAGACCGAATTTAATGTTTCTGATCAAATGTTTCAGAATGTTTTTTTGTTTTTTTGTCACAGTGTCCTTCCTGCCCTGCTTTCTCCCTTCTTTCCATCTTTTTGTATTTCTAAACAGCAAAATGCACTTCCCACCTCATAAACAATCTTGGTAACACTTTATTTCGATAGTCCACTTTAGACATTCTACTAACAGTAAGTAACTTTGCAACTACATGTCAACTAGCAGTCATAGGTTTTTTAGTAGACTGTCCGCTAAATGTCTTCTAATACTTTATTTTGATGGGTCCACAACATACAACATACTGACTATGAGAAACTTTGCAAGAATATGTCAGCTTATTCTACTAACCCTGAACCTGCCCTAACAGTCTACTCTGAGAGTTAGTAGATATGTAGTTGCAAATTAATGAGAATTGGTTGACATGTAGTTGACAAGTAGTTACAAAGTTACTTACAGTTAGTAGAATGTCTAAAGTAGACTATCAAAATAAAGTGTAACCACAATCTTTACTCTTCCTTCCAAACCTCCTTCTTTTGAACTTGCAAACTTCCTTCCTTCCCATTCTGGAAATTCTAAATTTCCAGCTGTATTTATTCCTTATAAACTTTAATAGTTCCTTCATTTTTTCCTTATGAATTTCCAAACAAACTTCTGAATATTCAGATGTACTTATAAACTTACTTCCTCGCTTTCCTCCTTGTTTTTGAACAAACTTGCAAACAAACCCTTGAAAAGACTGTAAAGTGTATGCCTTCTTTGACTTCTTTATAAACTCTCTTCCTTCCCTATTTTCTTCAAAACTTTGTTCCTTCCAAACAAATGAGCAAACTTCTTAATATCCAAATGTACTTTCTTACTTCTAAACTTCCTTCCTTACTTTCCTCCTGCTTCTGAAGTTCCAAATGTACCTCCAAAGATCCTTCCTTTCGAACCTGCATACTTCCTGCCTTCCTTCTGAACAAATGAAATCCCAAATGAACTTACTTTATACTGAACTTCCTTCCTTCTTTTCTCCTTCCTTCTAAACAAAACAAAAAACAAAACAAATCACCCTCACTAAAAAAAAAATAAATTAAAATAAAATTCACCACACAGCGATGTCACAGAAGAGCCATTTTGGTTCCACAAAGAACCATTCAGTCAAAGGTTCTTTAAAGAACCATCTCTTATCTTTTTATTTTCTGAAGAACCTTCTTTCGCCACAAAGAACCTTTTGTGAAACAGTTCTTTATGGAACTATTTAAACAAAAAAGGTTCTTCTATGGCATCGTGAAGCACCTTTATTTTTAAGTGTACTTGATCATTGTTTTGTTTTGTTTTTCTCAGCGTTGGCATAAGATGACCAAGCCCACAGAACCCACAACATCGGAAATCAGTGATTCCACACAACAATCCACACGTATAGGAAGTACAGATGAAGCTTCTGTCTGACATCTTGTTTTTTTTTTTTTTTTTTTTTTTTGTGCAATGGCCATTAAAGACCAGTGGCTAAATATCTTTTCCTCCATTCCATTCTTTTTGTCTGTTGGAGAGCCTATAACAGATGGAAGCGGACTACGCACATGTTCATCGGTTTTCTCCCTTTTTATTTTATTTCATGGCTCTCTGATCTTGCATCACGTAACATGATGGGCCTGCAGACCCGTGTCTGTCTTCAGTGGAAAAAACAATTTCAGTCACAGCAACAATGTCAGTGATCAGTATAAATGTAAATGCAACCCAGGCAGTTGATTGGAAGATCTACATAACTGTTGCATTCCTGTGCTATATTAAATTCCTCACAGTATGTACCTCAAGCTGGGGAGTGAATGCATGTATTTAGTGGTCTAATTTATTTAACAAAATTTACTTCAGGAAATCTTGTCCATTTTTTTTTTTTTTTTTTTTTTTTTAAATCAGCATTAAAATTTTAGGTTATATGAATGTATAAGAAAGATGGCATATATTTTTAAACATCATTTCTTTTTTCACCATTTTAATCACCTTTTGCCTTTACTAGCTCATTTTATATGTCCCTGTGTTCTGAAAAAATTTGCATTACAACTACAGTATTTATGTCTTTGAAATATGATGTGATAAAGATTAATGCATAATAATCATAAAGGAATTAGAAAAGTTCTGTTCTCTTAAACTAGATTCAGATAAGCATTTGTATGTCATACTGTAACATTTATCAGCTTCACAAAAGTAAGTGGTTAAGGTCTCATGAAACCAATGCGGTATCATATAAGACTGAAATGAAAATCTATTACTTGACAGATAATAAAATTAGCTTGAAAAACTTCAGCATAGTGATATGCTCATGTAAATGAGTAATTTTTCAATTTTTCATCTTACACCTGTACTTACAAAAGCTCTAAATGTTTTTTTTTTTTTTTTTCTGTGAAATGTGAGGTTCTGGGTTTTGTGCATCAGTTGTGGGATGCCAATATTGTTTTAATCAAATTCAAAACAAGAAGATAGTGTATCCACACATTGATTTCCATTTGCTACTGTATATTAAAGTTCATAATTTACATTACAGTATTAGTGTTAAAATAGTAAGAGCTAAGTGATGCTAATGGACATAACTCTTTATAAGCATGCTTGTAAATACATGTTGTTAGTATTATTTACATATTGTAATTAATTGTACTTACATGTAGTATGTGTGGCATATAACCGACAATGTGTTACAGCAGACAACATATTTAATTTGAAATAACTGAATACATGGCTATGGGAAATAGAACAGTCTGTAAAATCCATTCAACTCCCAATGATTCAGTCAATATGTTTTTCCATTTTTTTTTTTTTTTTTTGTAACACTTGAGCAAAATTAGACATGACTTTGAAGGCCTGACAGCATGTTTATTTATTTATTATTTTTAATGTGTTGACTTTTTTTTTTTTTCTGTTGAAACAGGAAGTTTGGATAGGACATTATTGAAGGGCTCATCGCTTTCATAGACATGATCATAAACATGAATCAAAACTTTGAATTATTGCTTCTTTAACTTCATATTTTGAACTTTGTTTCTTCATAGCCTCTTTTCAATTAGTGTCAAATTAAATATGCCATCTGTTCTGAATGTCCATGTGAGTTGTTACCAAAGCTACAAAGAGAGCTCTTATTTTGACGATTGTACTATATGCTTTTATCCTCACTAAATATTTTGTTGATTGGTTTCAAATGCAATAAAGGCAAAAACTGAACTAATTTATGAGTCCAAACAAGAAACCCTATTAGAAATGTATGTTAAACTTTCAGGTTCACTGATGCTTCAAGTTAAACACATTAAAAAATCGATATAGATTATACTAGATAACATCAGCCATGTAATTTAACTTTAAAGGATAGCGATTTAAAAATGTTAGTAATTAAACAATAAAAATGTCTTGAGAGGAACTACGGTCTTACTTTATTCTTGCATACTTTGACAAACACTAACAAACCAGCAGGGCATAGCAGCAGCAGCATATAAACCAAAAAGCAATATGCACAATAACTGCCTTCCATTTTAGCAGCAGTTCTAAGAGGAAAAAATAGACACTATTAGTTAGCTGAACTCTTTTAGTGACCCTTGACCTGTGTTGATCCATAGCTCTGCATTAAATTTGAAAAAGGCTCTATTATGTGTGGATACAACAAACCATTCATGTCAGTCTGAAAAGGACAGTAAATAAATAACCAGACCACTCATGTAGGTCTGGAATAGACAGAAACATGTTTAATAGCATGTAAATCTATCATACAGACAAGAGTAAAACCCACAATTGGATAATGGGACTGACTTTCTTTCAAACACACATAAATAATTCGCTAACACACACAATAACTTCCTGTGAAAATTAGCGCTCATAAACGTTAAACTGTCTTCAAGTTCTCCTGCGATGTTTTTTTTTTTTTTTTTTCCTAATCAGTTCTGTAACTGTAAGTACAACAAAATATAAGTTTTATTTGTTTAGAATAAAACTGACCCTTTATTAATTTACTTTTATTCTGTCTTTTCTTAACACAACTTTTTAGCGCTACTGCTACAAAACAAAGGCGAAAGAATGCACATTAGTGTGTAATGATGCCTTATTCATGTGTTTGTCAACGTTTTATCACACAAGAATGCTAAAAAACACCTTTTCATCAACTTTAGTTAACTAGTTTAACAGATCAAAAGATGAATATAATAGTGTCTCATAAATCTCATAAATGCCATCATTCTGAAGGACTTGAAGGCAGCATAACTCATCAGTGCAATAGCCCTTCTGCAGGCTAAACCAAAGTTAGCATTAGCATTAGCATAGCCTTTGGTTGTGTAAAGGGCTTAAATTCAACACTCATCTGTTGGGTTAGATCACATCTTATTTGCTAGCCAGGGCACAGTCGCTCAAGCATAATAAACTCTTCAAAACCAGGGTCATGCACAATTCATCTGGCTCCCTGTTTCCATCACCTCCACGCCAACTCCCTCAGGGGCCAAATGCAAGGCGACGAAAAAAGAAAAAGACAAAACGTGAACTCCTGTCACTCAGTATTTCATAGAAAGGAAACTGGTGCT
The DNA here is from genome assembly GCF_018340385.1 of Cyprinus carpio. Taxonomy (NCBI): domain Eukaryota; kingdom Metazoa; phylum Chordata; class Actinopteri; order Cypriniformes; family Cyprinidae; genus Cyprinus; species Cyprinus carpio. The sequence goes on along the minus strand of NC_056600.1, from coordinate 19,153,928 downwards.
GATTCTTTCACCATTTTTGGAGCTGGTTGTGTAATTCACCTATATTTATTTTTCCAGACTAAGCTATACTGCTGAAATTTTTGATAAAGGAGAATTATAGATCTATGCGACAGTTGTCTGTTACTCAAAGGCTGGATCTTTATAGGATTCTGTCATTATTTACACACCCTCATATCTTGTATGCTATTATTTTGTATGCAGGAGATATTTTGAAGAATATTCACTATGTTCTTTCTGATACAATAGTGACATCTATGAAAACCAACACAAGCTCATTGGAAAAATGTGTCTCTATGTACAATTCACAGCAGTTTACAGCTAAAATGGAACTAGTGGCTGTATAAAACCTGAGTTTATATATATATATATATATATATTACAGACCCGGACCATAAAGGTATACTAATAAATACTTTTGTGTGTGTTTGTGTGGTTCTTTGGGCATTTTCTATATTATGTTAAACACAAGTCATGATGCCTGTTGATAAAAGAGCTCAAAGACTACTAGGAGTAAGCTAAACTGGCATGGTTGCTTCAAGAAAAGCATTTTTATCTTATGTTTGTACACTATCAGTTCGATTTTGAGTAGGGTTCAGTGAAGGTGGTATGTTATTTCCAAATGCGACAGAGCATTAACCTTTTAGCCCCACTCACTGGACATCTGTTCATCTGTTTTGGAGAAATTTGAACATGCTGGACATTTTACTTTAAAAGTGCCATGAAACATCCAAGAAGGAACCTAATAACAATTTTAGAAATGTTGTCGCATGCACATTTTTCCTGTTAGCCTGGGTTGATGAAAATAGGAATAAAGTAACAATTATTGTGATATATTACGTGGTAATTTTGTCACATAAAGTCAGAATTGTATTTAATATTTTACCGTGACACAACGACAGGCTTCGATATGAAGTAGATTAAATAATGACAGAATTCCAACTATTTGTTTACCTTAAACGTATGGAAACAAAAGGATGCAATATTCATTAATTGAGAAAGGCTGGGCAGTTCATGGTTTTTTGGAACAGATTTTAAGAAGAGAGGGATGTACTGTACAATTTGTTGATGTCCAGGTTGTGCATTCGACTCATGTGTTGAGTTTTCCACCAATATATATGATGGACCTGGTGTCCATCATCCAAAATTATCACCATACATGGAAATAAAGACACAATGGGAAGAGGAAACAAAGATCAGATTGGGAGCTCCAAACAGCAGCGATATAATTATGAAACAATCATATAAGAAAACAGAGGAAATAGGACACACAGCTACTTATGACACGCCAATGGTGTTATGATAAATCCTAGAGCTTAAAGTCAACATGAAATCAAATTAATACACATTCCTGGCATCTGTGCCGCTGAAATGACTTTCTTTTTCCCAGGCAATATTACCATGGCTGTGAGGGGCAATAGCCAAATAGCTTTTTTGGCAATGTCAGATTTGCTCTGGAGGGTGAATTTCATCTTTGGCCTCCATGTCCCTTGGATTGCTGGTAAACCAGAATTTATGTCTGGCTCCACTACTCCATCCACTTTCTAATATTTAGTCCCACATTTTTCATTAAATATCATGTTTCACTTTACACACCCTTAACACATTATATTGTGGATGCAAAATAGGTGGTGAATTATGTTTCACGTTGACTTTAATTATGCTGATGACAACCATTATTAAAAATGGTTGGATTGTGGGTAGTTAACATTTTTCAGAGCTATTTCATTGCTGCTTTATATGCTGATATATGATAGCTACATACAAGCTTAATAAAAATAAACCGTTAATCAGTTTTCCATTCAGCTGATAAAATCAGACCAAACCAGACAGACATTCAGGTTAAAGTGTTTTGTGCCAACAATGTGCATCTCAGTTGATGTTTCAAGTGTCACTTGGCTCTCGAAAAGCTTCAGACAAGAGTTTTAGTAGTCAAACGGCAGAGATAGTTTGATGGTGCTGAAGGGTGTCTCTTGGGAGTTTTATATAGTTGTGAGTATTGATGAAGGAATAACACTATGAAACCATGTTACATTGTCTGAGTCATGTGATGACAGTGATGCAACATTCTGCCATCTTTTCACAGAAAGTCAGACAAACACATATTGTGTCCAAAGATGGTTGCTGGGGTCAAATGGCCTTTTCCCAAGGGCCTTATACGTTCCAAGTTGCTACATAAAGTTCAAGTACAAGCATTTAAAGATCTCAGTCTTCTTTCAGGTACTCTCTGAAATTCCTGAGCGTGTGAACAATAACCATTCGCTGGCTGTAACCGGCTCTTTTTCATCATTGAGCTATGATACGTTGCAACATATTAAAAGTCCATTCACATGACTCATGTCAGGGCTTTAACACAACCCTCTATGAACTTTGACCTTCAAAAACTAAAGCAAATTTACGAGGTTGCTAGGTAGTAAATAGTGAACTTAGTGAGAGCCAATGGAAGAAGTAACACATATTTGAGCTTTTAACAGGATACAATTCCCACTGTTTGCATCGCTACATCATAGAAAGACTTCTGGCATTTCAGCAATTTCACTCCACAGTTAGCACAACGTCAGCATTTCATCACAAAAACCTGTGTCTCATTCACTAACAACCCAAAATCCAGATTAAATTATCTCTATATGAGCTGGTTTAGAACCATGTGCATCTAAATTAATGTAATTATTTCCGTCACTTCTATCCAATTGATGCTTTTCATAGAATGCAAGTAATTTCCCAAAAGTTCATGCTATTTGCTGCAATTGTACATTTTTAGAGATCAAGGCAGCGATAATTTAGCCATAATGATGATCAAACCATGGTGAGGGGAGTCATAACTGGCCATTTATTATTAATCAGTCAACTGGAGTCAATTTAGTCCAGTGTATCACTGTGGAAAAGCAATGGTGTGCTGAAGCATACCATATTGTGGAAGTCCGCTGGTAACATTGTGGCATAGAAAATGGGTTTGATACAATTTTTTTGGCAATGTTTATGCCAAGGTACTAAAACAATTAAGACAAAGTCAAGACATGCCTTTTGATGTTGTCTTGCTCAATGTTTCTCATCTGTCTTGTTTTCATTTTTGCATTGGCACTGCTCACATGAAGATAAGTCATGCAAATAGTCTGGTAATTGCTGGTTATATTTAAAAAGATCAGAAGCAAATGAGGTCAAAGTTGAAATCATCTTAATTCTGAGAGTCATGTTGTAACATTTGACCTGTGTGCCAACACATTGGGGAATGTTGACGTGAGTCATATGAAAGAGCCTTCATACTTTCTACATTCTCAATTTACTTATATCCATTAATATGAGTGACATAAAAGACATTTTCAAAGACAGGTGATAATTAGGAAGTAATTCACATTTCACAGGAATACAACATCGGCCACATAAGAAGTGGGGGAAGAATCAGTTTGTGGCTAATGGTACCGCTTATTCCCCTAGAGGGAATCTAAATGGTCGTTGATATAAGCACAAATGTTTGCTCTAGCCCTAAGCGTTCAACAGTGCAAAAAGTCCACGGTGGAGGGAGTCCTCATTTTGGCACGTATATCATTTTCCAGTCAAAAGCATACACACACACACACACACACACACACACACACACACACACACACACACACACACACACACACACACACTAAATAGACTCATCAGTAGGATAATAAAAGCCAAAAAGGGTGATTTTGCAAGTAAAACCAGCTCCCACACAAGAGCAAGTGTCGGTGGAATTGAAATGAATGTTGTCGGGTGCCTTATTTTTTCGTGAAATCATTTTGTCTTTAAAACAAAATGCACCAGAGAAATCCTGTCAAGAACAAGTACTCAACGATATAACCTCAGAGAGAGTCCAGAAGGACAAAAACTGTTATAGAAATTTGTTAAAACTACATAACATTTCAAAATACACAGCAATTAGGTAAATCGTATTTTCTTATTGGTTGTTTCACATATCCGCAAATTCAAGAAACGTCTCTTACCTTAAATATATGCATTTAGATAGTATTTTTTTTCATTATATTTCTTTCATATATATACATATGTAGATAAATACTCTCAAAAGTGCGCCTGGAGTGTTTTATAGTTATCGGTTTGAACTCTACATCAGGCTACGAGAGCCACTTGGGGTCCTCTGCAGTGCAAGGCGGGGATCAGGGGGTATATACTGGTGAGGGTGGTTATACGGTGGTGGAGGTGGAGGCAAGGGAGGTTGTGAACCGTCGTTGTTTCCCCCCTGGTTGCCTCCGCCATCAGGTGAGCGCACTGGTGTGGAGGCGACAGACTGGATGAGCTGGTGATGAGTGGGGCTCTGGCTGAGGTACGCTTCCATGTGTCCGTGACCGCCTTTGTCCAAGACGATGACCTTGACGATTTGCTGGCACTGGATGAGTGTGTCGGGTCGTATCTCGGCCAGGGCCACGGGCTGGTAGGAGTGTGAGGGTGTGGGGCTGGCGCGTTGCAACGGAGGCTGCTGGAAGAGCTCCCTCTGGTGGTTGAGAAGGGCGGTGGTCTCAGGGCTCTGCAGTGCCGCGTTGAGCTGGTACGTCTGAAGCCTGTTGTGAATTGACACCTAGTTTAGAAAACAGTCAGAGATAGCATCATATGTTATAAGACTGTTCTCCTTCTACCGCCATCAGCCCTCCGGTGAACACACACCACAATAGACATGTGCAAAGTGTTGCGTGTAGACGTGGCACAAGGGGTTTGCTCGGTGTCTTGCGACTCGGAAAGAGGGTGGGAAGCTGGAATCGGGGATGCATATGTGGAGGGTTTTGGGGACCTTGTGTTTGTGTCTATAAGGTGTGTGGTGGTTATTAAGAGGACACTGAGGGCCCCTGTGTCTCCCTTGGAAACCACTAAAGCATTATGGGTATAGAGAATAAAGAACACTTCAGGGAAGAAGGGGGACAAGAAAGGGGGGACAGGTTTAACAATGGAAAGGGGTAATTGGACAACTACAGACGACACACACCGAAAGCATGCCATCAATGTTTCTCATAAGGTTTGGGACTTAAAGGGATAGTTCACCCAAAAATGAAAATTTGATGTTTATCTGCTTAACCCCAGGGCATCCAAGATGTGGGTTACTTTGTTCCTTAAGTAGAACACAAATTAAGATTTTTAACTCAAACCGTTGCAGTCTGTCAGTCATATAATGGAAGTGAATGGGAATTAAGGCTTTGAGAGTCAAAGAAATACACAAACAAAACCAAATCAAACCCTGTGGCTTGTGACGATACATTGATGTGTAAAGACTTACAAGTGCATTACCACCACCTATCTCTCAAATGGACCATTGATACTCTATCTACAATCTCAATGAGGAGTGTCAACGGTCCGTTTGAGAGATAGGTGGCGGTAATGCACTTATAAGTCTGCGATCTGCTGTAAAGCAAGAAGAAGAGGAAGACGTGACACACACCAGCTGAACTGCACTCACCACAAATGCACTCAGGACAGTTTGGACATTCCATGATTCCCATTCACTTCCATTATATGACTGACAGACTGCAACGGTTTGAGGAAAAAATCCTCATTTGTGTTCTACTGAAGAAACAAAGTCACCTACATCTTGGATGCCCTGGGGGTAAGCAGATAAACATAAAATTTTCATTTTTTGCGTGAACTATCTCTTTAAAGGGTTAGCTCACCCATTAATTACTCATTAATTACTCACCACTATGTTATTCAAAATCCATAAGACCTTCGTTCATCTTCGGAACACAAATTAAGGTCTATTTGATGAAATCGGAGAGCTCTCTGACCCTTCATAGACAGCAATGCAACTGAAATGTTTCCAGACCCAGAAACATATAAGGACATTGATAAAACAGTCCGTGTGACATCAGAGGCTCAACTTCAAATTTTGCAAATACTTTTTGTGAGCAAACATTACAAAAATAACAATTTATTCAACAATTCTTCTTCTCGAGTTACCATTTTCCGCCATTTTGGAGAGTAGCATGACACATAATCAATGCTTAATCAGCATTGTTTATGTTCAGGAGAAAGAGTGCGCATTTGTTCGAATTGTTGAATAAATTATGTAATTTCTGTTTTCTTTGTGCACAAAAAGTATTCTTGTAGCTTTGCAAAATTGTAATTGAGCCACTGATGTCAAATGGACTGTTTTACCAATGTCCTTGGAAACCCTGGAAACATTTCAGTTGTGTTGCTGTCTAAGCAGGGTCAGAAAGCTCTCGGATTTCATCAAATATATCTTAATTACTGTGTTTCGAAGATGAACGTAGGTCTTACCAGTTTGGAACAACATGAGGGTGAGTAATTTATGACAGAATTTTCATTTTTGCATGAACTAACACTTTAAACAAGAGTTTGCCTGGACTTGTAAACAACTCTCTTTTTCTAATCATCTCCTTGGCTCTTATAATGGCACATATCCACAATTGTCTGTGGGATACTTCCACTGCCTCTGGGATTGATGTGTTTGAGGAGTGATGAACACAGTTCATAGTTCAAAGTGAGTTAATCTAACTTGATCTCAGGATAGATACTGGCACTTGAGGGTTGGCTTGATGGCTAAAGTGAGGGCACTTTCCTCTGAATCAATCTTCTTGACTGTTGGAGATAGAGCACGAATTGACTGATGGTGAACCACTTTGTCTGAGAAAAGAGTGTGTAGAGGGATTTCAGTTGGGTTGAAAAATTGGTTGGTGACATCACAAGATTCTAGTACGGCAAGTGCAAGTGCAACGGTCAGGTTCTGGAAGTAAAAACGCCATTCATGTTCTCCATAGGCAAATAGATTTTTTTAAACAATAACTTATGTTACCTAGTATGTGTTTTGAGGTTGTTAATCCTATGGCATGAAGACCTTACTGTATATGCATTTGTAGGAGTTTCTCTTTTAGATCTAAAATTTATGTTTTAAAAATCTTGCTTAGTGATTTACTAAGGTTTGTGGCTGTCAACTTAATGGTATGCATGCCATTGTTTAATGCCCAAAAAGCAAGTCTTAAGCCATTTCGCACCTGTGATGTTAATCAATGACCGGCACTTAATAATTTGCACTGATTATGGTAGATTGTGTACATTATCAAGAACATTATATATCTCAATCTGTAAATTATAATTTGCACATTATAAAACAATCAAAAGCCAAAAGTTTGAAGTTTAAATTCTAAAATTTGAAAATGTACTTTAGAATAGTTTGTCTTTTCCTCCATTATGTTAAGTTTGTGTTTTTTTTTGTTGTTGTTGTTTTTTTGGTTTTTCAAAACTAATAAATTAATTCACATACTGCTAAACTTACTGAATTAATTAAACATTAATAAAACATTTCCAGGTAACACTTTAGTATAGGGACCAATTCTTTCTATTAACTAGTTTCTTATTAGCATGCCTAATATTAACATATTAGCTGTTTATTAGTACTCATAAAGCACATATTCTGCATGACCATATTCTACATCCCTGATCCTACCCAATACGTAAACTTAAATTACCTTACTAACTATTAATAAGTAGCAAATTATAAGTTTATTGAGGCAAAAGTCATTGTGATGAGTGGGGCGGTGCCGAGAGCCATAGGAATGGAGCGAGGCCGGTGGAGTTAATGATGATGAGCGACACCTGCACCACTCACCAGTCTCGAGTCCCATGGAGGAGCTCCGGAAGGATAAAAGGAGGGGTGACGACAGTGCAAGACGAAAGAGGACCAGGCCTGGACTATTTTATGTTGTTTTGGTTTTGTTTGTGTGCAGCAGTCATCCTTGAGGGGCTCTCTCGCTATTTTCAGTTTTCTGTTTGTTTATTTGTTTATTAAAATTGTTTAAATGTTCGCCGGTTCCAGCCTCCTTTTTCCTGTGGCTACGGACTTTGTTACATTGGTGCTGAAACCCAGAAGGAAGGAGGGACATGCTGTCAGAGAGCCCTTGCAGTTGAAGGGGATCGTGGTGCTGAGGAGGTCGGGCAGCAGGAAGAAGTGGAGACTGCGAGTGGCTGTCTGAGGCGGTGGTACTGGAGTGATTGAAGACTAATGGGGGACTTGCTGCCGGCTGCCCTCAACAGGAGGCAGTGCAAGACAAGACCAGGCCTGGACTATTTTATGTTGTTTTGGTTTTGTTTGTGCATAGCAGTCATCCATGAGGGGCTGTCGTGCTATTTTTAGTTTTGTGTTTATTTTATTATTAAAATTATGTTTAAATGTTTGCTGGTCGCCGCCTCCTTCTTCCCGGTCTACTAGCTTTGTTACAGTCATAGTTAATGGTTTGATAGTTGCAAGAATTGGACTTCAAAATAAAACATTACCAAACCTTACAACAAACTAAACAATTTTCTAATCTTAAAACAAATCAAAAAACATCTCAAGATTCCATAAAGCCCTGAAAAAAGCTCTGACTAAACTAACACCTTAGCACTAAATATATCTTTTATGTACATTCAAATAAGAATCAGAAATATATGCACGAAGGTTTTATGACTTTACTTGAAGGTATGATTATTTAATGTTACATGATAAAGTGTTTTTATTTATTTATTTATTTTTAGTCAGTTATAATGCAATTGTCATCTGGGCATATTTCAAATATGGCTTATATGAATATATGTATGGCTTCAGCTGGCACCTTTTCTCTCTCTTCTCAATGTCTATGTCCTTCTTAGCACACTTTTCAGGTCATGTCCATCTCAGCCTAACATCCCCTGTCCAGCTTACATGTGCCAATCACTGCCATCCATAACAGCTAAAACACGTTTTAAAATGTATTATGGCAATACTGCCATGTTTAAACTGGCAGGTGGCTCAACTAGTCTATAATAGTTGGACACCTTGATTCTCTCTCTTTCTTTCCCTCTTACTCTTTCAGGATATGGCTGGCGTTTCCTCTGACCCCGGTGCTGCCTGCGATGTGTTCCGACAGCCCGTGCCCTTCAGGGGTTCGCAGGGTGCTGACATTTACATGTGGCATGATTAAGGTGAGGGTTTTCAGTGCCAGACAGGAAGTCGCTGCCACTCTGATCATGTTCAGGCTAAGAGCAGTCCACTAATGTGCTACATCTAATGCTAGCAGAACTGAAATTTGCCTGCTAAACAAAACATGCAGACAGGGCTGGTGGATTTAGAACAAATATTTTTTTTTTCTTTGTAACACTTTATTTAAAGAACCAATTCTCACTATTAACTAGTTGCCAATTAGCATGCATGTTAGTTCTTATTAATATTACATATTACATCTTAATGCCTTCTACTTTAAACTGTAATAATAATAGTAATAATTGTTGTTGATAATGTTGTTGTATGTAGTATACATTTTTCTAAACAAAATAAAACCTTTAGGATCTTTTGTTGTTGTTGTTGGTGAAACTAGATTAGATAGATAGATAGATAGATAGATAGATAGATAGATAGATAGATAGATAGATAGATAGATAGATAGATAGATAGATTTCAATGAACAAAGAATTATTAATAATAGTTTTAGTTATCAATAACAACTCTGTTTGGTGTTTTTACTAAAGCCTTCTACAAACTGCACGATTGTCAGCTGTCCCAGATGAAAGAATGACATCGTAAAACAGTCGTGGTGATTACTGTGATCGTGGCTCCTAATCAGAGCTGACAATTTTGACAATGTCGGAAATTCAGCATGATCATCGCACAGTGTGTTTACTGCTATGACTCACATTTACTGACCAGTCAATAAAAATGCGACTTGAAATGGCGTGTTGATCAACGTGTAATAGCGCTTAAACTTTAAACTGCTTACCTCAAACTCTTTTAACTTCCTCTTTCACAGCTTCATCTTTTTATCAGCAAACATAAAAAGTATAGTTGCCAAACTATGCTTTGTCAAATTCTATTTGTTTACCACTAGGGCATACTAATGACCTTTTATTCTTTAATAGTAACTTGCGCCGTAGCCTACGAGTCACTACGTGACATCATCGTACAGTCTGCATGCACGTCATACCCAAGTTTATTAGATCCATGTTGCACAGTGTGATTTGCAATGATCTTATAGGATTGCTAAAACGGTGCAGTCTGTAGAAGGCTTAAGATAAAAGCTGTCAGACATCATCCTTTTATTAACTTGTTGCTATTTTAATCTTTTTGATTAGCCTTTTTTTATCTTACTGATTCCTAAAAAAGGTCATCAGTCAATGTGCTTCATTTCATTTATGGGTCTATGCCAATTTGCTGCTTTCTGAGTGTCAGTTTTAAACCCCCAATTCTGAAATATCTGTGTAAGGCTACTGCATTCTCACAATTTCCATTTTGCACTCCATGAGCTCTATTAAGGTTTTAAGACTTCAATGGAACCTGCCATGTCTCAAACAGAAGCAAGTGCATCTGTTTAAATAAAGAGCACCGACACAGTGCCTCTTTGCTGTTGTGTCCTTGAATTCCCTCACATGCACAATACATATTGTTACCTCATGATGCTAATCGCACGGCCCTCTGGGTAATGTATTATATGTAGGGTTTGTCTTTTATCCCCCTGCAGAGAGGTGATGATGCTTCATCAGATTAATGTTAGAGATCACTTAAACTTGATATGGTGGCAATATGATGAGCACAGCATGCATATGTACTTTGATTAACAATTCTAGGAACTGTATTTCAAGATTTCAAGTTCAAGATTTCCATGTACTGTAATATTTATATTTTGTTTTATTTCAGGTTTATTTCAAATGATGGAAATTATTTTTAATAGTTTTACTTTTAAACAGTAACAACTCATTTTATGCATGCAATAACTTGAACATAAAGTCATCTTTGAGAGATTAGTAAACTGTTTGCATACTTTTTACATTTTGACTTTGACTTTTATTGAAATGCTCCACAAATATGGAAAACTTACATATAATTTCTAATCTCTTCTATCTGCTGTCTGCTGAACTTTTTTTTCTGATAATTTCTGAATTCTCTTAAAATTCTCCTCCACACTATAAAGTTAATTTAACAAGAGGGGGCAACAGTGCACAGATGAGTTTTACCTCCAGGGGGCTGCTGTCGACTTTGGGTTTGGCGGCGATAACGTTTCGAATTACTTTAGGGGAAGTGGAAGGTCGTCTGGTTGAGGACACTGTGTTTTCACTCCAGCAGGAACATATGGCTGTTGTAGCTTGTTTATTCCTGTTCACTAGCTTTTTGTGTCCTATAGGCTGTAAGCTACTGACGGATGCTAGGGGTCTGTAGGGACTTACCTGCGAGAACACTGAGCTCTTACCTCTACTGCATTGTGTCCGCTCTGTGATGCATTCATTTCCTGTTTTCCTAGTGAAGAAAAGAAAAGAGTACAAATCAGACTAAAGATTAAAGAATGGGTGAATATGTACCGTGGATGATAATTTGAGTAAATATGCTTGAAACTACGTTTATAAAATCGCATACACATAAAGTTCACATTTTGTGGGGAAAAAAACAAAAAAATAAACAAAAAACTTCTGTCATGCCAACTCTCGGAGGGATTGGCATGGTAATGTCCATGATAATATTAATGTGTTTGGTCTTGGTGGAATAGATCTGGTATGCTGCTGCAGCAGAGTAAGTACAGAGACTTGCTACTGCCAATACGTCCTCAACATGCTACTGTGAGCATCTAAGAAATACTGCTGCACATACAGTATAGCATATATGAAATAACTCCTATATATACAGTATAACATACATGAATCACCCCGTAGAGATCTATACAGGTGGAGCTGGGGAAGGTGGAGGGATTCTAAAGCTTGCTGCAACTGCTACAGCAAGCATTAGCATAAGCAAGTTAGTATTTGAATGTTGAGCAGCGAACTCATTGACTGCTGATACGAAAAGAACCAATCAGCTGCACCATGTGATGATGTCATTGTGTCAGACTGAGTTTGATCTATCGGACTGTGCCATCTAGTCCCTTGCCATAACTTTGGATGAATGGAATACAGGTCCTTCTCGAAAAATTAGCATATTGTGAAAAACTTCATTATTTTCCACAATGTAATGATAAAATTAAACTTTCATATATTTTAGATTCATTGCACACCAACTGAAATATTTCAGGTCTTTTATTGTTTTAATACTGATGATTTTGGCAAACAGCTCATGACAAACCCAAAATTCCTATCTCAAAAAATTAGCATATTTCATCCGACCAATAAAAGAAAAGTGTTTTTAATACAAAAAAAAAGTCAACCTTCAAATAATTATGTTCAGTTATGCACTCAATACTTGGTCGGGAATCCTTTTGCAGAAATGACTGCTTCAATGCGGCGTGGCATGGAGGCAATCAGCCTGTGACACTGCTGAGGTGTTATGGAGGCCCAGGATGCTTCGATAGCGGCCTTAAGCTCATCCAGAGTGTTGGGTCTTGCGTCTCTCAACTTTCTCTTCACAATATCCCACAGATTCTCTATGGGGTTCAGGTCAGGAGAGTTGGCAGGCCAATTGAGCACAGTAATACCATGGTCAGTAAACCATTTACCAGTTGTTTTGGCACTGTGAGCAGGTGCCAGGTCGTGCTGAAAAAACGAAATCTTCATCTCCATAAAGCTTTTTCAGCAGATGGAAGCATGAAGTGCTCCAAAATCTCCTGATAGCTAGCTGCATTGACCCTGCCCTTGATAAAACACAGTGGACCAACACCAGCAGCTGACATGGCACCCCAGACCATCACTGACTGGTGGGTACTTGACACTGGACTTCAGGCATTTTGGCATTTCCTTCTCCCCAGTCTTCCTCCAGACTCTGGCACCTTGATTTCCGAATGACATGCAAAATTTGCTTTCATCCGAAAAAAAAAAAGTACTTTGGACCACTGAGCAACAGTCCAGTGCTGCTTCTCTGTAGCCCAGGTCAGGCGCTTCTGCCGCTGTTTCTGGTTCAAAAAGCACACGCCTGTGCACGGTGGCTCTGGATGTTTCTACTCCGGACTCAGTCCACTGCTTCCGCAGGTCCCCAAGGTCTGGAATCGGTCCTTCTCCACAATCTTCCTCAGGGTCCGGTCACCTCTTCTCGTTGTGCAGCGTTTATTTGCCACACTTTTTTCCTTCCCACAGACTTCCCACTGAGGTGCCTTGATACAGCACTCTGGGAACAGCCTATTCGTTCAGAAATTTCTTTTCTGTGTCTGACCCTCTCGCTTGAGGGTGTCAATGATGGCCTTCTGGACAGCAGTCAGGTCGGCAGTCTTACCCATGATTGCGGTTTTGAGTAATGAACCAGGCTGGGAGTTTTTAAAAGCCTCAGGCAATCTTTTGCAGGTGTTTAGAGTTAATTAGTTGATTCAGATGATTAGGTTAATAGCTCGTTTAGAGAACCTTTTCATGATATGCTCATTTTTTGAGATAGGAATTTTGGGAGCTGTATGCCAAAATCATCAGTATTAAAACAATAAAAGACCTGAAATATTTCAGTTGGTGTGCAATGAATCTAAAATATATGAAAGTTTAATTTTTATCATTACATTATGGAAAATAATGAACTTTTTCACAATATGCAAATTTTGAAAACAATTTTTTCTAAAATCAATGATTCTCTGTATTGTTTGGTACTTAACTTCACATAAAAATATAACAATAAATAAATAAAGCACAAGCCACTTCACTTAAATTCTCTGTATTGTTTGGTACTTAACTTCTGATAATATTTTGACATTTACTTTATAGCTGTGAGTAAAAACTGCTTTATAACACCTAAACAGATATTGAATGCAAATCATGTATAATACAGCAAATAGATGTGTTTCTGACTGTATTGTACCTGAAGGAGAACCTTGTCTTCCCTTCAACTCAAGCTGAGTCCCGTTATTTTTGATGGAGTGAGTTTTTGCTCCCTGTTGTTTCTCCAACTCCCCTAAAAAGACAGTGAAAAGAGAACAGGAGAGGTTTAAGTCTATGACACACACACACACACACACACACACACACACACACACACACACACACACACACACACACACACACACACACACACACACAACAGCATGCTCACATCCTCTAAACCTTGAGTCGTCCGTCTCTAAACAGCAGAGCTCCAAATCACCATACTTACACTCAGGGCTTGATGATAATTGCCTGCCATTTCTAATCAGGCTACAAAAGAGCTTTTCCCTCTTCCAGAAGAATTGTAAGAAAGCTGGCTCTACATTAGGACTCTTTTAGGGGAAATATGCCTTCTGATTTAACGAAGCCATAAGAAAGGAGTAAGCCTTGATAAAAACCTGTGAGTGCACAATGAATAGCTGACAATCAGTCACCCGGATACTAAAACACAGCGTGCTACCTAATTAAACATATTTATTACAGTAGTAAATTCAAGGATAAAAGGAGGGGAAAATGTGTCCTCTTTTATTCCAGAGAACTGAAAAGGTGTGCATACAAATTGGAGTAAAATATATCAAAAATGATAAGGGTGTTTTCATTTTTCTTTTTCTTTTTCTTTTTCTTTTTCAACTGTAAAACATTTTCAAAACTTTTTAAAAATGGTTGAAAAAAACTTTAATATAATGAAATTGAAAAATGTTGATGTTCATATTGATAAAAAAAGAAAAAATGTAATGTGATGTAATTCATGTAATGACAGAAAGTCAAAAGTAATATAATTAGACCTGTCAGTTTGCCGATAAATTTAGATAAATAAATAAATAAATCCATGCAATTATTAATTCTACTGTTTTATTCCCTCTTTTATTCACTAATTCACTCTTTTATTATTTATTTATTTATTTATTAATGATTTAAAAATTATTGATGGTTTTTGTTGATTCACGAGTTACATTATTTTCATTAATAATACTAATAATAATAACAATTGTGTTAAAAATAACAAAAAAATATATATACATCAAGTTTAAGTTGTCATCTTGGTTGATCCACATTTGTGTGTATTTTTTTATTTTTTTTATTTAGTTAAAAGTAATTATGTTAGAGCTGCCAATTTAACATGCTAATTTAAATAGTTAAACATTAAATGTTATTATAGGTTATTTATAATTATTATAGGTTAATAAAAATGATTACTTATAGCTCTTGCACTTGCAATATTTATTTATTTATTTATTTATTTATTTATTTATTTATTTATTATTGTTGTTGTTGTTGTTATTCCATCAACCATTACTGATGTCAAAAAGTATTATCAAATATGGATAAACAAGTACTGTTATTTTGTTAAATTTTGCCCCTCTATTCAATATTTTTATTCTTGAAATATTCTCCAAGAAACATCCGTTTATTTTTCTACATTTCTGTCATTTAGAAAAGAGTAAATTTGAGAGTATTAATCCATAACAAAACCTCCAGAGCCCCTTTGGATAACAGGACAGCAGATTTACCTGCCTCAGTTCAACACACATTAACTGCAAATGAGGATTACCTTTATTCTAAAATAAAGACAAAGACATGAAATGCAAGTAAAAGTATCAATGGACAAAGGCATTTATTCATGCTTGGATTGCAAAGAGAATTTCCTTTATGTGGAAAAGAAAAGATGTGTGGCTGTGTAGATGACAGCTCTCAGTTCACCAACAGCTGTATTCCTGAAAGAGAGTAAAGGTGCTTATCTCTCTTTTCCCGGTGAAACTGCTGACACAGATACATATACAGCACAAGACTTCCCATGGACCCTTGCTCTCTCTAGCTCAGAATGTAATAAAAACCAACCGGCCTCGGCAGAATACATGCTTTGATGTCCACTGGCACTCAGCCCTTTCTCATCGTGTCTCTCTTTTTGTTTTTCTCCCTCATGGTAACCAAAGACATTTTTCTGTTCCTGCTTCCATGTCTTTCCTTCTCAGTTCCTTCAGAGGATATTTGAAAGCCTGAGAACACTGTGCAAACGAAACATTTAATTTATTATAGAACATCAAAAAAGCTCAGTGAGAGTCCTTAAGGACAAACGCACAGGGAAAGCAAACGTATACACACCATGTTTACAAAAAATGCAGTGCAAATAAACTGTAGAGCAGCTAAGACCGCAAAATGAGAATGGTATTACACAGAAATTAACTGGTCCAATAAGCAACCTTCACATTTGTAAACAGAAATACTGTAGGGTTGAAAAGTGGTGCATTCTGTTTTATCTTTTTAGACTGATGTTTCAAACATAATAATTGCATTTACACTGAAATATGATGCATAAATATTTATGAAATTGAATAATTATTTAAAAACACTAACGTTGAAAGTTTGGACATTTTGCTTTTGTAGGAAGTATTTTATGCTCACTAAATAAAATAAAATAATAATTAAAAAATTGTTAAAATGATTATTATTATTATTTTATTTATTTATTTATTTATTTATTTATTTATTTATTTATTTATTATTATTATTATTATTATTATTTTAAAGCAGCCCATTACTCCAGTCTTCAGTGTTAGATTATACTGTTATTATTATTATTGTTGTTGTTGTTGTTGTTGTTGTCATCAGTGATAAAAATAGTTAAAAATCTGTTTTTCTTTCTTTCTTTCTTTCTTTCTTTTGGAAAACTTTGATGTATTATCTTAACTATTTTTAATGAATAAGAAAAGCATTTTTTTTATAATCTAAAGTGTTTACTGTCACTTTAGATCAATTTAATGCATACTAGCAGAATTAAGTTTATTTTATTTTATTTTATGTTAGAAATAGAAATAGAAATAGTTTCTGACCCCTAACTTTTGAATGGTAGTTGGCGACTGTGCATAAATGTTAAGGAACTGTATGTAAAATTACTTATAATGTATTATATGTTTAAATGATTAAGGTTTGTAATATTTAGACAATACATTCAGGTACATTTCAACTAAGTTTAATAATGCAGTGCTGTAATACCTAGAAGCAAATTTCTTGCTGTTCACACAGTAGATCATGGCACTAGTATGACCAAGGTTATAGGTTTGATTTCAAGGGAATGCATGAACTTTATTAAAGGCATTTCAAGCTATGTGATAAACCATGTGTTAAATGTATAAATAATAACGTCAATTCTGCAGCAACACCCTGGAAACCAACACCAACACCCTATACACTAAAATTTTCTTCAGTTCATTTAAAAAAAAAAAAAAAAAAAAAACCTATTAATCATAGATGTCTCAGCATCTGTTTTACTACAGTTGCCAACAACTGGGTTACTTCTGCAAACCCGGCAAATGGGCAGCATTACCCAGAGTTACCATGGAAACACTGTCCAAAATTCAAGAGATGACTGCTGATTCACATCACGAAGCAAGAAAAAAAAATCAAGTGAAAAAGTATCTTTTCACTTAATTGCTTACTAGCTCAACTCAAAAGAGCCACCCACAAGTCTATGATATTCTGTTCTCTTTAGATATGGCTCAGGTCATTGCTTCAAAAAAGTCTTGCTATAAAGAAAAGTGTTTTGTAAGTCAGATGAAAACCATTTGCTTAGAAAAGTAACAACAGACATTATACATGAATACATCTGTATTCTCTTATACACATGCACTTCTTATTTTGACACACAGCTTACTTACATTCAATACGTATCTGTTCCATCTCTGACACCTCGGAGATGGACTCCTTCAGGTCCTCTACGAACTTGAGCAGCTCCTCTGCGCTCTGAGCACAGAAATTCAACACCTGCTTCTTATCAGAGCCCGAACACGGAGACACAATAGTGATGGCGTGAGGATAGTCTGAAACAAAACCAGACAAAATAGAAACATTACCTTAGCAAAAATGAAGGTTTATGTTGTTATTCACTTACAATCTTGGCAATTTTGTTCTGAAGGTCACATCTAGAATGTGTTCACTTCCGGATTCAATTATTGGTCAACTTCAATGCTGTCATAGCATGAGAAATGGAATATGTTTGTTATAACCTAGCATGACACAATTTTGATATATTGATTAAGAGTTATACAGTATGAGCTATATGAGTTATGTGAGTCATGCTATACTTGTTTGTGTGTATTTTGGAATTTTTTTGGAAGCTTGACAGAAATGGTCCCTTTTGGAAATTGTCACAAATAAAATGTGTGATGATTCTTATAAAAAATGTGTTCCTTTGTGTTTGACATACATTTGGAAATGTTTAAACTACATGAGAGGGGAAGTGAAAAGTGGAGGAATTTAAAGTTTTTAAAAGTATTTACTGTTTCTTAATCATTTGAGCATCAATATAACTATTCATTTTTGGTAAAATTTTATATATATATATATATAAACTCAACCTATATTACTCTTTAATGTGACATTTTTCCCCAAGTAAAACAGAATATTCAATGGAGAGAGAGAGAAAAAAAAAAGATGACTTGGTTGACCTCGATTTATATTCTGGATTTCAATATGAGTTTGCAGGCTGGCCAAGTCCACCCTTGGAAACAACTCAGTGTATTCCAGGTGGTGAAGTTTCTTTATAAAATCAATTGTTATCGCTTATTATCATTATTTCCATAATCTTTTAAACTGTCATGAATTTGGAAAGATTTTAGAAAGACTGTATTACGTCCAACAGTAGCTTAAAACACTGCCTAAATTGTTATTTATTGGTTGTTGTTATTGGCTATTACTGACCAGTAGCCCACATCAGAAGTGATGTTAGCAGAACAGACATTTGAAAAAACTATGCTAAGATGATATTTTGTTAAAGTTCTGACTGGCTTCGAAACTTCTTACATTGTTACAGCATAATATATACCTTTATAACACATTCATAACACATTAATAACATTTTTATAACACATTTATAGCACAAATTCTCATTTCTTGGGGTATTTACATTTATAAGCCTTACAAACTCCATCACTAGAGTGACTGTCAACTCAGCAAATATTTAGTATCTTTTATTTTCATGGTCATGGCTGGAAACATGTTTGTTTTTCTGCTGATTTACACATTTGTGTCTCTCTTATGACATCCAGTCAATCATTACAGAATCAAGTGGGGTGAAATACAAGCGTGAGCCATAACACTCTCATCTCGCTTAATTACAGCACAGCTGCCATGAATGTTTGTGTTTATGTGTGTGTGTGTGTGTGTGTGTGTGTGTGTGTGTGTGTGTGTGTGTGTGTGTGTGAAAGCGAAAGAGTGGGAGGAAAAGAGAAAGGCTTGTGGCTACCTTAATTGGAAAATGAGAGGGTGCCTGTCATCTTCATTTATCATGTGGTATTCTTTTTGTTGGAAGGGAGTCAGTGAAGTGGGTGTTTGAAAGACACATAATTGTCTGGATTTGTATGAAGTTTTTCTTCACTCCACAGTGATCAGGTTACCTACACTACCATACAAAGGTAAAATACAGTACTGCACAAAATGTCTTCAAAGTTTATACAGTAAATTGGATTTTGAAAGATCTGAAAACAGTTTATCACAGTGACAATTTCTCTGAATCTGCGCATAGTTTTAGTCAAAACCGAATCCAGGGAGACTACGAGTTACTGCATTTGCATGACAATATGATGTGGTCTAAAAATTCTGAGACCTCCAGTGAAATGCTGATTTTCATTCATTCATTCAACATATGATAGTTACTTCATATTACATTGCATACTGTAATTATATACTAAATGTAATACATTACTAGCATAACACTAAGTAGGTTAAATAAAAATAAAATAAAAAGAATTTCAGAATATCTCTTTGGAAAAACACGTTTTTAAGTATCAGATAACTAACTAAACACTTGAACATATAGTAAATCAACATGATAAAAACTGTGTAAAATGACAGAAACCATCTCTGAAAAAAAATATATAAACAAACAAACAAAAAAAATAAAAAATGGGGTTATAACCTATACTGCAGCTAGCCACCAGGTTGTGATCAAAATGTTTTGGTTTCACTTATTTTTTCTTTTCCCAAAACCAACTATGGTTGCAAGTTCCATCATTACTAATACAGTTTAACCCTTAAATGCACAAATGTTTTGCAGATCATTATTACATATTCGGTTCTTTAGCGACCCGGACCTATATACCTAGCACGGATGGATTTCTAACTGCTGCAATAGCATAAAACTCTTCTAATATTTTAATGACAAAAGAATTTAATAAATAAAAGTTCATTACCTTTTGAAACTAGGAAGGCTTCATATATTTATATTTCATTGTGTACAGTAATTATGCTGCAGTAAAGCCATTCAAGCCAGTTCTGTTTTTGCTGATGATATTCTTTTATTTTATGCCTAAGAATAATAACGAGAGAAACATCAAGTCATCTGTGTAAAAGTGCCACCTTGAGGAATAAAGGTGAATTGCACTTGTTGAGTCAACAGATATTTATTTATTGGTGCACAGGAAATAAATAAATAAATACTTTCACCATTACACACCTGGGGTCATTAGTAGTAACCCTATACACTTTTTTAATTAATTTGGGGAGGGGAGGGTGGTGAATGATGTCCCGGGTCACTAAAGATCCAAGGTATACGTTTAAGGGTTAACAGAACTTAGTAAGCTAACTACCATAGTTAGCCATGCTTTTGGGAACCGCACCTCATAACCTGTGCGGCACACTTGGAGGCAATGTTTTATTATATTGGTTGCTGTACATATCGAAGCAATTCAGAAATGTCAGGTAAAAAGCCATTTATATGTAGCTGGTTATGTGATGCAAATATCAAAATATGTTAGCTTACAAATAATGAACTATGGTAAAAGTAACTTGAGGTCATATCAGTATTTTAGAAAGAACTGCATGAAAATAAATCTTTATTAGTAAATAATCAATGTTTTGAAAAATCTCAGGTAGAAACTGTGGTGAGTTATATATATTTTGTGCAAATTTTCCAAATATTTAGGCAGATTTTCAAATGAGCCTAGGGTGGATTTACCACAAAAATGGTATGATCTTACATTCGTTTTCAAACAGGTGGAACTGCATGCCCAGCAGCCCCACGGCCTTGCAAAAGGTGTATGCAGCTGAACTCTTCTTCTTTGGGCACAATTTCAAAATCTGTGAAGGAAGAAAATAGAAATGCTAATTAGATTCACTGTCACTCATTAGAGCAAAAGAGTAAAAATGGTAAACACAAGCTCTATTCCAAATCCTGATGAACTGACAAGCTACCATAGTTACTTCTAAGGCAGCATACTAACTAAAGTGATACCTTATAAGTGATTTCGAACTCTCTACATTAGGAGCACGCCACACAAATAGCATTCCTCAAGTCATCCATTTTTTTTTTTTTTTTTTTTGCTACAGTACATTAAATTAAATCCAGGAATTGAACTCTCAGCTGACATTCTCAATTCAATTTTGAATGGCACACACTTCAACCCTGAAGAGAATCTGTCTTTCAGTGTTAGATTGTAAGTGTTTGAATGTACGTGAGAAATAGAAGGCCACACAGATTAGTGTAGTGTTAAGAGTCTACTTACCAGACTCCCTACTGGTTCACTCAAAATACCACAATATTGAACCTATATTGCATTCCGCCACAAATTTAATGGAAGCGGGAGACCGTCATGAATAAGAAGAACAATCTTTGAGCCAACTCATATCTCAGCACAATTAATGCCAAAAATCTCTGAGCAAGAGAAGCAGATATGAGAATCGATATTGCCACAAAAACTTAATGAGTTATTGCCTGATATTGACTGGATATTTGGATTTTAGACATTTCTCAGTATACCATTTCATATACAATGTGAGGAGAGTGTTTCATTTCGCAAATGTCATTTGTATATTTAAATAGCCTTATTTCACCCAATTTTACCTGTGACTGTAATGGGAAAAGTAAGTTTTGTGGTTTTTACTTCCTTTTTATATGGCCAGATTAACATGAGCTCTTGCAATTATGAAAATAGTTTAATACACTGTTGTGATAGCCTTTCAGTCAGTCTAATGCCCTCCATTAATTATAACAGACATTTAATCTTTGATTAATTTCAAGGGCTGTACTTTGTGGCTTTGACCAAATTATGTGAGCAGTTGTGGGAAAGAGGACTTCATTAGTTTGCATTCACACAATGGGGAACAACTCTGTAGTGCAAAAGAGCATGGAAATAGAAGATCAAGTTGAGTGCATTATTCTCTGGATATGGAAAATGTTTACTGTGCACAGCATATGTAAGAGTAGTATGGCAGTATGCTATTCTGAACATAATCTATGGTGTTCACCGTGATCCACAACACTAGGCATAGGACTAAATTTGTTGTGTTCTGCAAATTTTGGCTCGTTTCCATTGTTTAGCGGCTTGTTTCCATTGTGTTGTGCTAATTTTGTTGTGTTGCTACTTGTTTCCATTGTGTTGTGATAATTTCATTGTTGCAGCTTGTTTCCGTTGTGTTGTGATGATTTTGTTATGTTGTGACTTGTTTCTGTTGTGTTGTGATGATTTTGTTATGTTGTGACTTGTTTCCGTTGTGTTGTGATAATTTCATTGTTGTGACTTGTTTCCGTTGTGTTGTGATAATTTAATTGTTGTGACTTGTTTCCGGTGTGTTGTGATAATTTCATTGTTGCGACTTGTTTCTGTTGTGTTGTGATAATTTTGCTGTGCTGCAACTTGTTTTCGTTGTGTTGTGATAATTACATTGTTGTGACTTGCTTCCGTTGTGTTGTACTTATTTCAATGTTGTGACTTGTTTTCGGTGTGTTGTGATAATCTCATTGTTGTGACTTGTTTCCGTTGTGTTGGCAACTTTTGCTGTGTTGCGACTTGTTTTCGGTGTGTTGTGACTTGTTTTCATTGTGTTGTGATAATTTCATTGTTGCGGCTTTTTTCCGTTGTGCTGTGATAATTTTGCTGTGTTGTGACTTGTTTTCGGTGTGTTGTACTAATTTCATTGTTGTGACTTGTTTCCTTTGTGTTGTGATAATTTCATTGTTGCGGCTTGTTTCCTTTGTGTTGTGAAAATTTCATTGTTACGGCTTGTTTCCTTTGTGTTGGCTACTTTTGCTGTGTTGCGACTTGTTTTCGGTGTGTTGTGACTTATTTTCATTGTGTTGTGATAGTTTCTTTGTTGCAGCTTTTTTCCATTGTGTTGTATTAATTTTGCTGTGTTGCAACTTGTTTTTGGTGTGTTGTGATAATTTCATTGTTGTGACTTGTTTCCTTTGTGTTGTGCTAATTTTACTGTGTTGCGACTTGTTTTCGTTGTATTGTGCTAATTTGATTGTTGTGACTTGTTTCCGTTGTGTTGCGATAATTTTATTTTTGTGGCTTGTTTTTGTTGTGTTGTGCTAATTTTGTTGTGTTGCGACTTGTTTCCGTTGTGATAATTTCATTGTTGCAGCTTGTTTCCGTTGTGTTGTGATGATTTTGTTATGTTGTGACTTGTTTCCGTTGTGTTGTGATAATTTCATTGTTGTGACTTGTTTCCATTGTGCTGTGATAATTTCATTGTTGTGGCTTGTTTCTGTTGTATTGTGCTAATTTTGCTGTGTTGCAACTTTTTTTTATTGTGTTGTGATAATTTCATTGTTGTGACTTGTTTCCGTTGGGTTGTGATAATTTTGCTGTGTTGCAACTTGTTTTCATTGTATTGTGATAATTTCATTGTTGTGACTTGCTTCCGTTGTGTTGGCTACTTTTGCTGTGTTGTGACTTGTTTTCGTTGTGGTGTGACTTGTTTTCATTGTGTTGTGATAATTTCATTGTTGTGACTTGCTTCCGTTGTGTTGGCTACTTTTGCTGTGTTGTGACTTGTTTTCGTTGTGGTGTGACTTGTTTTCATTGTGTTGTGATAATTTCATTGTTGCGGCTTTTTTCCGTTGCGCTGTGCTAATTTTGCTGTGTTGCGACTTGTTTTCGGTGTGTTGTGATAATTTCATTGTTGTGACTTGTTTCCATTGTGTTGTGATTATTTCATTGTTGTGACTTGTTTCCGTTGTGTTGGCTACTTTTGCTGTGTTGCGACTTGTTTTCGGTGTGGTGTGACTTGTTTCCTTTGTGTTGTGATAATTTCATTGTTGTGGCTTGTTTCCTTTGTGTTGTGCTAATTTTACTGTGTAGTGACTTGTTTTCATTGTATTGTGCTAATTTGATTGTTGTGACTTGTTTCCGTTGTGATAATTTCATTGTTGTGGCTGGTTTTTGTTGTGTTGTGCTAATTTCATTTTTGTGGCTTGTTTCCATAATGTTTTGCTCATTTTGTTGTGTTGCAGCTTGTTTCCATTGTCTTGTGGCGATTGTGTTGTGTTTTGGCTTAGTTCTGTTGTGTTGTGCTAATTTCGCTGTGTTGTGGCTTGTTTCCATTGTGTTGTGGAGATTTTGTTGTGTTGTGCACTATTGGGCCACTGTAATAATCAGATAATAATCAGATTAACAATGGTATAAGTAAAGAACAAGAAAATGGAAAATTAAGAACATAAAACTAAAACTAAAAATAAATTTAAAAAAATCTACATAATGAAATGTAACTTGTAGTTACCACAACTAGGTCATTGAAGAGGAAGACCTCTCTCTGGTGAGCAGCTTGCTTCTGGGCTTTGTTGATGTCAGTCACTTCAAACAGCCGACTGCAGCACACCAGTCTCCTGTGAGGCACTGACAGAACCTGAGGATGGACACGTAAAATTACTTCTCTAAAAGATACAAATTGAGTGACATTTCATTTGTTATTTCAAATTACATTTTAAACAGTCATTTAACCTTTTGTCCAACACTATATTCAAAGAAGACGGTGGAGATATTAAATTAACCATGATTCATTCTGTGATTAGAGATCATTTGTTCTGCATTCCACTACTATATGTTCTTCAGTGAAACCAACAGTTAGTGAGTAAATGTGTTGCGAGTGAATGAATAAATATTTTTAGCATGAAATTTTTTCAAGTTAGATTATTTCAGTACATTAAAAAATATATTTATATTTTTGATAATATATAATTTAAATACTTTTAAGTAATCCTGTCGTCCCCATAGAAACTTGATGTGCCCACTATTGCCCCAACCCCGATTGAGAACCACTAGTTTAAAATAACCCTGATATTGATTCATCACGCTTAAAACCAGCACACAACAACTTCATAAATTTTCTTGAGCATTCATAGTGCATGTTATTTTTAGCAAACATATTAGCTGTGTTCCAATAACTAGTAAGCTGCCTTGCTGTCTAAAGACTGAAAAAACTGAAATGCAATCTTATATGTGACTGATTTGGAAACGCATGAGAGAGATGATGCCCAATTGATTCTAGTGATGTTTGCCGTTAGCTTGTTGCTAAGCTAATTAATGGGAACAGGATTAACAAAAATCAATGGAAAAGTGTCTCTTGTAATTTATGTTCGTCCCAAAAGATGCATTAACAGCTCTTTCTTCAAATAAAAATTTTGCCACACCAATTTTTTGCCTTAACTCTTATGTGCTTATTGTGTCTACAATTCATAAACCACAAAGATATCTCCTAGAGGTCCTGTGGCACCACAACTTACATTTAAATGAACAAGAATGCTAACGGATAGCCTTTTCTAGGTATTATAGATCTACTTGTTTTGGCATTATGCTTAGCTAACAACATGCTGCTTTAATTAGCATAAAAGTAAATAACAAACAAACATAATCATATTTTAATTAGAGATCTTAGAAGGAAGCATAATTTAGTTGTTGAAACCTTGCGAAATAATGAGGACTGCACCAGTGATGCCTTCTATATGGATTTTGAACAGACCTGTTGTCATTCTGTGTAAATGTGGACCACATTAATCATAAATATTAGATAAATGTTACCTAGGACCTCCTGTCTAAAACAGTAACATTGCATTTGATGCATTCTTAAAAAATACAAACAAAAAAGTTCTGGGACAATATCAGAATCAGCAGGTAAGCTCCACATCTGCCCTTCTGCAAACTTGGGATGTGACCTGCAAAAACCCTGGTGGCAGCAAAACCAGAAAAGCCCAATCAGGCAGAGGTTGGGAGAAGAAGAGAGAGGTGATGAATGAGATATGAAGGGAAAAGAGAGACCAGAGAGTGTCAGCAGCATCTTTATCAACTAAGGGTTTGATTACAGACAGAACTAGATTTCCACGTTATTTGGGTCGGTTGAATTCTGCATGAACTGTGGCACAAATCAAATTTGCTACAAAAATATAATAAAAAAGCCTACTGAGGTACCCAATTATGACATGTTCTGTAAGAAGCTTATTCTAAACAATTCGATCCAAAAATCGCACTTGTGAAGGAACTTTTTACTATTTACCAGTTTCATGAACATGCAAAGGTCCCCTATTCAAAGACACTGAAGATTTTTTTAAGAAGAATAAATGTGTTAAAAAATTTTTATACATTGTCTCGTATTTTATATGGATCTAAACTGTAACTGTCATTGCAGAACCCGTATAATAAATAAAATACATATTCCTTTTGATAAATAATTAACATTTTGTTAAATGTTAGAAATTATTCTCAAGGGTTGATTGTAAATAGTAATGAAAGCTGCTGCTGGCAAATTAATTATTTCCAATTTCTTGCAGTCACATACTTAAATTATTACCAATGCACATAGTGTATTAAAAAGTAATATTTCCCCTATAAAATATATTAATCACAACATATCTCATTTCAGAACTGGTTTATTTGCTTATTCTTTAAAGAAGAATTTTAATCTATGCACTCATTCTCAAAAAAAAAAAAAAAAAAAAAAAAAACCAGAATTTGTAAAATTATACTTTTATATTTATTCTGATAATCCATTCATGTCTAGGAAATAAAAATCCAATTCTATTTAATTTCTATTTATTTAGCTTTCGTTTCGGATAACCTTTAAATCCTGTCTTTCAAAGCTGTTTGCTTTATAGTCCAAGGTGAAAAAATATGTCTACTGGCTATAAGAGAATGAAACATTTTTGTAAGCCAGGTAGAGTTATGCTGGAGGTGAATGTGAAATGATTTCACTAAATCAAAGTCCTTGACTTCTATGATCGCTAAGTTGCTAAGCACTAGAAAAAGACTGCATTGCAGCAAATAGAAAACATCTTAAGTATCAGAACCTTGAGGGAGATTGACTAGCAACAGAAGGCCTTTCGTTCGACATTGAATTTATTTATATAATGTGGGAATCTGTTTGCCAAAATTAAAAATATATCTAGTAAAATGGTTTCAAATAAACATTTGTCATTAAGTTACTAGTCATCAGCAAGCTGACAATGTGATATTTTAAAGGGTTAGTTCACCAAAAAATGAAAATTCTGTCATTGATTCAAGTAAAGTAAAGTCAAGTCTGCTTTACTGTCAATTCTTCCACATGTACATACATACAGAGAACTGAAATTGCGTTACTCTCAGACCCATGGTGCATACAGATAACACTAACAGTAGAGCCTAAAAATACAGATAGATATAGATTAAATATAAAATACAACTATACACATTACTCACCCTCATGCTGTTCCAAACCTGTAAGACCTTCGTTCAACTTCAGAACACAAATAAATATATTTTTGATGAAATCTGAGAGCTTTCTGACCCTGCATAGACAGCAATGCAACTACTGTAGTCTACATACCCAGAAAGGTAGTAAGGACATCATTAAAATAGTCCATGTGACATCAGTGGTTCAACCGTAATTTTATGAGGCTACAAGAATTTTTTTTTTTTGGTGAATTGTCCCTGTGATTAGCATAAAAATACACAGCCCACTTACAGTAAAATTATAGTACTGTATAAAGTACTAAAACTATATAAAGTGCATCTGCCTAAGCAGGCAGCTCACTAAGTTTTTGGAACAAAGCTTACGATATAGGTTGCACTGGCACCAGTGATTGTTGCAGTCTACTTAGGCTTACAATGCTGTTGGGAAACGCTGCCCTGAGCAACATTAGCTATCTAGCAAAACACGCATGCAATAAAAATATCATACATGATCCTGAATTATATAACTAGATTCAAAACAAAGAGAAAGACAGAGAAAAATAATTGCATTCTAATGAACAGTTTCTAGAGGACAAATTCTAGCTGATCACACACACACACACACACACACACACACACACACACACACACACACACACACAGAGAGAGAGAGAGAGAGAGAGAGAGAGAGAATGCATTACTGCACCTATTTGTGGATTAAAGCATTGTCCTTTACCAGACATTATGAAAAATAAACAATAAAGCTTTTAAAATGTTTTTTTTAATGACAGCGGCAGGTGTTCTCATAAATCTGCTAGATAAAAAATAATAATAAATGAATAAATAAATAAATAAAAAAACACAGAGAGATAAATCTGTGCAAAGGGATATCGGGATAGACTTAAATGATCTCTAGTGAAATAACTTTTTATCTTTGAATTTGTACTGGTGAACAGATAAGAAATATGACAGAAAAAATGAAAGAAAAAAATGTTAAGCTGACAGCATTTAACTCTAAAACCACACACACACACACACACACACACACACACACACACACACACACACACACACACACACACACACACACACACACACACACACATATATATATATATATATATATATATATATATATATATATATATATATATTTTTTTTTTTTTTTTTTTTTTTATAAATAAATATAAATCAATTTTATAGTGTTGCTACTTTTGGTTATTTATACAGTTTTAAATGTGGAACATAAAGCAATATCACAGATTAAGAATCAAATTGCAAAGAGCAAATGAGAGTTATGGGTTTTAGCAAAATTGAGCAGGCTGCATTTACATGATTTACCACTACATAAAAAATCATGAATACACATGCCAGTGAATTATGCTGAGCTTTACTGATGATGTAAAGTGCTTTAGGGACATTTATCAAACTTTATTTATAAGCTTATGGGCTACAAGACCGCCCTTATCAGATACATCAGGTAAGGAGTTTACAAATAATAATAATAATAATAATAATTGAAACAAAAGATACATTTACTTGAGGGGCAAAACTGTGCAAGACATGAAAATTTGTTTTCAGATAATATATCTTGAATGAAATTTATTTTTCCTTCCAAAATAGTGTCTATAAATTTGTATTTTATACATAAGTCTTAGAAGAAAAATGTACAACACCCACACTTAGGACAATCTTGTGAAATTTCGAAAAATGCTCTAAAATCTTAACATGTACTTTTACATCTCAAGTAAATTGAGCCTTTTACTGGCAAAAAAAGGACAAAATTATTGATCAATTTTGCAGTGTGGGTGGGAAACGTGACAGTGAGGGGTTGATCTGAGGTAAGATAATGAATGAAAAACTGTGAGGTTATTCAATGTCGCTGTTCTTCTGTTGCAGTAATGAGGAATGGCAGCAATGCTACAGGCATGAGCCGCAATGAATCACCAACTGCCCAATGAATTATTATATTACACCACTCCACGCATACAACGTTTAGAGATGGCAGAGGTGAAATAACAGAACACCGATGTTATAAAGATACAGTATATTCATATTTTAATATGGTCCCAGTGTGGTATACTGTATGGGTATTACATAAATATATACATACATACATAACAAGCAATATTCAATTATGATGAAGAAATGAGTGCAATGATACTCTGACTGTTCAGTTGTGACAAATTAACAGTAGAATATATTTGGATGAAATATGACATGAATATTAGCTGTAAAGAAACCCCCAAACTGTTTCACTCACCGATTTCATTCCCACAATGCTTTGCTCCACCTTGGTGACATAAGTGACATGGTCTTCATTCGAGCGTAATTCCCTCAGCTGAATACGCTCATATATTCCCACTACCATGTCTCGTGGAATATCTGCGCCATCATCAACTCCTAAATAAAAACACAGATCTAAAGTGCTGAATATATACACATAATAAATAAATATCATATAGAATATTAAATTAATCACAGTCCTATTGTATTACTTCCATGTCCTCCATTGGTCAACAGCCTTTGACACACAATGTTACACTTTTTTTTGTATTAATTTATTTACACTGTGTCTGGATGAATATTTATATTTTTCATTGTATGATTTTTTTTTCTTAGGAGAAAGTGGTTTATCTAACCACCAGGCTAGATGTGCATTATGAATATAATATGCTGCAAAGCAGATTAAGACTAATGAAATTTAGGAAGACTCAAGGAGTCACGAAAACATCAGGGGATGTTATGCAAAACCAGATGAGGAGATGAAGAAGATGAATATGGAACATACATTTTTTTTCTTACCCTATGAGAGTGGATTGAATGTACGGGGGATTGTGGGATTGACATCAGAGGGGAGCCAGTGTCAGAAATTTGAGAAAAACTTGGCTTGATGGAAATGAGAGACAAAATATGCGGAGCTGCAGCCAATTACTGTAAGGTGCAGGCAGCAAATGCATTTAGATGATATAAAAATATTGTAATATTGGTAACACTTTACAATAAGGCCCCAACATTTAATGATATTTCATGTAGTGCATTAACCAACAATGAGCAATACATTAGTTAGTTAATTTTAAGGTAAGGTAAACGTTGTTAGTTTTATATTATTTGAAAATAATGTGTTTCTGTATCTGATCATTTTAAAGGGAAAAAAGTTGTAATTTTATGAGTTCAGAGACAAAAGTACAGCAATGCAGGGAGCCACAGTAAGATCTGCTCGTGTAAAGAGAGTTTCTGTGTCACAGAGTAATGAAAATGAAAGTTTACACTGTGAGATTAACAGAGCACTGATGTCACTGGCTGTTTTCATTAAATTAATGTGCTTTAGGGCCCTTTCAATAGCATTATACTTTGGTGCTTAATTAGGTTTCGCCCACTCACTTAGTCAAGTGAAATGATCCTGACCTAACTTATGATGAAGGGAAAGTGTAAAGTTATTTGCATCTTGCTGTTGGAAAACTAGAACTGCATTTACTGAAGGAAAGGCAGCAAAGGAATAGTGTTCGGTTTCATTTATGCTTAAATGCTAAATGAGAGTTGCTCTGTCATGACACTCGACAACAGCAAGGCATGAGAAAACAATTAGGAAAAAGTACACTTTAGTACATTTTAGTTATAGGTTGACAGGTTTGGCTTTGTGTTTAGTTGTCCCTTCATGCATTTCAATAAATTCAGTCTCGCTTTTAACCAACTTTCTTTTCTATTTCATCTTGTCTCACCTCTAAGGTTGCGGATGAAGTCTTCCAGCATCATCTTACGATCGGGTTTGATGTTGGGACTGTACATGTCTGTGTTGAGGAGGATGATGGCAAATGCAAGGATGAAGATTGTGTCAGGATTGTGGAACTGCTGCACCACGTCTGGGTTACACATGCAATAACGCTGGCTGAGAAAAACAGGATACAAGAAACAGACAAACAACAGCTTTGTTTAATTAACACATTTTCATAAATAGACACTTCTGTTGCTTATCTTTCATAGTCATGAATCATTTGTAAATATGATGGTACTTGTGTAAAAACTGCTTATTAAAAGTGTTATTTATTTATTTAAAAAATATCTCTATTACCTGACAGACACTACTGAAATAAATGTCTGAACATTAAAAAAATGAAGAAGAAAAAAATCATAAGGTCTTGAAAGACTTGATGCTTTATTAGGATAATTGTCAGTTAACTAATTAATGTGTACCTCATACATGTGTTACCTTTAGACTGTATCATCTATTATCTATCGTAAGATATTGGGTTTTTAAATGCCCCGTTGAAAATGAAATGTAATTAAAACTGTCAAATATAAAGTCATCACAGTAAATGCATTCATTGTAATTTGTCGTAAACTTGTGGAATTTTGTATGTTGTAAGGAAAATGCAAGTGGCTCCAGGAATTGGTTGATAATATGTTGCTATATGGTTGTTTAAGTCAAATGATCCCACTATTGTAGGACTGATATTCTGCAAAGGTTACTTGATATGTTTTGGCTCTTTCCTCTAATGTAAGTCAGAGGGGGATTTTCTGTTTGTTTATCCTCTGCCAGGTGAAAATCCCAAATTTAATCACTTAGACAAGTAATAACAGTAATCATTAAAATGGATGATTTTAGACACTATTTATGTAATACTATTTATACCAGACTCACTGTGAAAATGTGCCTGTAGCAATATATCTGCAGAATTAAATTTAGCCGCTTCTTGCACTTATTGTGACGCTTTTAAAGTGAAATGTCTAGTGAGAAGTCCTAAAAAGGTCTTTATTTTTATCCAAAACTGATACATTTATCTGAAACAGTAAAACTGGCAATGTTTTATTGCGTTGGTTGTTGTACATATTGCTGAAGTTTGGAACTTAAATGTAATCCGGTAAGTGGTGTTAAAAGATAAATGGACTATTGTGCAGAGTTTAATGTTCTAAGCTAAACCTTACCCTAAACATAACTGATATTGTTAACAAAAGCACATGTGAGATAAAAAATGTATTTGCTGAAGCAACCATGCCATTTAGCTTGTTTCAATGCTTTTGATCCTTTTTATTTGCAAATTGTGTAAAATGAGTTATGTTCCCATTGCGGAAAGATGATCATCTCGGAGCTGCGGGCCAGGCTCAGTTTCCTCTAAAAAAAGGTGGTGGTGGTGGTGGTGGTGGTGGTGGTGGGGGGGGGACTCTGTTGCCTCTGCCGCGATCTAGTGCTCGTCCTGGCGACTGCCAGGCGAGGGCTATTTCCAGCAGTAGCACGGTTGGTTTGAGTATTACAGTGGTGGAAAAACCCCTCAGAGAACCAACCCTCGGTGGACCATTGTTATTACAGTGGTGGAAAAACCCCTCAAAGAACCAACCCTCGGTGGACCATTGATCCACTAGTGCTTCGCAACCACTTGAGCCGACAAAGGTATGCGCTGGGCTCCCATTAATGAGCGTACCTGTGGTATCCTTTGGGACTCCTTCCGACGACCAGATGTCGATCACTGCATCGGAGGGAGAGCTCTCTGGAGAGGGAGATTCGGCTGCCCTGCCGCCCTCCGGGATGGTGGCAAGGCCTTAAATTGGATCCAGAGATGTCGGCTATGCTTTCCTGGGCCGCCGAGAGGGTAGGGCTCAATTGGAAATCTCCACCGCGTCCCAACCCCTCGAGGCTGGATGACTGGTTTCTTGGGGTGGCTCGCACTGGTTCTCAGTGCCCTGCCTCGGTGCCTTTCATCCCGGAGGTGCACGAGGAGCTCACCAGGTCATGGATGGCACCTTTTACTGCCGAAAACCAATCTGCTGGTTCCTCCTCCCTCACCACCCTCGACAGTAATGCAGCTAGGGGGTATATGGGGGTCCCCCGGTGAAGTGGTCGGTCGATGCAGCTGTGTCCTAATACCGCCTCCACATGGCAGGGCGAACCGTGCCTCCCCTCCCGGGTCTGTAGGTACTTGTCTGGCCAGCGATGTTTATACACCCTGTTGAGAAGCTGCCTCTGCCTTACACGCTATGGCGTTACTGCAGGTTCATCAGGCCAAGGGCACTGAGGGACCTGCACGAGGGTGGTCATGATCCGGAAGTTCTGAAAGAGCTCCGAACCACTACTGACCTCTCGCTACAAGTGATGAAGGTCACCGCGAGTTCTCTGGGTCATGCAATGTCCACACTTGTGGTTCAGGAGTGCCATCCCTGGCTGTGTCTGGTTGATATCAGGGATGCCGACAAGTTCAGTTCCTTAATGCCCCTGTGTCCCAGACCGGCTTCTTCTTGGCCCAGCAGCTCTCGGCTGCACAGAAGCAGACTCAGGGCTGCAGAGAGGAAATGGCATAAATCAAGAAACTCTACCGACCTCAGTGTGTATCAGTCTCTACTCTCTTCCGTCTCTGCAAATGTCTTCACTGCTAAAACATCATACTACCACAACAAAATTAACAACTGTTTTGACTCTCCCATACTTTTTTAAAACTTTCTCTTCTCTTCTAAAACTTTCTCTTTACCCCCACCTCCTCCTTCATCGACCCTTACAGCCGACGAATTTGCAGTTTTCTTCACAAATAAGATAAGAACCATCAGTGACCAATTCTCCACACCGCAGACTGATGATAACTTCATAACTACTAATACACACTCTCTCTCCTCCTTCTCTCCACTCTCAGAGATGGACGTTTCCAAACTTATCCTGTCCAGTCATCCACCTGATCCTATCCCCACTCACCTCCTTCAAGTGATTTCTTTTTCAGTCATACCTTCACTTACTCACATTATCAACACCTCTCTTCACTCTGGTACATTTCCCTCAGCATTTAAGCAGGCTTGGGTAAGCCCACTGCTTAAGAAACCATCTCTAAATCCAGCACTTCTAGAAAACTACAGACTGGTATATCTTCTTCCATTTATTGCAAAGACACTTGAGCGAGTTGTGTTCAACCAACTCTCTATTTTTCTTGTACAGAACAACCTCCTGGACAGCAACCAATCTGGCTTCAAAAGCGGCCACTCAACTGAGACTGCCCTGCTCTCGTTTACTGAAGCCCTGCGACTGGCAAGAGCAACTTCCAAATCCTCGGTACTCATCTTTCTGGATCTGTCTGCTGCTTTTGACACAGTTAATCACCAGATTCTACTGTCCACACTCAGAAAGATGGGCATCTCTGGAACCACACTCCTGTGGTTTAAGTCCTACCTCTCAGATAGATCCTTCAGGGTGTCTTGGAGGGGTGAAGTTTCTAAGTCACAACTTCTTGCTACTGGGGTTCCTCAAGGCTCAGTACTTGGACCACTTCTCTTCTCCATCTACATGACGTCATTAGGATCTGTCATTCAGAAGCATGGCTTTTCCTATCACTGCTATGCTGATGACACTCAACTCTACTTCTCATTCCAACCAGATGATCCTAAGGTAGCTGCTCGCATTGCAGCATGTCTGAGTGACATTTCTAGCTGGATAAATGACCATCACCTTCAGTTCAACCTTACTAAGACAGAGCTGCTGGTGGTTCCAGCTAACCCATCATTTCATCACAACTACTCTATACAGCTGGGTTCATCAACCATAACTCATTCCAGGACAGCCAGAAACCTAGGAGTTGTGATGGATCATCAGTTAAGCTTCACAGGCCATATTGCTACAATGACCAGGTCCTGTAGATTTGCCTTATACAAAATTTAGGAAGATAGACCCTTCCTGTCAGAGCAAGCCACCCTACTTCTTCCAAACTCTTGTTCTCTCCAGACTGGAATATTGTAATGCTCTCCTGTTGGGCCTTCCTGTATGTACTATCAAGCCTCTACAACTGATCCAGAATGCAGCAGCAAGGGTTGTCTTCAATGAGCCAAAAAAAGCTCACATTACTCCTCTCCTCATCAGGTTACACTGGCTACCAGTAGCCGCTCAAATCAAATTCAAGGTACTGATGCTTGCCTACAAGACGACCACTGGCACGGCACCAATATTCCTAAACTCACTAGTTCAAACTTATGCACCCTCCAGAAGCTTGCATTCTGCAAGTGAATGGTGCCTTGTGGTGCCATCCCAAAGAGGTTCAAAATCACTCTCACGGACCAAATCTCAATTCGAACAGCCAAGTCTATACTCATTTTCGAAAAAACATCTAAAGACTCATCTTTTTCGCCAGCACTTGACTAATACTAGCACTTACCCTTTCTTGTCTATCCTATTCTTGAAAAAAAAAAGAAAAAAAAACATAGCTACGGGGTCTGTGCTAGACTAATTGAGACTTGTCATGGCACTTGTATACTGTTGTTGTTCTCTCATTGGTCTGATTGCTTCTATTGTTCTCATTTGTAAGTCGCTTTGGATAAAAGCATCTGCTAAATGATTAAATGTAAATGTAAATGTAAATGTCTTCACAAAAGTTGTGGAGGCAGATGTTGTTCCCTCAGAGAGCAGGTTGTTTGCACCCTCAACTATTTGAGGTGGCCTTTTATCGATTGGCTTATACTAGCACATTCTCGGGATCAGTTGTGCGAGCACAGGGACCTAGTGCTCCGGCACCTCAGCCTGTTGGGTCTTTGGGTCAACTGAGAAAAGAGCAAACTCTCCCCAACACAGAGGATCTCTTTTCTCGGTATGGAGTTGGATTCGGTCAAACAGACAGTGCTGACCTGGTTGAATTCATTCAAGGGCAGGATGGTGGTCCCACTGAAACTATTTCAGAGGCTCCTGGGGCATATGACAGCTGCTAGAGCTATTGTATATGAGACTGCTCCCGAGGTGGGCGTGGAAGCACGACACTCACCAGGTCCAAGTCACACTGGCCTGTTCCTTAGGGGGCCAGAAGGTTAAATCCTCCCCGGCCCCCCCCAAACCATCTTGGCACATGTCTCTAGTGCAGCAGGGCCCATTTGAGCCTTTTGCTCAGTCAAGAAACCAGAAAGTTTCTTTCATTGAAAACTCTGCTCCTGCTTGCACTGGCTTCCATCAAGATGGTAAGGGACCTGCATGCATTTTCGGTCGACGATTCATGCCAAGAGTTTGGGCCGGCTGACTCCTAGGTAATCCTGAGGCCCCGGCCCGACTATGTGCCCAAGGTTCCCACTTCTCCCTTCAGGGATCAGGTGGTGAACCTGTAAGCACTGCCCCCGGAAGAGGCAGACTCAGCCCTATCTTTGCTCTGTCCTGTCCGAGCCCTGAGATGCTACGTAGACCTGACACAAAGCTTTAGGACCTCAGACTAACAATTTGTCTGTTTTGGAGGCTGGGAGAAGGGGAAGGCCGTCTCTAAGCAGAGGATGGCCCACTGGATTGTGGATGCCATCACCCTGGCTTATCAGGCACAGGGTGTGCCCTGCCCATTCCGCTTGCAAGCTCACTCTACTAAGAGTGTTGCATCCTCCTGGGCACTGACTCGTGGCACCTCGCTGACAGATATTTGTAGAGCTGCGGGCTGGGCAAAACGTTCGCTAGATTCTATAGCCTTCATGTGGAGCCGGTATCCTCCTAGGTTCTCACCTCAAACGGGTAGTGGCACTGAGAGGTCCCTGTTAGTGTTGGTTTGCTAAAACTACTCCAGAGTGTCCATACTGTAGACCCTGTTGAGCTCCTCCATCCCCTCGGCAGCCAGACACGGTGGAACGTCCGGCGCCAGGCCCTCACTTGCTGAATCCTTGAGAACCGGTAGAGGGCTGGTTTCCGTATGTTCCACGTCGCCATGTCGTGCTTTACCACCGCTGAGCGGCTGGGTCACCGGCTCGGCTCATCAGCGAAAACCTGGTATGCATTGCACTTGCTGCCTCTTTATGCTCATGCTGTGATCAGCTGCAGATGGATGCAATAATTGCATGCCAATGTGCATTGGCTCGTTTAGTTAACACTCGAAATAGATTGGTCTCTCAAAGCGAGAATGCAGAGTCACTTTTTTCCAATGAGCCTATGTTGCATTTATGTCTATAGGGCAATAGTCCAATATGAGTGGTTCAGAGAAGTTTAACATTCCAGGTTTATACAAAACTCTCAGTATTAGCAAGAGTAATAGTGATGCTTACTAATTACTAATAATGATGAATGGATTTTATTCATTAAAGTATTATTATTAATGATGGTTATATTTCATATCCATTTACCCCTTCACTTGCTCTCTTTTTAGGTTTGGGTAATATCAAAGGCAATCCAGGAGAGACAGCCGGAAACAAACTGGATTGTGTTATGCAACCACAGTTATTTATAAACCAGTGTCTAGCAGACAGATGCAGACGTGTGCAACACTCTCTCACACACACAACAGCATAAGGATCATCACCAGTCTTGTTATTTCCAGTGCTGAAAACAAAAGCATGTTTGGCTATCACCCTAGAAACGTTGATAGCTGCAACTGCATTATGATTCAGAATTGCAATAAGAGCCTCTACTGCATATGAATGGAAAGTAATTGTTCTAGCAAGATGATTATTTTGATTATCAGGCCAGCATTGTCAAGTAAACCTAGGCTAACGTTTGTGCTACAGCAAAAACAATCTACACTTGCAAATATTTTAAAAAGTAAAAATGACACATGCACATACAATTAACTTTAATTAATTTCAAAACTGAAAATTAAATTTAACGAAAATTTTAAATAAAAGTTCAAAACATTCATCAGTTCAGAAGAAAAATAATGAAAGTTAATAAATAATTAAAACATTTTAAAAATGTATATTTTAAGGTTAATTCTATGTGCATTTATGAGGGAAAGTATAAATTTTAAGTGTTGTAACATTGCAAAATTTTTGTTTGCGTTTATCATCATCATTTTTTTTTTGCTCTTCCTAGTTCATTTAAAATGGTCTTGAAATGTGACAGACAATAAATGTACAAATTAAGGTTTTCAATTAATATTAGCTAATTAAATTCACATTGAAAAAAATAAAAAATTAAAAAAATTAAAAATTAAAGTTTATGTTACTCTGCTTATACATTTCCAAAAATGTTTCATGTCAACTACCCAACTGCTTTTCAAACTAATCCTTTACTTCAACGTAATACAGTGCTGTATTTCTTGAGAATGTGGTTGATTTATGGAGAGCATTCAGCGTGCATTTTTATCCTTCAGTACAGAGAAAAGAAAAGTTCATAAGCACTGGTATCCCATCAGCACCGGCTCTTATCTTCCCCTCACATATGAAGGTGGCTGGAGCATTTATGTGTGTGTGTGTAACAGAGTCTGGAGTCTCACCTGAATGCCTCTATCAGTCTCTCCACTTTCTGCGCTTCGCCTTGCACACGGATATGAGCCTGAAACTTCCTCAGAGCCTCATCCAACTCCATCCCCGAGAAATCCATCTCATCCACCACACAGCTATCAAAAAGAAGGAACAGACAGAAAATGAGAGAGGGAGAGAGAGTGTGTAGGAAAAGCAAGGTATTAAGCAGACACATAAGATGAAAGCTTACATGGCTGGTTCTATGGTCAGTGGATATTTGAGGTTTAGCCCAGACCTTTGTGGAACTGTTTGGGGGCATCCTTTGATGATGATATTTTTTTTATTATATCACTACTGTATTACTACTGCTGTATTACTACTGTATTACTACTGTAATACCAATTTAAAATTCGGCTAAGTAAATTAATACTTTTATCCATCAAGCATTCATTAAATTGATCCATGCTTGATTGATAAAATTGATTAAAAAGATGATCAAATATGACATTGATGACATGTATTAAGATTACTGTCAAATAAATGCTGTATTTTACCTTTATGCATATTATTTTGCATCATGTTTACATAAAATACTGAGCAGCACAACTGTTTTCAATATAGATGATAATAACCATTATTAATAATTGTGAACCAATAGGAGTAATAGGAGTAATGGCTTCCAAAAAAATCAGATATTTTATTATTATTATTGTTGTTGTTGTTATGTAGTTTGTGGAGAAAAAAAAAAAGTATTTATTGACATTTCACTTAAAAGGTCCCATTAACTTCACTCTCAGAATTAGAATTTGTAAATTATTTAAATGTCTTTTTTTTTCTGTAAAAGTACAACTATCCAATACTTAAAATATCTAATAATTATAATATCTGTATGGATCAAATTTGTTTGCAAATAGCTTTTTCAAATCACTAGGGGGTTGTCATTAGGACGGAAGGCTCTGCATTAATTAAATGCTATGTTTGCTTTTACTTTGCAGCAGAATAAATTACAATATGCATGAGATTTTATATCGGATAGTCACACATGTGGCTTTTATTAATAATAATAATGACACATGAAATCAAAAGCCACTGGTAGTGCCCAAGACTTTTGTGAAGTGAATCTTAACATCACCACAAATACTGTACAGATAGAGTTATGGGATGTCAATAGACTTCTGGAGACATCAATCACAGATGATTTCAACCCACAACCAGGCTCAGAGTAATCACATCTCAGCTAACAATAGCAATGAACTCCCACTTACATGAACAACCTTAAGGTTTATTTCAAATGAATGCACCAAACTGCCTTTATAAGGGGTAATTCAAACAAAAATTATGCAATTTATTTCCGTGCCATTGTTTCAGTCTTCAGTGTCACATGATCCTTCAGAAATTGTTCTAATATGTTGATTTGGTAATATATGCTAATATTTTTTATATCTTCATGACTCCAAACTATAGATTTTCATATAGCATATAAACTTTTACAATATCACTTTCACAAAAATAGCTGGTAATTTAGCACATG
The DNA here is from genome assembly GCF_018340385.1 of Cyprinus carpio. Classification (NCBI taxonomy): domain Eukaryota; kingdom Metazoa; phylum Chordata; class Actinopteri; order Cypriniformes; family Cyprinidae; genus Cyprinus; species Cyprinus carpio. The sequence goes on along the minus strand of NC_056600.1, from coordinate 19,114,124 downwards.
AGTTAGTATGGACTACTTTTTGTGGTGCTCTTTGGATACTGGTGATTTCTTTACCATGCAGGTTTGAAATTACATAAATGATGGCAGAATTTACATTTGTTTGGGGAGGGGGGGGTGAAACTATTCCTATAATGTCAAACAAAGTTCACAGCCCAAGAAGTCCAACTGAAGCTTCACTCCATATAGACAGATTCAGAACCACGGACATGTTTATTTCGATAAAATATATGTGGTCTGTATGGAGGCGATAAATAATTGATAATTATTTTTACTTCCACCAATGTTTGCATGTTTATTATGCTAAGCTGCCAGCTTAGCATAACGGCTGTCGATTTGTACATAGAGCAGGTGCAGAGAGAGTAAGACATCTCCACAGGGAAATACATATCCAAGAACAGTGAGACAATCTGTTCCTCTCTCCCTTTTGGTAAAGTTGCTGAAGAATATCCTTTCAGTATGAAAATCAGACTGTTTAAAGCTGAATAACTGAATGAACATTAGTGTGCAGTTTATACACACACAGATAACATAAAAACATGCAAGAATAAATGCACACGCCATTATTTGCCTTGAAATGTACATGTATTTCTACTAGAGTCTATAATTTACATATCTTTCATATGAATGGGAGCATGATTATAGAATGCACATGTAGAGAAAGTCACTTAGTAGTCACTATAAAAGCATACAATGCATATAATGCTTGCTTGCATATTGGTTTCTTATTATTGTTAGAATGCTTCATTTTACAATCTTTTGATCAATTAAATGTGATGTTCCTAAATAAAAGTAAATAAAGTGTTCAGGTCTCACTTGAGAGAGTGTTGTTGCTTTAGCAGAACCAAGAGTTTAGAAAAATCTTTAAAAAAATACTAACTAGAAAAACACTGGAATATCTTTTTTAAAAGCCTGCTCGCAGTGATGGACGTGCTTTGTATACTAAGGACTTCACTAAACTTTAACTCTAATTTGAGCTTTTCCCGTGTGTCTGGAAGCACTGGGTGCTCATCTGTCAAACTGGTTACATTATCAACAGAAGAATCTAGTGTTTCTGCATCAAAAGCAGAACACTCCTTAAGCTCATTTTCAAAAAGACAAGCATACAGATTCTTACTTTCAGGACAAAAACTAAAACAGTGCATTTTTGCCAATGTCCCCATTTTTTATTTTATTTATTTTTTTCTCCTCAGCAAGAAACTTCAGAACGGTCAAAACGTACTCAGATACCGCACTGCAGACAAATGAATGTAGAGTGTGCACAGACATATTGTACAAAAAATATAAAAATAAAAACATCCATTTCCATTTCCCAAACTGATGCACTATGTAGAATCCTGGGGGCTACATCAGCATCTCAGGCCAATAAAAGTAGAAAAACGCCCTGGATGGATGGACAATCCATTGCAGGGCTAACAAACATTCATTCAAACCTCTAAGCAATTTTTTATATCTCCACTTCATGTATCCTGTATGTCCTTCAATACCTGAAATGGATGTGTTTGGTTTACGGGATACATTCAAAATGTGTACTATTAGGGGTACTCCAAGATCAAGGTTGGGAACATTGGTCAAATAGATCAAGGAACAACCTCTCAAACGTCTTCATCAAATGAGAAACTGATTTACAGTCTTTAGGGTGCTATGCTGCCTTTTCTTTGGTACAATAACTGCAAAGTCTTGCAGTGTTTATGGATCATCAGGCTTGAGGAAAGAGAAAAGAAGTAGTAAACATCTCCAAAAAGCTGGTTTGCACATTTTCTGAGCTCCCTGTGGCTGATTACAAAAGACTCTGGAGCCATGCCTGTAGAATACACTTATTATGGAGACAATACAGTTGGAGCAATCTTGGGTTAAATGTCTTGCTCAAGGGTACTAAGAGAATACTATAGATCATGGCCAGGTCCTTATGAGCTTAATCCTGAGCTTTAGTCACTGTGCCAAACCAACTAATGTGAATACACCCAGTAGACCTATTCAGGTTTCCCAGTAGCACATTACCTCCTGTGTATTATTCTGCTGAAGATTACTGTACATCACCGCTTGTTCCTAAGGATGTATTACGGTCTAGGCTAATGGGATCAGTTCCTGAAGAGCTTCTGAATGCCAGGGGCCTATAGTTGATCTGTAGTCTGGTCTTTGATAGTTAGGGGATATTTTATTTTGTAATTGCACTGCCTTGATTAAATGACCTTAAATGCTTTCAGCAATTTCCAGAAAATCCATTTGTTCAACACCTTCAGTCACTTTTTTGGCATTTAGCAGGTGAGGAGATTTGTGCATGGTAGACAAAGTAGAAGTAAACGAGTCTGGTAAATTTATACTCTATGCATCATGACCATATGGCTGGTACAGTGTTTTTTTTTTTTTTTTTTTTTTTTTTTTCTTCTCGCAAGCTCACTAATGTGCAATTAATTAACTTTGTGAATCTTCATTTTTGACTGCTACAAGTATAGATGCGTATAATTTCAGTTTTGAGTGTCGATAAGGATGTCAGGATGTGACACGATTGATCACCCAGTCAACACCCTCAATCGTTACAAAAATTTTAGATGTTTATCAAACCATTTGACATGTTGACATCTTTGACAAACGACTTTTGATGTTGCGCAGTCTGCCGTGGTTTCTAACCAAAAATCTCACGGGGGTCATTTTGTATAATCTGACAAGAAACAATAATATTTTTTTTCTGTACTCCTGCTAGTGCTTCTTTTGGGACATGTTATATGAAATCTGTCAACTTGTCTGGTATATTTCTGCAAACTAACTTTTTAGAAAGTATGCACGATTACAATGTAAGTATTACTATCTGAAAGCCCACTTTTACTATCAACCTTATATCGCCGCTATGTTTCAACAGTTCTGTAAGTTTTGATTCGTTAAATATATCGGGTGCATATATGTCAGTGTGTCAGTGTGTCAGGTGTATAAACAAAGGATGCTAGGCAATAGTTTTTGCTTATAACAGGAGAGAAATGCTTCCACTTCTTTCCATCCATAGCTGTTGCAGTAGGCAGTTATATGCTAAGGCAAACTCATAATCAAGAGAATAGTTCTCTTTATCTTTTTACTTGAGTATTTCCCCTATCTCCAATATCTTGAATTGAGAAAGGAAATGTTTGCAATGAACTAACGTTCAAGTTGATTTCATGTTGAAGCTTACAGTCCCCGCTTCCCTCTGCTACATTAATTCCAGTCTGTATCTCATGCAAAGATTTTTTGTAAGGCTTCAGATGACTTGGTAAATGGCACATTAGTCGTATAGGATACTTTGATTATTAATGGTACTATATATTTTATTATTATTATTTTATTTTTGTATGTAATTTCTTGAGCTTGACAGCCCCAATATTTTAGGCGACACTTTTTTGTGTCCTTGTCAGAGTGTAATAATACATTTAAGTACTGAGAAATATCAATTAACTACATGTACTTACTGTAGAGTTAGGGTTTGGCTTAGGGCTACTTGCATGTAATTATGCATAACTTATTGTTATTAGAATAGCAATTATATGTAATGTGTAACAAGGTCACCTTAAAATAAAGTGTTACCATATTTTATGTGCAATTACAGTGTAATTACAGTGTACTTAAGACAAGAATGTACTATGCAATATAAGGTGATGCAAGCTGGAAGCTATTATTATTATTATTATTTTTTCATTCTAGCATCATTCAGGTTTTGTATAGCTCATTTGGTAGAGCATCACATTACATGACAATATGCAATCATGTGATCATGGGTTTGATCCCAGAGAACGTGTGTGCTCATAAAATGTATATGCACTCTAAATCACGATTTCTGTAAGGGTATAGGGGCGGGGTTAGGTGTGGTCATTCGTACCTAGTAAAATATGTACAAATTGTGTGAGATCGGGTTGGGTCATGTAAAAAGTCCACAAACTGAATTTAAATACAGTCATACGTCATTTCAATACGACAGATGCAACACGACATTGTCATTATTTTTACGCCCGCTAGAGGGCACTAAACTTTAAACGACCTATAGGGAGGACAGTCTGTAATAGAATGAGTTTCCATGCCTAGCTTTGCATGACTTTGTCAAGGACCTACGGCATCTAACATTGCGTGGGCAATATTGCTTCTTTCGCTCTGGAGAAAGGTGCATGCAAGCTTGGAGTGTTTGCTCTGTTATAATTTGGGGATACTGGGAATAAATGCTCTGCTTGTGCAAATAAGAAACAAGCCACTAAAGAACAAAGCATGTCTTCTGGAAAACAGCATAAACTGATAGACAGGTTGCCTTCTGAGCCAGCAGACCCAAAGAAGGAATCTAGTTTGATGGTTTAATCGGTGCTTTTTTAAAACATTTTTTTTTTCTTTCTTTCCTCTTTATGTGTGTACCAAAGCAAATTTAATAGGAATGGCATTTGTTTTAATATGCAAAGGCTTGACTTGACTTGAGGGAAATAAAAATATTAGTGTCCATTTATTATATCGGCATGAAATATTCATAATATTCTGTTTTTGGCTACAGCAGAAAGTCTTTAATTTGTTGTGTTGCTTGTTATAGCTCACGTCTTAAAGCAGCAGAAGTGCAGTCTTTACATAAAATGAGCTGTACAGTTTCTTTTTATGCCTAAATGTTTGGTTTAAACATGCTTATTAATGAAATATTAATGATTTCCAGCCAAGGGCAATGTGTTGTATACGTTTTCTTGTTAGTACTGTTATTAATATTCCCAAATCACCATTTTTTTAAGTAAATGTAAAGCTCTGTGGTGAATGAAATTAGTAAATACCACATGCTTTGTTTTATGCCAATATTAGTTAGTAAAGCAGAAAAGTTTGATTTTAGACTTTATCAATTCGAGAAAAGTGTTTGTTGTGCATGAAAGTGATGAAAAATTGGAGAATAATAATTTGAAGTTATAATTAGCCTGAATCTAGTCAAATTTTGCCTATTGCAGCTTCCTGGAGCTGATAAATGAATTGTCAGATGAAACAACGAGAAAGGCTGTTGGGGAATTAGGGAGATTTTCCCCTGACTTGAAGAAGTTTGTTGAATTTATATTGAATGCGCATATATAATACCAATTAGACGAGAAGCAAAAACTGTCAAGGTAAATTGCTAGCCTAGAAGAGGTCATTTAAAAGTGCCAAGTTAAATATGGCTTTTTTTTCTGCTCTGCTGTTTTTGCACATCACTGTATTATTATTTTTTTTTTCTAACATCCTGTTTTACTAAGTATATGTCCTGGAGTCCTTATATGCAAATAGGGATTAATAGAATATATTATATTTAAGGAAATTTATTAAAAATAACAGGTTTGTGGTGAGAGAGTATGCTTTTTCAGCTATTGAAACAAGTTATATCAAATGCATTTGTGGTAATACTTATATATATGAGTATGTATTTTTTCTCTCTGTATGTTGGGAAGAACAGAAAAAAAAAAAAAAAATACAAGCACTAGGGATTGATGGATTACCACAGCATTATAAAGCCTTCTGGGGAGTATTTGAAAGACCTTTCCAGGGTTCTACAGGAAAATAATAAAGCTCCCAAATGCTCCACAATCTTTCAGGGAGGAGTTCTTTCTTTACTTTCAAAGACTGGAGACCTTTGCATACTTTTGGTGCATCCAAAAATGTAGCATTCTTGACTTCTTGTATTCCATTTAATATTATGCTCTAGTCTTTTTAGTCATATAATGGTCAATGTTATTTTAGTATTATTTATATATAAATAGTACTTATTAAAATAAACATACAAATTTGAATAAACTTTTATTTTTTTATACTTTAATTTTTATTTAAGTTTAAGTTTTAGTCAGTTTGTTATGTGCTTTCGTCGTTCATTCATTTATTATTTTGTCTCTGAAGATTCTCTGAAGTACACATAGGGCCTTATATAAGTGTGGATGCATTTACACATTTAAAGAGATAGTTTACCCTAGAATGAAAATTCTGTCATCATTTACTCACCCTGAAGCTGTTCCAAACCTGTGTGAGTTGATTTCTTCTGTTGAACATAAAGGAAGATATCTTGAAGAATGTGGGTAGATGTTGGTGAGTAAAAGATCACAGAATTTTCCAGTCTAGAAGATGCATCACTTCAAAAACCTCATATGTACTGCACTGTATACACACACACACACACACTGACTCTGCTAAGAGGTCTCAAGAGTGTATCATTTCCAAGTGCAAAGCTCTGCAGTTAGACTGCGGGAGCTCAGCAGCCAAGGGAGATCTCATTAAAAGATGCCATGACTCTCCAAATCCACAGAGAATAAAACAAACAAAAATGCTACCATATGAAAGTGTAAATATTCTCTCTTTTATGATATTGTTCTCTTTTTCACACACAGTTACAGATTCTCGTTGCTCTTTTTTTTAGCTATGGATACTAAGAGGCATTTTCATATACTCACTCTAACACATCTCTGTTAAACGGCTTCTTGCTGTTGCCAAGAAACTCGCCGATCATCTGTCGGCTCAGCCCCTTCCTCTGGAGCAGGAAGTGTGCCACACCTATAGGCGTATCCGGAATGAACCCACGAGAGATGAGAAACTGGAGGCCTTTGTCTGGATTTCTGTTTGATGCACAGAGAAAGAGATAAACTGTCAACACAGTACATAACTACAGTATTGAATAGGCATTAACTTACAATATGAATATTTTAATATTACAACAGGATTTGTATTTTAATTGCATTGGATTGTACCAGAAAAAAAGTAAAAAATCTAGCAGATGTTTGCGATTCTGTTTGGTGGCAAAGTTTAAAAAAATAACTACTTGTCAAATGAACTGCAAAAATAGCACATCAATAGCATTTTTATGTCAAAGACACAATAATTTGATTTAAAAGAGAAAGATTATAAGCATATTGGTCTAGTCACTGCACAAAGCTATTGTATGACTTCACAAGGTGGGCAAAATAGTGCATCAGTTATAATTTTATGATGCTCAATGGTATTTTTTTTTTTTTTTTTTTTTTGTCATTTTGGAGCTTGACAGGACTAATACTTATTATACAACAACGATATTCTTTTCAAAAAATTATGTGTTCCAAAGGAAAAAATAAATACATAAATAAAGATGATAAATATTTATGTATTAATTTATTTTAATTGAACTAAATCTTTACTTTTTTTTATTATTATTATTGGATTTAAAGATGTAAAATATACATGACACTTGAAAAAAAAAATGCTTTGTGTCTCTTGTTAAAGGGGTTTCAATCTCATACAGTCCCTCAGACACTTTCTCATTCCACAGAAGCCAAGTGGGCATTAATAACCGCAATTTTTTCTATTCAGTGGCTTATCAATAACCAGAATGTCAACGCTTTCCTGCCTTCAGACAATAAAAGTGACAACGGGGGACAGAAAGAAGCTTCTCGGCTGTACTTTATAGAGTTGCTTTATTCCTTCAGTCAGCATTCTCATCGCTAAGTCTTTGCCCTGGGAGTAAAAAAGTACATGGATTTATAGAGGGTCCACTAAACTTTCATTCATCCACATGCTGAGAGAACCGTCTATTTCTGGTTTGCCTGACTGCGTTCTACAAGCTCCCTATTTCACTCTATCTTCCCTATTCATTACAATGATTTACTCCTCATAATAAATGTACAACCCCTGCCGACACTGTCTAGCTTTATTGAGGGGAACATAATGTAGATAATGCAGATACAATAAAAGGCATGTCACTATGTTTTATTTTAAAGGAATTGAAATGATATGCAATAGTGTGATATGTGGTTCTGAATAGGTTGTGCTGTTTTTATTTGGTCTATTTATCATGACGGAAAACAGTGTAACGATGGGCTCATTCTTAAACAAGTTAAATGGCCATTAAACATCTTTAATGTGCACCTGTTTTTTTTTTGTTTTGTTTTTTTGAAAATGGTTGTAATTCTAGCAGAAAACTATTGTACAAATGCTGCTAATTGGATTAAATTCGACACATGTAATTTCATTTTAGAAAGTTTAGCTCCTTCCATTTACAGAAAATGTCCTGTATGTGTTTAAAACCCAGAATGATTTTTTCTTTCTTTCTTTCTTTCTTTCTTTCTTTCTTTCTTTCTTTCTTTCTTTCTTTCTTTCTTTCTTTCTTTCTTTCTTTCTAATAAGCAAGAGCTTATTTAATGTCACTTTAATTTGCAATTGCATTGCGTTGATTGACTTGACCTCTGTTATATGGCGCTATTCATATTAATATTCATCGCTTTTACTTTTTGCTTCTAGCAGGTGAAGAAACTTTTCTCATGGGTGGCAGAAGTCAGAGGGAAGTGTAGTGCTGAATTAGGACAAAATTAATTTTCGGTAAGCACAGCGAATCTTAAAACTGCTGCAAATGGGTGATAGGATAATGAAGAGCACATCTGAGAAGGTTGTGTGGAGGTTGATGTTACCTGTGTCAGAAAAAGTGTGCATTATCCCTAAAATGTTTGCCTAATTTAAACTTGTTTGTTTGTCTCGGGCTAAAGCCACTTGATATCAACAGTTTTTTTTTTTTTTCTTTTTCTACATGGAAGCTTTGCGTTTAGTGAGCTAATACAATATTTGAACTCAAAAGCTAAACATCTGCTCATCAGATCTTCAAAGATGAAAATCCATAATGAATGGTAAACATTTCAGCATTTAATGTGTGGAATTTATCCAAATCCGGTGGCACTTTATTTTAAGGTGTCCTTGTTACACATTATTATAATAAAAAAATTATGCATAATTACATGTAAGTAACCCTAAGACAAACCCTAACCATATAGTAAGTACATGTAGTTAATTAATATTACTCACTACTTAAATGTATAGTCATAAAAAGTCATAAAAAGTCATTTCAACCATATGTTATTATTACCGATGACACTATTTATAATAAATGCACAACAAGGTACAGTAGATGTAATTTTGCAATAGAAGATAGTGATTTATAGAATAAATGTAAATAGAAACAAATTTAATCTTGTTCACATTAAGTGAAAATAGTGATAAATGCAATTCACCTAAAATACTGTTTCTTAGAAGTACTGTAATATGCTATTTGAACTAAGGGTAAACTGTCTGAGCAAAGATGGCTTGGGGCAAAAATAGCCTTTGGCAACAAGCTTGTCTGTTTGCACTTAGTGTGAAAAGACACCGCCATTAAATAAACCATTGAAGGTGTGAACAGTTTTAAGGGATTGTATTTTCTAAAAGTACACAGGGCCAAAAGTGCTTCCAGTTGAAGAAATACCTATCTTCACATCCAGATAGACAGAAAGAGCTTTTGCGACAAGTATAGCTACATAAAGTTCACCTGACACTCAATTAACATCTGTGCTCTGATTCTATTCTGACTTTGTAAGAAAAAAGGGGGCAGATGAACTGCAGGTATAAGCCCTGCATAAAACATGACACCTGCATGACAGACAGAGCACAGCTTTTTGAAGACACCTTACGATCATGACCAGTCTCCTATATATACACATTAACAGAATCTAACATCTATGTTGAATCCCACAAACATTTTCCTTGCTTTCTTTTTTCCTCTCGCCTGCTGTTTTCCTCTCTTTTGGGGGAAAAGAAACATTCCCATTCTGTTCACTAGGCAGGTGAAAACTCAATTTAGAGCGTTATACTCCCTCCGCTTACCAACCATCCTTTGTTCACACATCAGTGTCCTCTATATGTCCTTTACATGCTCTTTCCAATATATACACGCTTATAGAGACCCCATAATCTTCCTCCTTTCGTAATTATCTGTTTAGGAAAAGCACATTCCAGTCCCCAAATCTCTCTGTTAATCCAAACTCAGATTTCAGTATCTTGTCACACACACACACACACACACACACACACACACACACACACACACACACACACACACACACACACACACCTGCTTTAGATTCAGTCTGAGCTGTCACAGGTATTAAGGCTACCCTGCAGAAAATGAACTGCTGGAACTAATGACAACCCCTCTCTCTTTTCACTCACTCTCTTGGAGCAAAACCTCCATTTGATTAAAAATTGGCTTATCCTTATCTGTTGGGGTGTTTGAGGCGATGAAGTCTGGGTAAGGGAGAGACTGGTTTATTTTTATTTTGCTTTATTTGATAATGTTAAAAGTAGGGCTGTCGATTAATTAGCAGATTTAATCAAATTAATTGAAACAACTGCAAGTTTAATCAAATAAATTACGGATATCTGTATTTGATGAGAAAAGCCTCCAAATGAAGATAAATCAAAGAAAAACCAGCCGATCTCACGGCAATTCGTACATATTTTACGAGGTGGCTAACTCGTATAAATTTGTACGACCTCACTCGTACAAATTCAAATGATTTTTGCTAATATAGATGTTTGCTTATATATTATAAAAAAGTAGGAATAATACAAGACCATTTTGTTATATGTGCACTCTAGATGCAATGTTAAATCTGGCTTTTCAATAAGATGTACTTTTGATTTAAGCCTCACCCAAGCTTGATTCTTGCCGAATTAAGGTAGAAACAGTTAACTTTTTCAGATAACATAATGGCTTCACTGCACACCCCTAGTAAATTGTATAATAAAATATACAAATGGCTTTAGAAATCAAAATATTTTTGTTCAATTTCCATGTAATTGAAAATAAACACTAGTCCACAACAAACTCTCTCACAAATTAAGTTTGTCAGTCTTTCTGGAGGGGATCACATAATATGTTCTTGCATCCCATCTGCAATTTTTGTTAAATTGTTTGTCAATGTAAAAATGTGTTACAGTACATGACGGTCTTTTTAGCGTCTCGCAGCATGAGCACCCCATTTTTTAAGAAAAGTAAAAGTCCACTAATTATGCCTATACAATATAAATACATTTAATGATGCCAAATGAGATTAATATAAATTTGTGTAAACTTAATGCTTTATTTCACAAAATATTAATTTAAACTTGAATTAAAAATAAATAAAAACCTGAAACCATAAAACACTTACAAAACTCATATGGTTTTGAACAACATGAGGCTGATTTAGCGATGAAAGTATTTTCATTTTTGGGTGAACTAATTCTTAAATGACAGATGAAGCTGAGTCATTTGAGGGATTTAACCATATGTTCAAAATTCTCACTATGTACTTCCCTTTATTTAAAGGAAATCTGATGAGTGGGTGGAAAATAAACAGCCTCCCACTCAGCTTGGCAGCCGGTATCGCCCTCCCAGCTGATTCATAATCAAGTGCACACATACATTCACTCAGCCCTAGAAAACAGATGAATCCCTTCTGTTACATTCTACCATGAATATTGTCGCCATCAACACAGGGCAAAGAAGGTTTCACTTGGTGAAGGTGGAAAATAAATGAGTAGATTATGCACCTTCCCTTTTGCAAGATGGATAAAGAGCTGCAGTGAGTAAATGCAAGCCTATTTGTCAGCTATGTAAGTTACTACATCAGGAACATGCTGTTAGATGCTTTCTGGAAATGTGATTTTGAAGCTTTTTTTGTTTTATTTTGTTACCAGTCGCTCACGACTCGTATCCTCACATTTTGTACTTTTATTTGTCTTTGCTGTCACACGATTACTTTCAGTACAAAAAGCATTCATTAATAGGTAGGAACAATCAGCCGGATCTCACGGCAATTCATACATATTTTATGAGGTGGCTAATTCGTACGAATTCGTACGACCACACTCGTACAAATTTATAAGATTTTTGCCAAATCGTATGTATTTTACGACTTGCACAATTCGTACGAATTTGTACGAATGACCTACACCTAACCCCGCCCCTAAACCTACTTGACACTGGGGTTTAGACAAATCGTATAAAATCATACGAGTGAGGTCGTACAAATTCGTACAAATTAGCCACCTCGTAAAATACGTACAAATTGGTTGTGAGATAGCATTGGAACAATGCATTTCTCCTTGGACTTATGTAACAGCAATGAAAGAGAAAATAAACAGAAGCTAGCGCATGGAGAGCTTGGATAGTTTAATATACTATAAAAAACACTGCTTCATCTGAATCAAATTTTAACTTTTTAAAGCCACATTCCCCTAATGACTTACTAGTTGATTAAGAACTTTTAATTAGCCCTTCTAACTCTAAGAATTTTTCTCTCATTTTAATCTGTTATGTTTATGATACATAGTCCAGCACAGTCCTGATTCAACCTTTCCCATCATGCACCTCTGTGATGTTTTGCGTATAGAGAGCTCTTATCAAACTCTGCCTCAGTCACTCTTGGCTGAACATAGAGAATAGACATGCGGGAGGAGAATTTTAATTGGCAGCGATGTGACACTGCAGAAATAAAGCCAACAGGATTTGTAAAGTGGAGTTGCAGCTTTGAAAAACAGATGTCCTTGTTGGAAAGATGCACCTGGGTGATAGGATAGTTACAGGAGTGGACAGTTCTTTGGAATGCAAATATAACCGATTTATAAGCAGCAAATAGAAAAAGAAACAGACATCTTGATGGAATATACACATTAGTACATGATAAGCAATGTGAAATGAATAAACACAGCTAAAAAAAATTCAAAACAAAATTATTTAACTAAAATAAACATTAAATGTATTTCAAATTCAAAAGGTGTTGAGGAAAATTTTATATGTTATCATATATAATATAATATACATAAATATTTGTGTTAACATAATACATTTATCTTAAAAACCATCCCATTTTACTTGAATTTACCCTATATGCAAGTTACACAAGATTATTTAAAATCAGACACTTATTGTGATTTCTGGGGGTGCAGCAAAATAATATTTGAATGCCTTCAGGGTGATTGCCATATTGCAGTCATGCATGAATTTTCGAAATGATGTTCCTTGCTAGTAAACCGACATGATTTTGATGTTATCTAATCCTTATAAAATCCATTATGTATGAATACAGGAACAAACTGGTCCTGTATTAAAAAATGAAATCTCAACAAAACATGTTTCAGATTACGCCTCTGTGAAATGAGCTTGAGGAAATTAGCCATTTGGATCAAAAAAGTATATACAGTGGAGAGAAATGCAATGTATAATTAGGTATAACAGTCAGCAATGCAGGAAACAGGATAGAGAAGTGATCTCACCCTGCTATAAAGATCTTACTTCAAAATAAATATCAAAATAATAATATTCAACATTCAGTAGCTGCAAGCTGTAATTTCACTTCATAACTCTGAATAGTTGGTAGTCACCATTTATGTGGTATTCTTGTGACATTATGACAAGGATACCTATTGCTTTCCCTTATCTGACACACCTGATTCAATTCATCAGCACATTAGACTCTGTAAGACCTGAAATGGTAGTGTCAGTAAATGGAAACAGCAAACAGAGACATCCAAATGGGAGCCTTTAGGACAGGTTTGGAAAGCACTGCTGTTTAGTGTCAAAATGCATTTTTTTGTGGCAAGCTCGTTATCTGAAGAGTGGTGCTGGATACCAAATATGGAAGCAAAAACTGCACAGTACATTTCTATACATCCAGAAATGCTGGAAATATAGAAAACAAACAGATATAATATGTTCCCCCTTTCATTTTCCTTATGCACACAACCCAGATAAACCTAATAGTCTCATTATTGTAGTGTGCTTTTAATTAGACAGCTAGTACAATTTTTAAAATGCCTTTATGTTTGCAACTGAGCAAGATGAGATTAGGGAAAAGGGAGTGAGACAGCACTTTAAATAAAAGCAGTGCTATTAATAGGGTCAGACAAACCCAAGGTGACAAGCATCAGGGAGGGGGTGTTAGCCACAGCTGGAGACAGAACAAGATGACAGGAGTGAAACAGGGAAGCAAGACAAAGAGAGACTAGAATTTGGGGAAGTTTTGAAGAGCAGCCCTCATGCGGCTATAATAATGGCAGGTGAGGACAGCTTGATAAAACGAGAGAGAAAATGGTTTTATAGCTTTAAAATATCTGTGATTAGCCACTTCAAGCAAGTATGATGTAAAGAGTTCTGCAACCATAACAATCAACTGGAGATAAGAGGTTCTCAGGGTACTCACATGTTGAAGAGGTTGAGGCCAATACGATATAGGCGTTTTCGCATGACGTCAGTGGAGAGGGTAGGAGATTTGCAACTGGTTGGGTTTTCGCAGTGGTATCGGGGCAAGCTAAGAATCATGGCCTGTAAAGCCTCTTTGGACGAGACCTCAGAAGCCGATTGAGCTGATGTGGATGTACTGCTGCTACTCATCTGCTCTGAGCTGTTGTCCGCTGTGTCTGACTCAATTCGCTTAGCTTCCAAAACCTCTACAATTGGGGTGACTGGCGTCTCTGCAACCTCTGGTGGAGGCAAGGTTTCAGAGGTTATTGCTGTCTCTACTGGAATTGCTGGTTCTGGAACTTCCTGTTTCTCCATGACCAGAGGTGGAAGATCCTCCCCAAGCTCCTCCTCACTTGGTGGAGGAGCTGGGAAATCGCCATCTGGTATTTCCTCAGGATCCTGCTCTAGGGGTGGAGGAGCTGGATCCTGTGGAGATGGTGGTGGTTGTCCTTGTTGGGGTTGTTCCTCTGCATCACTGACCAGAGGTTGCTGTGGGCTCTCAGTAATTATGGCCCCCTGCTGGACACAATTACCGAGAGAAACAGAGGTGGACATGTGAAAGTTCTTGCTGTCAATTTGAACTGTTACATCCCGGAAGGCCATCATCAGCTTGCTGGCACTCCGGGCTATGTTCTCAGAATTGTCTACTTGGCCTGTTCCGCTATGGAATGTGGCAGGGTCCATGGGGCCACCTTCTCGGACTGTTCCTGCCAACCCAGATTTGCCACCAGCTGTACTAAAGGCCTCTGAGCTAAACTGGTAGGCGCCACCTTCTTGGAGTGAACACATGGTCTTCATGCTCCAGTTGCTAAGTGCATCATCAATGGATTTGGCAAGAGACTGGACTTGCTCATTGAAGGAATCTTCGAGGTCAGTGAGGGAGCCACCTACCGTGGTGGGCAAGGATGGGGACCGGACAAGGGGGATACTTGCCAGATTGCAGCCTTCAGCCAGCGCCCGTTCAGCTGAGATACCCTCTGTATTTTGCACCCGCACTTTTCGCAGGGAGATACGGCGTGGCAAACGACTTTCAAGGAGGGAGTTTCGGATCTTCTCAAAGTTTTTGCTGAGCTGATACTGGCGAAAAGCCGTCTGGATCTTGCAAGCAGCACGGCGTGAGATGAGGTGGCCCCCATATTTGTGCTCTAACATTTCGATCTGCAAAGAAAGAGATATGAAACAAGGTCAGATAAACCAACATTATGACAAGCACAGACAAATATTCACAGTAAGAGATGACAGCATGAAAATCAATAACAAGACTTACTACATATTGCTAAATATCATGACATGCTGAGACAAAGTCCCCGACTGCCTTTCATGCAAAAACTCTTAATGACATTTGCCAAAAAATGCCAATACACTGTAAATAACAGTGAAAGCAATTACCACACTGTGAAAAAAGAAACACTGAAGTACATGTGTTAAACTGTGCATTAACAGTTGTGTTAATTATACTGCATTTATGGCTTGGGTATTTAAAATCTGTTTCAGTCACTTCCCAAAATTATTTTTGAATAAACTTTTGATTAAATAATTTATGTACATAGCAGGTAAAAATATAGTCAAGGCAGCCAAACTGTGATAGGACCTTGCAGAACAAGAATACCCCTTATTGGAGTGCATGAGAACTTTGTCTAGACTTTTGTACAGCCAAAACTTTGATATTGCTACACACACACACCCTTTAGATTTTTCCATACCATGTGTCCCTTGAAAAAGAACATTCTCTGGGAACTATTTGGCTCATAATCCAAAGGTAAATCACCCTCAACTAACACTTTCAGAAATGGTTAGATTTTGAGTACCCATGTGGTCAGTCAGAACAGACTTGCCTTCTATCCCTTCATCTATTTTCTGAATTGTTTTTTCTAAATAGGGTTGTAGGGATTCTGGACCCTATCCCATCCTCTCAGCCATAGGGTGGCCATCACAGGGCCTGTTAAACTGAAATGAAAGAGCACGGCATGCAATGTGCTATTTACAGAGTACACATTTCCTGCTATTAGAGGCACATTAGGCGCTGTCATCTTTTCCAGTCATTTGGTTCTCTATGCCACAAATAATTGTCTAATAGACTATGCTATCTGCACATTTCAGTTGCAAGATGGCAAATGACATATAATTGTCAAGTATTTTTTTTATTTTTTATTATTAGATTGATAGACATTTTTCCTGCCTGTTCCAGACCTTCCGGACTATTATACCTTTAAAAGCTACAAGATAATGTAAAAAAATACATTATATATATATAAAGAGTTGCTAATGTACAGTAAATGCACATTTATTCATCACAGCCAGATGAAGGCATTACTGTATGGTCTCCAGACAATCTATGAGGAATTCTGATACCATAAGTTTCCATCTGTAGCCCCGACATTACCTTCCAAACTGACAAGAGTAATAATTTGTTCTGTCAGTCATGGATTCTTTCTAGAAAGTGAATGCAAGGTCCCTAGCTGATATCTGAAGCTGAATTTCACCTGCTAGTCTTCTATTGTGCTCCCATCAGCTGTCAGTGGTCTTGTCCTTTCCTGGGTGAGCTCAGATTAGAGGTCCTGCCGTTTCAAACAGTGTGATAAGAGAGAGTGAGCTGATGCAATCAGTCTTTGTTACGGATTCAAACTCCCTGAGAGAAGTTTGAATAACACCTAAAAGCCATCTTATTTTAGCAATCTACATTTGTCTCACACTAGGTTAGAAAGGAGAGATATGTCTGGGGAATATAAAGTTTTGAATAGGGTCTGGGATCTGAGCTACACAGTTTCTTATCAGAAGAGGCTTGAGCTGGGAATGCTGCTGCTAGTTCGCAACCTGCCTTGAATATTCATTGTTTTTACCCAGAATGTTCCATTGGTGCAGACATACAACACTGGACACTCTGTTTAAAAGTAAATTAAAAGAAAGAAACAGGCTGTATTTGAGCATGAAGACTCACACCTGGAACCTTATCAATAACAAGGGATGAAATAGCAGTGGTTGCCTTGGACACAAGATGGGATTTCAAAAATAATGGTATAGTTGCCAAGGATGTCTTTTTTATTTTCATACACTATGCCTTAAAATATGAGAGCTGATAAATCAAGGATGTCGCCACTGTTTCACACAGCAGATCTATGTGACATTCAGCGCTATTTATTTTCTGAGCTTTACGGAACGTAAAAGAGATAAATGAAAGTATGGCTGAAACACAATGAGATGACCTACAGAGAGGATACAGGGACAAATTTGATTTCTGGCATCACAAAACCGCAAAGATAGCCGTGATCTCTATAACCCTGAGGTGTGGTAAAAACACCAGGTGCGCAACAGAGCAGGGGCATGAAAGAGGGTGAGAGCAAAAGACAAAGAGACATGAAGGCGTGTAACGAATGCAGTCCTGCTGCACATCCACCCATTAGCCAGCTGTCAGGTCAGTTTCCGATCACTTCACTAAGCGGCGCCGGGGAGAGAGATCATTCCGGAACCACTGCAGCCATAAAGGAAAGGGGGTATAGCAATGACACCACTCCCTATCAACTCAGCCCAGGCAAATCAGACTTGACAGCTGGATCAGCACTCTGTCCAAGCACACTTCTTCACCACCCCAGCAGAAAATGACATAGCATACATATCCAAACAAGACAGGCTTACATAAACTACACAAGAAAGGTGATAGAGGTGAATGTTAAACAGAAATCCTACCCCGTTGTTAAAAACCTACTTAGTCTCAGTCCTTGGACCATTGGCTGAACGTCTGATGCATATGGCACATAAAATTGGAAACACTTCAGGAGTTTTGAACTGATTGGTTGAATTCTACTGAATTTCCGGAAGACATATGTGTCATGTTCTGTAACCTTCCCTCTGGAAACAAAGATGCCGTGGCGCCAAACCCCCTCATGGAGGAACAAAGCCGTTGTGTTTACAACTTTGATGATGAGCACTTATCAGTGTCAGCTAAACACTAGATTTCTAAAGGGACATTTCCATGCCTTTAAACATGACGCGGCAGAAATTGAAACATGACTGGTTGATTTATGGCCTCTTGGACAGTCCTTGGCCATTCAAAGCGGCCAAGGTTTCCAGACCTTCTGCTGTTACTCTAACGGTCTGGCTACACGAGACTAAAAACCTACTAGTCCCCTAAACTAAACGTTTATGGGGTTTTCTGATTGAAAATTCTAAAATATTTTGGTAATCCAACATTTTTTGGCAATTTGTTTTGATTATACATTAGCTTACAATTAGCTAGGCTAAACATACACTATGCAAGCTATTACATCTAATAATAATACTAATTAGCCTTCATGAAAGTCTTATCGAACTAGATATTGCAAAGTCCTGTATTTAAAATAGTAGTTTATTCATTCATTAACTTTATTTATAAAACACTTTACAACTGCACCTGCAGACCAAAGAGTTGTAAAAGATAGCTGATAGTCTATAATAATTGTATCTCTGCATTGTATAATGCTGTTGGTCTAATGTGTACATTCTTGATACATCAAAACACAGGCTTCCTGTTGATGATGGCATATGCCATTAGTACCTGCCTGTGTCATAACTGATCATAATGCATCAAGTTGATATTTAGGAGCTACACAGAGAGGATTTTCAGTGAATATGTATGTTTGTCAAAAAGCTGTCTGTTGTTGTTGTTGTACTGTCCAACTGTGACTGTGTAAAGATGTGACTATACATTTTGCACGGGACACACTATTGAAATCAAAAGGGCACCTGCTAGAAAACATTGCTCTGTATATGCAATCTCATTGGCTCAATTGATCATAGCTGCTTTTTGTCACATCATATTTGGTATATCTGTTCATATTTGGTGCTTGACATTAGTCTCTCATTTGCATTGATTTGTGTCTCAAAGATACATGTATATTTATGAGGCCATCAGCATAAGACAGGATAATCAAAGGTCTCTTTGGGAGGTTAGGCACACCTTCATTAGCATAAAGAGGCAATCACACAGAAGAGGTGCTGTAGTAGTTATCTGTGGAGCCATCAGCCTCCAAGAGATCGTGTCTAGAGTAACTAAAGCCAGATTATCAGCACTCAGACACCCTCTGAGGGAGCTGACTTTGCTGACAGTGGATCATGGCTCATAGCATTTAGCTCAGCATTTCAGCCTTGTCAGTCAGTATAGTTCTTAAAGGATAGAAAGTATAGCGATATATGCACACCTGTGACTGCACATCATTGGAATTCCTAAAAGATGTTCCAGTGTTGCTTGGCCATTTGACAATAGACAATTATGTTATGTTGGAATTACTGTAATTATGAGATTTTAACTTGCAAAAAGCATCCAAATCACAAGTATATATCGTGAACTCAGTTTAGAGTCGTCATTAAATATACTTTAAGTATAATTATGAATATTATTTATATCAAAAATTGTATTATTATTAATAATAAATGTAATTTATCAATCACTGGATTTTATCATACTACTGATTAATAAAATAAATAAGGATATGTTGATATTAATATTAATTGATATTAATTTTATCCAATACTCATTCACTGAAGACTACAATTTTTGCCATTTTGAGAGATAACAAAAATGTGACCAAAATAAATATTGTATATATATTTGTATTGTTTTTGTACCAAAAATACAGAGAAAAATCTATTGTATTATTCTTATTTATTTCTGAAGATTGAAGTTTTGCATGCAATGAAAATTCTACTTAAAATGTGAAAATTAGACACTGTACCAAGAATGAGTAAAGATCCGGAAAAGGTTTTGATGTGCCCATTTTTCAAGTTATTCATCTCAGGGTGGTAAAAAAAAAAAAAAAAAAAAAAAAAAAAAACACACATTACATATATATTATATAATTATATATATAATTACTGTAAATAAAACATCAGAAAATACTACAACCAAGAGAGGGAACACAGGATAAGATCTATTTTCACTGCTTTCAACATCCATGTCATGTCATCAAATTTGCTAATCCACTTTTTTTTCAACTGCTGATGTTTGACTTTTTTTTTCAAAACGCAGTTCAGAAACGAGAGTGTACGTAAACACATCAAACTTTCCTGCATGCCGCTGCTTGGTAAGTCTGTCAGAAAGTTTTGCAGAGGGGATGCGGATTAGTTCAATTTATAAAACCTTAGGCTGAGATATGGACCCATTTCTCATGAATACCCATTTTTCATTAGCCTGGGTTCTCTGAGTGATTATAGTAAGAGGAAGCTCACCCTAATGCATCACATGTTACAGATTATCTGCAATACTAAGGAAAAATGGATAAACAGTGTTTGATTTGTACTTTACGACCAATGCCCTGGCTTTCGTGAAAGACTCTGGAGTACTCGTGTAAACCAATTACTCTGAGAGTGAACAGGAATTCTCTAGAAGGGGTTGTGAAGATGATCAGTCAGTAATGTCCTAATTCTGAATGGCATTGGACTTGAAATGAAGTTCTAGCGCGCTGACTAATGTGTGTCACTGAACACCTGGATAGACTGGCTGGATAGATTTATTCAACAGCCAGCTATATGTACTTGTAAATACATGACATGATATGAATGCATTTACATTTAATGATAATGCACATGGTCAATGATAAACTAAACAAAATGTGACTAAAATTGGCAGTTTTAGATGTACAACTGTAATCTGATCATCATTTTTCAGATTATTTCTGCACAGGCCTATATGCATCAAAATGCCAGCAGCCTCAGCTCCGGTAATTTGTCAGCTCTGGGAGTTGGGAATATTATGTGTGAAATTGGCAATAACAGTAACAGTTTGAGCATGTGCAAGTGTAGGACACTTTAAAGAAGCTGTGTTGCCAAAAAGATTGAACCAATCCGAGCTGATGCTGGGAGATTTCTCCCAAATGACATATTGGTGGTGGAGTGGAAATAGCAATGTGAATTAAGCACAGCTGTGACTTTCTGACTTCATACCAACAGTTGAATACTTAGTTCAACGTAATGTTTTGTAATGTGGTATTAAATTCACCTTATAAATATAAATAAACATTTAATTTAATTTAATTTAATTTAATTTAATTTAATTTAATTTAATTTAATTTAATTTAATTTAATTTAATTTAATTTAATTTAATTTACAATTTTAAAGGAAGGTTTTAACTTAAGACTTATTTTCAAATATTAAAAATATATATATACTATTGGTATATATTTTGTTCATTCAATCGTTTGTTCGTTTGTTCTTTTTCAAATTTAGCAAAATTTGCCCCAATATTTTCCACAACTCTAGTTTGAAAACCACCGAATAAGGAACTCTACTAAAAGGCATTTATGTTTCGGATAAAATCTGTGTGCTTGTACGTGTGTGTTTGTGTGTCTCCCAGAGAGAGATACTAGTATTCTCTAGTACTAATCCGCAGTGTCAGACTCTGCACCCTTATCTGCCTTCAGGAGAGATTTCACACCTCTACAGACAGAAGATCAATAGCATAATGCAGACACAGAGAATCTCACAAGTGAATGCATATACTCAACTTCTCAAGCACAAATGCTGGTACACACACACCTCTTTATGTAGCACAGTGTCTCACACTGCAACCACATTCGTATCAACATACTGATTTCAGTACATCACTTTGCAAACCAGCTTAAAAAAAAAAAAGTTCTCCAAATAAACATTAAAAAGTAAACAGAATTAAGAAGTGTTCATCCATCATAGTTAATTCAACAAATTTGTTCAAGAAATGTTAAAACCGTGCAATGTTTTGCTCATTTCTCTTTTTAAACTTCAGTGACAGGGGTTCCTGATACTGATGAGAATGAAAATCTAAAGGCTATCTGTCTAATCTAATTTAGAAGTGTGTTACTGATTTTGTGCAATTGAGATAAGCTTTTCTGTGTGGCACAAGGAGAAATGCATTAAATTAAATCATTTGAATAATGGAATTGAATAATTGTATAATTTCTTGACTTAATGGCCAATACAGCATTGGCCATCCAGACTATCTTGTCTGCATTTTTTAAACTGAATGAGGTCCACACACATTTAAAGTTTTGAGGGAAGTACATCCAAAGTATGAGGGAAGTCGTTCCCTCATGTCTTGACAAAACGGCCAATAAACTGTATTGTACTGTAATGTTTTATCTGACCATCCTGAGGGCCAGATATATGATCTTCTTGAGGAGGTGGACTTGTAATGGTTGATGAAATAAAAAAGGAATAAATTCAGCAATCATCCAATAGAAGGAACAAGAAACCTTTTCTCTTCATGCAGTCTCTTATGAAACTCTAAGGAAAAAGAAGTGATGCATTTGGTCAGGAAACTAAGACAGGTTTTGGACAAGCTGGATGATTAAGATTATTTAATACATTCAAAATATTGTAGTATTGACAGCTTCCTAAATAGGCCATTAATTTAAGCTTGCATTTCTTTTGCATATGCAATTGAACTTGATACTTTTAGTGATAATTATGTGATATTTTGAATTTGTTGTCGAATGTAATGTTATTGTGTTACAAGAACACTTCAAGGAGACCTATTACTAAAAGAAAGCCACATGGCTTTGTAACAACATAAGTGGGAGTTAAAGATTTTGAGCGAACTGTCCCAGCAGACATCCCTGTGTTTCATTTTTTATATATACCCTTTCTTAAATACCCCTTTATATACAATTTTTTTAAATTCCTTATCATGTTTATAAACTACATGTATTCAGTTAATTTACACAATAATAATATTAATAATTATTGAACTGGGATCAATTTCACCGTAATCCTAGAAAAGGCCATTGTTCTTTGATATCATAGATCTGCCAGCAGCATTTGCCTACTTGTTTGGTGTGATGTATGCACCCGCTTCCTGATCCTGAACCTATAACTCCAATTTGAACCTATGACTTTCAAAATCTGAATTTGACTGGGATGTATAACTTAAGGACTAACTTAAAGATTCTATAATACATGGTTGATATATATGAAATAATGTATCATGTAAAATATATCCAAATAATCAAATTATAAATAAGCCAAAATACATATCAACACATAGTGAAGGTGGTATATGTGCTATTTCTATCAGTCCATTTTGCAAACTATTTGTTTTATTTGGATGAGGGGTCAGAAGGTAATGGCTTTAGTGTGGATGGTGCTAACCAATTTTCTATTGGATGCTGATATGTTTCAACACAGTGTCTGAGCACTTTATCAACCTAAAAGTGGCAAATGCGAATAAGAGCAAGTCTGAAGGGGTTAAAAAAACTGCCAAATTGCAAACAAGTTCTTACATTCATTAGCTGGGTATTTTGTCACACTACATGGTTTAACTTGTCACAGTGTGACCCTGCCAATACCAACTTTTTAGCAATACTTAACTAAACAGTAATAAAATGTAAAACATTGCATAGAATGTATAATAGTAAATCATTTTAAATTTTAA
Source organism: Cyprinus carpio (assembly GCF_018340385.1). NCBI lineage: Eukaryota > Metazoa > Chordata > Actinopteri > Cypriniformes > Cyprinidae > Cyprinus > Cyprinus carpio. The sequence goes on along the minus strand of NC_056600.1, from coordinate 19,090,751 downwards.
ATTAATAGCGACAACTTACCCCAATAAAAAAAAAAGAAAGAAACAATTTCAACATGGAAGTAAAGAAATAAATGTAATTAATGAATTAGATAAAAAAATAAATTAAATATAACGTTTTGATTAAAATTCACTTTGGCTGAATGTATTGTGTGGTATTAGCATGTTTCCTAACAGCTATTATGTTTGTGATATTAGATTAACTATATTAAATATATTAAATTAGGAATATTTATAACTTTATAACAACCCCAGCTATATGTAATCATGTTTGTTTTTCGCCCAAATTATCTGTAACGCTACTCTTTCAGAATTTATTTTTATTTAAATATAATTTAATTGTGTACTTATATTAAAAGCAGAATAAATCACTGTCAGTCATTTTGCAGTGCAAACATAATTGTATTAGATATTTCTGAGCAGAAACAATGGGGGATGGGCAATGCAATTTAAAATATGAACACTCAGCAAGAAAATGACAAAAAATGAAGGATGAGGATTTTAAGAGGACCTCTGTGTTACCATGACAACACAACCTTTTCTCCTCCTCTCCTCCCATCCATCTCTCTTGCTGTCGCTTTTCTCTCTCTATCTCTGTCATCTCAATCTACTTCTCTCCAATGCACCCCTCTCAGAAACCTCTGATAGCCCCTGAATGAAGCTGCCTTGGAGTTTTCTGTTCAGCCATAAAATTCTGTAAAGAAGCATTTCTGCGCTCTAATTGAGCCCCAGTATAGATATAACTCTCTTCCAGAATAAAGTGAGCTGCCATGTAGTCTACTGCCTACATAGGCTGTATTCTGGAACTTAACAGGTGTCTAATTTGGAACATTCTACATAGGCAGCAATTCTGAACAATACACAAAAAGGAGATTCAACTCACAACTGATTCTAATAATGCTTGAGGTAACATTTTAGTACAGGAACCAATTCTCAGTATTAACTAGATGCTTATTAGCATATCTATTATTAACATAATGGTTGTTTATTAGCACTTTTAAAGCACATATTCTACATGAGCATATTCTACATCCCTAATGTAACTATTAATAAGCAGCAAATTAGGAGTTTATTGATGCAAAAGTCATAGTCAATATTTTGTTAATAGCAAGAACTGGATCTTAAAATCAAGTGTGACCAAGTTTGACATTAGCATGTTGTTAAGCTAATAAATGTGATACTCTAATACGTGTAAAAATACAGAGCCCACATAAATATTGGTAAAATAGTTCAAATAGGTAAACTGTTTAAATTACTGAATACAATTTTTTATTTACATTTTACTTGACTCATCTGCCATCTTGGAGCTTGTTGCAATGTATTTTAGTATTTGGCCAAATGAGGCTAACATAATATAGGCATAATCATGCTGCCTACCTTCTGGAACAGCAGCTGATTTGTGTGCATACCTATGATTTCTTAAAATGTTGATTAGGTAGGCAGTTAAATGGGTTTTGGTACAGAATTAGAGAGTTGCAAATCACTAATCGGTTGAAAATCAGTCCCCAAACAATGCAATAAGAATGACAGGCAGGCCTGCACAGAATCTGTGAGTTTCACAGAAAGCTCCAGATTTCTCCTGTCCCTTACATTTATTGTGGCTAATTTGAAGTGTATCTGCCAATTTAACTAGAATGTGCTCTTGCATTTGTTTTTTTCATCGTTGACTTATGTAAACATCCACTAGACATATGTTTGATCCTGAATGCATTATCGCTAAAATGTTGTGCCAAATTAAAAAGAGTTTAAATGCTTAAAAATTGTTCTCTTTTTAATGGTGTATATTAGCTAATATGGCTATACATACACCTTCGGTTCAATTTCATTTGGGTGTTTTTAATGCAAGAACACACCTTGAGTGAATGGCCTCCAATACTCTTCAACTCCATTTCACACTTTTTACCATAATTCCAAAGAATTCAGTGCAGTTTCCATGTAGGCCTTGTGATAGGTTAGAAAGCTGATGGAGATAGTAATGGATGTGTATGAGATGAGGATGGATGATCAACCTGTAAACATCCCATTCCAAAAAGGTCCAGCGGCCTTTACCAATTTCAACACATTCCAACACACTCAGCCACTAAAAGCAACCATCGGAAGCACAACAGCCAGTCCTCAAGAGCCTGAAGCATACATTCACACGTCCTCAAGACTGCAATCCCACAGCGCCTTGCTCCCTACCTGCTTGTTTTTGAGGTCGAGCGAGAGTTCATAGTCGGAGGTGGTGGAGTGGCTGCATGCTCCATTCCTCTGTACTCTGATTGGCGAAGCAGTGTGATGCAAGCTTGGCCTCCTTCCTGTGCCTCCCGTACTTGCTGTTTCCTTTTCCTGCTCCTCTGTCTCCTTCTTCACCTCTTCCTGCACTGGTTGTGGCGGTTGATCCTGGGGTTTTTCTTCCTCCTGTTCAATCTCTTGTACTCTCACCTCTTCCTTCTCCACTTCTGTACTGTCTCTCTCTTGCGCTTCACCTTCATCTCGAGCCCCATCTCCCCCTCCTGAATCAACAGATGTCACGGTGCTCCCTGCAGCCAGAGGTGCCACCTGGACCTCGGGCTGGGTGGCACTGGTGGAAGTCACCCCAGGTGATGGAGATGCAGCAGGTGAAGGTGTTGTAATGGAAGAAGGAGGAGGTGGCTCTTCACTGCAGAAAGGAGGAGAAAACGAAGAGTCAGCCTGCAGCCCAGGCACCATTTGACCTTGTCCTCCAGCTCAGGGGGGTGTGGCCTAGGGGTGGGTCAATGTCAATCTCTCCCTCCCTTTTCTCTCATTAACTGGGCCCTTCAGGGCAAAGAGAAAGAGATGAAGCGATTGTCTTGGGGCCAAAGCCCCTAATGTCCATTCCAGGATGGACTCAAGAGTTACCAGACAACCAGAGGGGGTGGGTGGGACACACAGTGATTTGCAACACCCAACATGTGACACACACACAGACATGACAGACACAGTCATGCAGCTATCAGTGTGGTACATTAACTGCTCATTATTGCTGTGATAATCTGTGACCTGATGTAGCGATGGAATTGTTCAGGCTAACTCTTGCAAATCTATTGGACCCCCTGCTAAACTTGAGGTGGAGCCCCATCCACAAACTATTATGAATTTAGTGTCAGTTTAGGCATAACAGTGAGAAGCTTATGAGCCTTCTGAATGGTTCTGTCAGAGAAAGCAATAGTCAGCTGACTACAGATGTTAGAAAACTCAGCATGACACACCATAATTGTCACAATTTCTAACATACCTAAAAATATGCCAAGAAAGCTTTTAAATTATTAGGCTCCATGTAAATGTAGCTACTGTAAATACACCTTTGCGTGGTATTTCACACTTCTGACAATGAACTTTCTCTGCAGTGTACAGAAGACAAATTGTACCAGACTATATTGAGCGCATTTTCCCATGAAGGAAAGCAGGGTTGTCCCATATACCAGCGGTCTACCTAAAGCCCCAGATTTAAGACTCTTCAAGCCTTTGGGTTGATTGATGTACTGTAGATGACAATCAGGGCTTTTATTTTACTTTTAAAGTGGTAGGCTAATATTAATTAGAGACTGTAGATCTCTCGCCTTTCATCACCCTCTCTGTTTTAACTTCTCTATTTCTCCATGTAACATTGGATCACTCTCTTCATTTATACCCATCCCTGTTTTTCTTTCTGGGTTCTACCTTTTCAGTCCCTTGTGTCCCCTACCCACTCACATGGTTCTTTCTTTTAGCATGAGTGAGTCTGATTGTGAATGTGCGAGGCAGAGAGAGGCATTAGGAGCACTCAGGGCCTGTATGCATTTGTCTAAGCGCAGTCTAATATCACAGAGTGCTAGTGGACCAGGACAGGTCATAGTCAGAGTTCTGCACACAGACAGGCTTTTAAAAGGCTCCGTTGGCATCAATGTATGCATGAAACAGTGAAACTCAATTATCTTTCCATCCAGATTACACGGCAATGGGGGCGACAAAGCAAAAAAGCTGCTGATTGTAAATGGAATTGGATTTGATGTTTGATAGGCAATGTTTTCCCAAAGAACAGCAAGCGAGGATGGCACAGAGATTTGGAGGGAGAGGAAGTATTTTAGCAATTTAGTATGAATTAGTGGACAAATAAAAATGGCAACTCCAAAACGTAGTGAGATGCCTAGCTAGAAAACATTGTAAGGCATCATGAACGAAGTCCATTGGTTGTACCCAAAGGTAAGATCTTCTAAGACACTTTTTTTAGCCAAAAAAAAAAAAGGCAACACTGCATTGGGGAAAATAAACCCAAATTGGCAGACAAACTGAGAATAAATTAAACTTAAGATGCTAGCATGTCTCCCAATGCTTGTTCTTCAAATGAGGAGTGCCATTTGCTATGTCCAAAATTGCTGCCAAGTAGAGTGTTTGAAATCAGTTACTTATGAGGCTCCATTGTATTTAGGATGCTGCCTTCAAAGCTAGTTGTCTATGTAAGCACTATGCAGTACTGTAGATAGCATTACAGCTCACAAAGTTTGGAGCAGATTTCTGTGCTTTCTCTAGCAAAATAGAACTGAGTTTTCACCATTTAAAAATTACATTTTTTTTTTTTTGGTGAACACCAGTCAATATAGAGTGCAGGGACACCAAAAATAAAACATCCCACTAGCTAATAAACCAACATACTGAAGCACAACAAGGATTTAAAAGCTTGTATCCAGGAATTAACCTAGCAATACTGGGAAAATAGGACTCAGAAGACTCTCATGTTAAACATGGTTTGTGGTATGAGCACTGCCTGTATCTTATTTCAACATGTGTTTGTGGCCTCGCCGGTGGGATTGAAAGGGGCGATTAAGATCAACTCCTTGCAGAAATGGCTAAGGCGATAAGACAGGAGTCAGTGAGCACGAAATCAGAACATTACAAGCAGCGTATGCAGCGTGGCACACGCACACAGGATATCCTCAAGGGGGAAAAGGATTGAAGGAATAAAAGTGAAAAGCGGAGAGCTTGTTCAGGGAGAAAATACTGCTAATCCATTCATCCTCTGAATACAAGAAAAAAGAAAAAGCACTTGTTCAGGCTCAGCAATGGATAATAAGTTGAAAGATGAAGACTTGTGAAAATAGATAGGGCCAATTTCTTCAACTATAAATATGATAGAAAACAACCAGGGCTGGTCAGTAGTGCTCTGTTTGTTTGAGCATCTAAAACATTCCAACAAAGCAATATTAGCGCAATCAATGGCAATTTGGGATAGAACCACCAATTTGGCCAACCAATGCCATAGGTCTGTGTGGTGATGCTATAGGGTGCAGAAATTACAAACTTCACATTTAAAGAGAAATTGTGCTCCATATTTTATGATTCCTAAGCACTTAGAGTCAGTCCAGTGGACTGAAGAAGAACCGTGTAAGCTGAATCCATTCTATCTGAAAGTTCCAAAGAAGTGGAAGCTGTGAATAATAGATGTTGAAATAAAGCTTCCTTTCAGCAGGTGGCAAAGCTAGGGAGCAAAAATAGACAGTGCTAAAAACATGGAATGCTTATTGTCTGATAAAATGTTTGGGTCTTGCCTTTTTCTTTTTTTTCTTGTAGGTTTTATGTTTTCAACTGCTGAAGCAACTGGTTAATGTTTATTTTCTTACTTTATAATTTCTCTTTTTTTCATTGAATGCAGCCACATTGTTCTCTTGAGAACAGACTGAGAGAAAACAAAGTGTGACAGAAGGGGTGAGAGGATGTAAAAGCAGGTATGCAGTGTCGAGAAGTCATGGGGCTGCTGGGAAATCGAAAAACAAAGCGTGTAAACAAGACAACTCACAAACAAGCAATCCAAATGAGATTATAAAAAAGGCTAGCGCCATGCCATGCTAGACATCCACAAGCACACACAATGTTAGAGACAGTGTGTGTAAATGTGTGTGTACAATGGCAATAAAAGCAAGTAAAGTGCTGTGTATATGGGTTGAAGCTGCAGTTAAACTTAAATTAATCCCTCTCTTTATCTCCTTTTCTATTTTTATGCATTTTTTTTTCTGTCATCGACTTTGTTGTAAATTTTAATTTTTTTGTCATTTTGACCTATTCTCAATTCTCAGCTGGCTTAGCAAAGTATCAAAATGTTCTTCTCTTCTATTGCTTTCATCTCCTTCTTATTCGTTTCCCCACTGTGCTCCCCCTTCCTGTTCTTCCCAAATGTTCTTTTTTTTTTTGCTACAGCTTTGTTACAGTCCTTCAATTTTACTTCAGTTACACATATTAAAAATGTGAGAATAAAATAATAAACTAATTTTAAAAATTGCGAGATTTTCTAGCTCAAGCACTAAAGTTTCCTGAGAATCACAGCAGAGCAGATGAACTTTGAGAAGAGACACAAACTGTGGAGAGGTTTAAAACTGGCAAAGTACCCACAGTAATTTTCTGTGTTTCCTCAGATCACAGCAGAGACTGTAGCGGCAGCTCACCACTCTGAAAGATGGGAATTGTGCATATTGCACCAACTACTGCTGCCTTTACTACTGCGACACAGTGCAGGCATTAGTGAGCATGTGGGGGATGAATCCGTGCTCCTGTAGTTCTGAGGGGTGTGTGTGTGTGTGTTTCTGCGTGTATGTGACTCCCTGCTGCTCCTGCCCCCGCACTGTCACAAAAGCAGCTCAAGTGCCTGCAGAGAAAGATTTTTTATTTATTTATTTTTTACACAATCCCCTATCCACCCACAATAAGTATGACTTCAACTACAACTGCACTCTTGGCAGCCTGTAAAAATAATAATTATTATTATTATGAGACTGTGGCTGTTGGGAGGAAATTTTATCAGCCCTATACAAGCACCAGCTCATCTAACATGTAATTCCTTACAAATCCATACAAAAGAGTTCAAGTGTAAAGACCATTTGTAACATGTAAATGACACATCATTTCTGAAGCTGTATCCTGCAGTTTCAACAGCTGCAAACATGTCCTAAAACTGCTCGACACAGTTATCTACACCATATGTTTCAGAAAATTTTGCAATTTGTGACACAGGACCTAAGCCCACAAATTTCCTTCCCAGAGGTCCTAAGTACCAACCACACTCTTGGATGGGGCACTCGTTTATTGTATTAATCTGGAGCAGAATCTTTGTTAAAGAAGGAAAGATGTACCCAATGATTTCGGGGGGCCCACCTGAGGGCTGGGAATGGAGGGTCCATCTTTTAGTTTAGAACAAAATTATGGTAAATAACAATAATGTTTTTTTTTTTTTTTTTTTTTTTGGCGAACTATCCATTTAAGGTTTTTGAAAATGTGTCATTTGTGGCATATGCCCTAGGGCCCCGCTAGGATGGGGAACTTGTTTATTTCATTCCAACTGGCAGCTGGTACTTTGAGAAATATGATTATGCTTTCAACAACCTCATATTTATTCCTAAAAAAATGACCGGCTCCATATCGGACCCATATGTTTCTGACAATATTGCAATTTGTGGCACATGTCCTCAAATTTCAAGGGGCCCCAACTACCAACCACCCTCTATGATAGGGCACCTGTCTATTTCAGTGATCTGGAGCAGGATGGTCACTAAGGGGGAATGATTTGAAGGGCCCCTATCTCTGTAAATGACATGATAATGAGTAAGTGATAATTTTTTTATTTTATTTTATTTTATTTTATTTTATTTTATTTTATTTTATTTTATTTTATTTATTATTTGCCACTGCCAGCTGGTACAATTTGTGGCACATGCCCTGGGGTTGCATATATGCTACAGAGGGCACCGTACTCCAGGGGCCTATTAACAGAGGACTTTTATCATCCACTGTTCTTAACCTCAACCTTTACAGAGATGTCAATCCTATGAAGGGCCGCTAAATAATTGCACAAAGGCAACATGTTTTGTGTGGGTTTGGAGGGCCTTCTGATGTTTATGCCCCAGGCTTCATGGTTCTATGATTCAGCCCTGTGAAATCAAAGTGAAATGGCCTTGCATGATTATTAAACTGCAAAAGAGACTCTTACAATAAGAAAGAATCTGTACAATCATCTAATTGTGTCTTTTTATAGTGTGTGGCTTACCACTTGTAGTTAAATTGAGTTAAAGTCAACCTGACACAACCAATAGCTATTTTGTTGGCAGGATGAGGATACCATAGTTTGCTGCAATTGGTTCTAATTTTCAAACTCTTCAAAATAGGCTTTTAACTTTATAATATATATATATATATATATATATATATATATATATATATATATATATATATATATATATATATATATATATATATTCCAAAATCTAACATGTTTTCTCGTCTTTTATTATTTCCCATAATTTCCTGTCATTACCATAACCTACCTTTTTTCTCTCCAAATTTGACCTTGTGCAACTTTCTTAAAGCTAGTCATCCTCACTGATTGACATCCAAAGGTCTGCAGCTTATTCTGCCCAAGAAGCCCCCGACAATAACCGACCAACCACATAAATTATGCATCTTTTTTTATTATGTGAAATGTAGACAAACAAATAGGATAATACAAAGAATGCACTTCCACAAGTCTAATTGTGCTCCAAAAGGTGCTTTTAAATTTCTATAACCGAAATACATAATAAAAAAAAAAAAAAAAGTTAAGTTAAAAAGATGAAAAAAAAGACCAGAGGTCATGAGACTGCAGAAGGATCAACATATTGACATTCAACCTAAGGTCCAGAGAATGACTTCTCAGTGCTGTTATTAGTAAAAAGTGCAGACATCATTAGTGATTCATCTTTCTAGATACTGTAGATTACTTTTGAGCATCATTCATTACATCTAGGGAATAGATACATTTTTAAAGCCTTGACCCAACAGGATGCATATTGACTAAGCAATAACATGGCTCAAAGTGAATTCATTCACCATCCAACCCTGAGGGAAATCCGGTGAATGCAGAATGTGTTTTCATAAAGGTTTACTATTTATTATGCTACACATGTGCTTTCAGATCCTCTCTAACCATCACAATATTTGTAGTTCTCTAATTCTTTGAACAACTATTTGACATGAATGAAGATCTAAGATCTCCAGTTATAACACATCTGTAATAACTTGTGCTTGATAATGAACCATGAACAAAGTGAATTAAGAAAATAAATTTAAAAAAGCAGACGTTTGACTAGATGGCAAAGTCTGAAACATTTTGGAGCATACTATATGGAAACCCATTTCTGTTTTCAAAATTCCAACTCATTACATAACAATAATAACTAACACAACATAATTCAAATACAAAAAAACATCTTGCAATTCTGACTTTATTCTCTGAATACTTTAAAAACAACAATCATGACTTTATAACAAGTAGTTGTGAGTTTATATCCTGAAATTCTGACTTATAACTCGTAATTGCAAGCAACTAGCTAATTTTCAATTACATTACATATTTTATTTGTCAATTGATGTTCAGCTGTTACTTTTAATAGTCAACGTGTTTCATCATTCATAAAAGCTCGGCAAACACTGTGGGTGTCATGATGGTCACATAGATTTAAATGTGACATAAAGTGATGATATCTAAGTGGGTGTGTTGTTTACTTAGTCTTCCCTCAACACCATCATTTAATAATTCACACCAAAATGCGGACATGGAATGTGCACGGATTGGTGGGATTTATCACCAAATCAAAACCAATAAAACAAATTTAATCAAATCACAGTGCAATGGAGCTATTGTCTCCTCTCATGTGACTTTTCTCTAGTCAATCTCATTTGCCGCCCACCAAACCCAATGTATGCTTTAAGAGATTGTTAAAACTCAATAGGCTCAGTGGAGGAGAGAAACATGGCCTCCGGCTGTAACTTTAATGCCTGGTGTCACTGTTAGACACTCTCATTTTAGAAAAAAACAAGTGATTTAAGTCATATTTCATAATATTTGCATTGTTCATTTTTGTACTGTGGATTACTGTATTTTCTCACCCAGTTGTTTTGAGGAGCCACTGCCTCTCTTGCGTCCTCAGAGGAAACAACCCTGATTCTGATCCGCATGTAAAGCAATCAGTCAAAGTTTGTTTGTTGTTCCTATGTACATAATCCAATAGAAAAACAAATTTAAATAATGATGTGGAAGTCATAAACCAAACTCTGAAGATTTAATATTGTTAACTTTGCAAACTTTGGCAAATTCAGTGATTATTTCATCCCCAAAAGCACTTACTGAATCAACATAAAAGTCCTAAATATGACATTTTTTTTTTCAGACAGACTGGGAAAAAAGTGCTCTTACTCCCAAAAGTTGTGTAAAGTCAGTCACATTAGAGTTTACTGCTTTCAAAGTCACTGAAATGTCTGTAGTGAATATGCAACCCAGTCTCATAAGAAAACATAACTGTTCTACGAAGTGGCAATTTTGTATGATTTCGTATAATGTTATTTGCACACAAACATACGTTTTTTGTTTTATTCATATATATTCGAACCATCAGTGGGACGTAAGCAGATCAAATGTACAAACGAGATCTTACAAGTTTATATAAATTAGCCACCAATTTGCCTAAATGTGAGATAGTTACGAATTGAGTATAATGTGCGCACATCCAAAAAAAATTTGGGCAGGTGCTCGATCATATGAAACCCTTCACAGTCAATAAACAAAAATCGGCTATAAAAACGTTCCTAGTTTGGGAAGGAGGATGCGGGAACCGTGAACATTCAAACAAAAACTTTAATAATAAAGTAAACACAAAATGGTGCGACAGCCCCTTGAGGATGACTGTCGCACACAAACAGAACCAAAACACGAAATAAAATCCAGGCCTGGTCCCCTCTCGTCACATCAGCACACTGCAATTACTGCTCTCAAAAATTTATTAAAATCACAACCTTTCAAACCTAAGGTCTTTGTTTGGCAAATCACTGCCGATTTTTGTTTATTGACTGTAAATAGTTACAAATTGCCATGAGATTGTGTTAGAATATACATTAGTAGTATATGTACTCTGCTTTAAAATATCAATTGATTAAATATAGCTGAAAGTGATTTTAAAACTTGCCATCGCAATGTTCAGTTTGTTCTTTTGAGATGACTATTAGCTCTTTTTCATTAAATTAACCAAACAGGATCGCCAAAACCTGAATGATTCATTAGTGAATAATTTTTAATCTATAAATGATTGTTTGAAAATCCTTAGCCACTAATCACAAATCATTGTATGAGTTGAATAGTTTTTGCAAGTGTTTCATCTGTCTTAAGTGTATAAAATACAACATTTGAAATTACCAGAACTTCCTGTTTCAGCTTTTTCAGTATATCAACATTCATTTCCACTATTATAACAGTTACAATGCACAAAACAGTGGAGCTCTGACTGTGTTCAAACAAGAGACAGATGCATAGACAAGGTCGTCTTGAATTTACCATTATGCAGCATTAGATAGCATAGAGTCTCATATGTGAAAAAAAGTACCAGGGGTCTTCAACCCTGTTTATTGAGAGTTACTATCCCACAGATTTCAGCTTCAACCCTAATCAAATGCACCTAAACTAGCTAATAAAGCTCTGCATGGTTACTTGAAAATAACTGACAGATGTATTCAAGCAAGATTGGAACTTAAGCCTGCAGGAAGGTAGCTCTCCAGGAACATTGTTGGAAATCCCGAAAAAGAGAAACAGTTGCGGGGTTGATTGGTGGATTGACGGATGAAGGTCGAGCCCTTGACCTGACTGATGGCGAATGATGTGTAAATGAGACGAACTGCATCAGTAATGAGCATGCTGAAGTGCGGGCATCAGCGTTATGGTAATAGATGGCTACGGCAAGCTGCCAGGCCCAAAAAATAAATAACCTTCATTAAATAGTCTTCATCAAAGCGAGACCAGGATGCTGTTATTTACAGACTAGTGACATTTCACTGGAGTACATTATAAAATGTTTATGTTCTACTTACATATAGTAGCTAAATTCCGACACATTGCATACACACACAAACACACACACACGTTTGTTTTTGTGAATTGTGGGGACATTCCACAGGCATAATGGTTTTTATACTGTACAAACTGTATGTGCTATTGCCCTACACCAACCCTACCCCATACAGGAAACTTTTTTTAAGCATTTTTACTTTCTCAAAAAAACTCATTCTGTATGGTTTATAAGCGTTTTGAAAAATGGGGACATGGGTTACGTCCTCATAAGTCACCCTCTCCTTGTAATACCTGTGTCATACCCATGTCATTATACAAAGTCGTGTCCTGATACGTCACAAAAACACGCGCGCACACACACACACACACACACACACACAGACACACACACACATTTGAATGACATGACAAAGTATAATGAAGCACATAAAATACCTCACATGAGCACTTTCACACAAAATCATTGGGCTGTACAGTTTTTGACACAAATAGAGCAATGCTGCAAGTCTAATTATTCTACTTTTTATAGCCACTTCTGCTCTATTATAAATAGCATGGCTTTTTTCACACTAAGAGTCTGCATCTAGTACTCCTGAAAAAAAAAGAACAATAAAAGGCTGAAAGATTAAAGGTTAATAAGATTCAGATGAGGCTCATGTTTATAGTGCAGAGGGTTCTGAGACTGATACATTGTTTTGCTGAGTAACATTTGGATTTATTTATTTATTTATTTTACTAATAAAGAAGATATTTTTAGTGAAGTTATTCTGACCTATCCCAATTTTTTTTATTTATTTATTTTTTTATTTTTTAATAGAGTAAAGGCAAAGAAAAACCCTAGACAAATAGCAAGGGTTATAAGGAATAGTTGACCATTAATGAAAGTTCTGTTTCAATTTACTTACCATAATGTAACTCCAAACCTTTTAGATAATGTTTTTCTTTGGAAAAATACTAAATGAATTCCAGTTGTGATGATGGTGACTGTGTCTGTCAAGCTCCAAAAAGTGCATCAGTATCAAAGTATCAAAGCACAAAAAGATAAAGAGAAGATCATTAAAGATAGAGCAGCCCACTGGTTAAGTGAAATCTCTAAAAATAATCTAAATAGGTTATCAGACTGAATGTGATGCTCAAACAAACAGCAATATTTTAACTTAGATGTACTATATTCTGCAATTTAAGAACGTTTTATTAATAGAAAAAAAAAATACTCCCAACACAATTAAGGAAAATAATTCAATGTGACCAACATAAGACATTCAGCTGTTTGGTTTTTGGAAGGATTTGGCCAGTCTTGGCACAATGAAGGTTGAGTCGAGCCAGAGCAGGTGCAGTCCAGGCTCAATGAAACAGTAGGGACTTATAACTTCACAATTTACATACGAGTCCATTTGTAAATAACACAAGATGTGCAGCTAAAGGGGCTATTTCTGGCTTATGAGCTAAAATATAATAAATGATCTAGAAAGAATGGCGATGCAACCTTTTCTCTTGAGTTTATATCAAAACACTAGACAGAAGTGGAAGCCATTAAGACTGAAGTAAATTATGATAAAATGTTCATATTTGGGTGAACTACAATATCACTAATCGTATTACAGAGATTGAGTTTTGTTTTTAAACTCTCAATACTCAAGCACAGCCATTATTAATCAACCTTTGTTCATTCAAATGTCAGGATACACAACTGCGCTAGGCTATTTTTTGCTCCTCTACACTCTAAGGGAGGGAATGGGCTGCTTCTGTGGGGGAGAGAAAAAGACAGGAAACGTGATTTGACAGTCTGATTATAAGTCAGGAAGATTGGAGGAAGAAAACCAGCAGTTCATACCTCAAATAATCAACATACGAACAACGCACTGAAAAAAAAAACATACATTCACTGTGTTTTCCATCTTAAATGAACTGTAGTCAGAGTAAAACACCTACAGCATTTATTCCTTTTGAGGCAAATAATCATTAAAGTGGCAGATTATCAAACAATAACATGAATGAATACATTTTGACTTTGATTAATAAATTTTGCATCTCCATATGGCTTTTCTGACATTGTAAACTTGCTCAGTAGCCCACCTGGTACAGCACTGCACATGCAATGTGCAATCCATTTCTGAATTGCTGTGTTATGTACAACAACTAATGTAATCACAGCCAGATTCATGTTCATCTGTGTGCTATATAACTGACCATGCTTTTAACGCCATTGGAGATGGACATTTCACTGTGAAAGTGAAGCAAAATGTGAAAGAAGTGACATAATATAATTTTGCCTCAAAAAGCTCTGTTGGGTTTTATGGATTTTGGCATTTTTATGCATAGAAAAGGGTGTATTTAACATAATTTATTTTATTATTATTGTATATTTAGTGGTTTCTAATAGATTTAAGGTCAAAAACTTTCTGTACGTTCCATCAGGTGCATGATTACTGTCTGCTGTCATAGTAAATACACTGGCAGGTGGCACATTCCATACAAACAGGTGGTACATTCAACTGAGAGCACATAAAACACAATCCAATCAGCTCTGCCTCTATCGCTGCAAATCACAAATCACAGAGAGATCAGTCGTGTGGGGTCACAGTGGGAAAAGAAGAAAGAACCGCAAGTGCTGAAGGGATGATGGAATAATGAGTAAAAATAGCGAGAGCCATACTGAGCACAAAGAGCCGGGAATTAGGGAAGCTACAAACACCAAAGTGAAAAGCATTCAAAAAAGAGGATAAGGAAATGACACACACACACACACACACACACACACACACACAAAATTGTTTAAGGGGAAGGTTTTGTAATGGAAACACAATCAAGATTGACTGACAGATATAAAAGTCTCCAGTATTTGCCATATGCCATTTGCAAAAATGGTAAATGAAAAGTAAGGATGTTTAAGAACATGTTTAAAATACATGTGCCATGTTCTTTTAAATTAAATACTTTGTATTTATGTTGGTTTAGATATGTTTTTAATGACATGTGTATATATATATATATATTCATATTATTCTAAAGGTCTTGTGATTATTCCATTTGACAGCCTGAAGTAACTTTGCCATGTCATAAAAAAGTTGTTGTTGTTTTTTTATTAGATATTCTGTGTTCAAGTTCAAATTGGAAATTTGATAGATTGATTGATTGATTGATTTCTAACTACAACATTTCTTATTTATTTTTCTGCCACAGCATTTTAGACTGTTTTTTATTTTGTTTTTATTTATGTTTTTTTTTGCCTACAGTAATTGTACAACCTTATTATTTAATATAATCCACTTTTTCAAAAATTGGTACATGCCCCCTTGTACTTTATAAGATTACAAACAGAGTAGAAATTAAAGTGGTAATCAAATATTGCTCTAACAGAAACTTTGCTTTTGTCACAGGTGATCTTTGTGTTTTTCTATGTACTGTGGTTCTTTTTAAGTGGAAATAGTTATGCATACTTATGCATACATGCATACTTAGCCAGGATGTGTTTAAAAACCAAAGGACCCAAGTGACGTGAAATCCCTAGCCAGTGAAAAAAAAAAAAAAAAAACATTAATTCGGAGCTATTTTCTGAGCAAACACTCCTACAATAATAATAATAAAAAAAAAATCATTTCAAGTCTCTCGGATGGTGTATTCAGGCTTGTAACATCTTGTCACATCTTGACAACCGTCTCCTTGTGACAGAACAGGAAGTGACATGTTTAAGCAACTGACATGAATATCCAACAAAGGCATGGCCCAGTGAGAAAGTGACATTACATCAGCACATGTTGGAGCATCTTTGATGAACACCAAATCAATAAACAGCAGACAATCACATTCTCAACTTTTATAAAAAAGCAGATGCATTTGGCAGGCTGTGACTCAACAATTTATTAGTGGGTTTGAAATGCAGTTGGTGTGTCATACTGGGGTAAAAAGGACACAATCATGAAAAGCAGCACAGTGACTCACAGTATCACAAGCAATTCTGTTGTCTCTATGCGAATTTCACATGAATGTATAGTATAATGATCTATGCAGGCCTGGCACTGAGGTTTTTGATACATGGGGCAAATTTTAAAGTATTCCCCTTTCATTCCTATAATTTCTTAATACACATTCCAAAACTTAGTGTGGTAAATGAATGCCAAGCAAATAAAATAATAGCAAACAAACTTGCATTTGACAAGAATTGGCCTAGTATTAGGATACATCAGAATGCTGTCAAGGTGAAACTGACCTTGACTTGACTTGAAACACCCATCTTCTACCATCCAGTCAATACTAGTTAGATAAAATGAAGTTCTGCCCAAATTTTGTCTTCTGGAATTTCCAGCTTTACACTGACATATCAGATAATAGAAGTAAAGCAGATTTTGAATGCCATCTCATGTTTAGTTCAATCTGTTGTAAGTGATGATGTCCTGTTAACTTTTGCAAGACTTCAAACATGAGCTTTCTACAAAAAAAAAAGAAAAACCTAAAGAGAAGTCAGCAAAATCAGTGACGTGCAGAGAACCACCTTCAGTTTTTCTGACTGGCGGAGTGGAACACGCTAAGGGCTATTACAAGCACAAGTGTGTATCCTCAGAACATCTATTTTACATAACATTTATTAATTTAGCAGATACATTCATCACTGGAAAAATGTGCCTCTACATACAATTTTGCTAGCCTCTTATACAATCAATTCACTGCAGGGTGACTGAAATAAACACTAGAGGCAGCAAACCAGCAAAAACGTTTATTCCTTTTCACAAAAAACTAACATTGATCAATGAATACTTTTTGTTCAATTCTGTGCACAATACTATGTTAGCTCATTAGAAGTAGTGCATTTTTTGCAAAATAATACATTTTGATGTTTGCATCACAAAACCATCTCTATATGTATGGCTGAATTAACTTTGCATTATATTTCACCAGGTACAGCACTGCACTTCCATTGCAGAGCATTTGAATACAAAGCTTTTGAAACACAAGTCATGACATTTAATAAAAGAGTAAAAGCTTGTAGAAACAAGCTAAAATTGCATTGCTGCATCATCAAATTCATTTCTATCTCATGTTTGATTTTGTTAAACTATCGGCTAGAACCGGTTAGAACATTTTGTTTTCAAACTGCCACAATACCTACAACTATCAACATAGTAAAATGTAATGAGCAAACAAATTAATTTGTTTCAGATGACTTGTTACGCCACTTACTGGACATTTCACTTTGAAAGTGCTGCAAAATGTGCAAAAATCGATGTAATATCATTTAGCAGAAATGTTGGCACATTTTTCGATTGAGTCTGAGTTGGTTCATTCAGTTAATAGTAATCACTCATTTAAAGCTGTCGTGACATCATTTTTCGTTGACTCCAGATTGATTAATCACATGACATTTGCAGCTCAGGTGATTGGATTAAAAAATGCCAATGTCCTGAGAGTCAACCAAGTAACTGCACTTGAAATGATTGAAAATGTAAATGGACAGCTCTCTCTTTATATATCTCATTGGTCCTCAGTGAACTTTGTCACAATATGAAAAGCAATACACTTGCAGAACACTTTAACACTTGTATTCCAGTGTGGTGAAACATATTTTCCCTACTATTATTTGACTGATGGTACCATAGCAGCTCTTGACTGGCACATTTGCACATTATCCATGTCAGCTCTACTTCCTTGTCTATCAGTTCTTCCTCTGAGAATAGGTTCTCATTCCATTTTCAATTTGAATTTGCATAGGGCTCCACAATACTTCCTGCTGGATTATAGACTTCTGTTGTTTGCAGAGACTTTGAGGATTTCAATTATGATCCACTGCCTGTTTCTGGATCCTGTCCTAACGGGAAATGTGCAGACAAGCCCAAGTGGACCCATTTCTCATATTAGTGTGGTACAATCTGGCTTGAGTTGGCAAACACAAGGGTAAGGATCATTGCACTTCTCCAAAGTATTTGTAAATGTGCCACACATACTGCGGGGTAGGTGGCAAACATGCCTGACAAATTATTATTAACAGATGCCATTCGCAGTTGAAAGGCTGCAACAAGCAGAATATAAAAACAGCCAAGCCAGGCTCAATGGAAAACCTGCCCGTGGCAACATTATTGTAAAATTACATTGAGCTATATGTGTGGCAGCAAATTGTATTCATAGATATGTTCATGGTCACACACACAAAGGTTTAAATAGCCTCTATAATCATTCATTTATAATTTATTACACAAGTAATTATGCCTACAAACTCCAAAAACAATCAAAAAAAAAAAAGTTTTACTACTAACTGCCTAAAATAACACTTAAATACCTTTACAACATTTTTTTGTCATAAATCTCTTGTATTTGGGCAGATTTATCTACTAGTGGCCTGACAACTGGTAAATATATCTTATATAACCACTGATCCTTATATTCAGTTTATTATTAATAGTAGTCTTAAAAATGGTTATGGTCCACCATTTTTTTTAAGCATGCAGTGATAAACCCTGTACTTAAAAAGCCTACCCTTGATCCACAGTTTTTTTTTACCAGACAATTACCAGCCTATGTCAAAACTCCCTTTGCTTATAAAAAGTACTGGAATTTTATTTTATTTTATTTTTTATCAACTTTCCGCCTTCTTAAAGAATAGTGACATATTATACAAGTTTCAGTCTGGGTTCAGAGCTCAGTGTAGTACAGAATCTGCTCTTTTGAAAGTGTTAAATGATTTGCTATTAGCTGTCGACTCTGGGAAATGTGGGTTATGGTCCTTCTGGATCTAAGCTCGACTTTCCAGACTATGGATCATTCTGTTTTATTGAGATGACCGAAGGAATATGTTGGAATTAGGAGGACAGCATTAAGATCGTTCTCTTCCTATCATAAGGGGAAACGTCTCTAGGTAACGTATGTAACCCTAGTTCCTCGAGGGAACGAGACGCTGCGTCCAACTCTTTGGGGAACGCGTCTAGCGTGAGCGACTCTAAATATTGTGTGTAATCACTCCAATGGAAGAGCGTGACGTCACGGGCGGGGTGACGTAAGCGACCAGGAAGCTAAAAAGCACGTGCCGTGCAGCTGGCGTTGGCTTCGAGTACCAGCAAGTGCCGGCAGGGGTGCCGGGGGTATGGCTTCGAGACGCAGCGTCTCGTTCCCTCGAGGAACTAGGGTTACATACGTAACCTAGAGACGTTCCTCTTCAGGAACTCGAGCTGCGTCGAACGCTTTGGGGAATGAGTACCAACGCTCCCAGACTACCAAACCCCTGCCTAGTGTGTATCCGAAGAGCACAGCTTAGGACGAGAGGACAGAAGCGCCTGGAGTGACTGGCATATCTAAGCCATAAAATTTTGCAAATGTAGAGGGCGTGGACCACCCCGCAGCGTTGCAGATGTCCAGCATGGATACACCTGCTAAGAAGGCCTTGGAGGCCGCCATACCCCGAGTAGAGTGAGTCTCGGCTCCCAGCAGCGGGGGAAGACCAGAGCACTCATAGGTGGCGTTGATAGCCTCGACTATCCAATGACTAATAGTCTGCTTAGAAGCAGGAGAACCCCTCTTGGGGGGACCGTAGCATACAAGCAATTGGTCTGTTTTTCTCCACAGGGCAGCTCTGTGGACGTATGCGTCCAGTGCTCGAACTGGACACATAAAATTTAGCTTCGCTTCGTCGGGCTCCCGAAAGGGAGGAGGACAGAAGGCCTGCAGCACTACAGGTTGTGGTGTGACAGAGGGGACCTTAGGAACATATCCCGCTCGAGGGTATATGAACGCTTTGGTCATGCCAGGTGCAAAATCAAGATAGGTAGGGGCCACTGAGAGGGCCTGCAAATCTCCTACTCTCCTCAGATAGGTAATGGCCAACAGAAAGGCGGTTTTAAGCGTCAGATGTCTGTCTGAAATATCTTGAATAGGCTCAAACAGAGGTTTGCACAACGCCTCTAACACCACAACCAAGTCCCACGGGGGAATACGGTGACCGTACTGGAGGTCTCAGCCTCAGCGCACCGCGGAGGAAATGTGTAACTAAGGGGTGTCTTTCCAAAGACTGACCATCGAGAAGGGCATGGTAGGCCGCAATGGCCGCCACGTAGACCTTCAACGTGGAGTGGGTCAACCCTGCAGAGAGCCTGGCCTGTAGGAACTCCAGAACTGTACCAACTGGGCAGTTTGCTGGGTCTAGCTGGCGGTCTCTGCACCATGAGGTGAAGAGTTTCCACCTCAGGGCGAACAGTTTCCTCGTTGAGGGAGCTCTAGATTGGAGGAGGGTCTCAACAATCTCGGTTGAGAGACCGGATGCTAATAGTTAATAGTTGTTAATAATTGATGCTAATAGTTAATAGTTAATAGCAGTTAATAATGGCCCCTCAACACATGGTGACCCCGTTAGGTCTGGGAGGAAGTGCTTCAGTGCACGATAAACTGCTAGCATTACTAGACAATTGATATGCCATGTCAGATGGCGATTGCTCCACAGACCACGGGCAGGGTGGCCACTCATGACCGCACCCCAACCAGTGAGGGATGCATCCATCGCTAGTGTTACACGGCGACCAGGAGCTCCCAGCACCGGACCCTGATTCAAGAACCAAGGTTTCTCCCACATGTCTAAGGCACGGAGGCAGCACCGCGTGACCTTGATAGTTTGAAGTGGATTGCCCCTCGGGGAAAATCCCTTGGTCTTGAGCCACCACTGTAGGGGTCTCATGTACAGCAAGCCAAGAGGTATCACGTTGGACGCAGCTGCCATCAGACTCAACAATCTCTGAAATTGTTCGACAGTGAGTGACTGGCCTACTTTGACTCTCTCGACTGAGATGAGGATCGACTCGATACGAGCAGGGGTCAATTGTGCTTGCATCGCTCTAAAACCATACAACACCCATATATATGTTTCTCTCAACTAAATAAAGAAAACACACCCTTCCTTTCATTCACAAACAAACCCACCCCCCACATATGTGCGAGAACAACATCTCGATGCCGAGCCGCAATCTGCTCCGACTGAGCTCAAATCAACCAATCGTCGATATAGTTGAGAATGCGGATGCCCTGCATGCGCAGGGGGACCAGAGCCGCATCTACACATTTTGTGAACGTGCGGGATGAGAGTGCAAGGCCGAAGGGAAGTACTCGATATTGGTAGGCTTCGCCCCTGAAAGCGAACCTCAGAAACTTCCTGTGTTGTGGAAGGATGGATATGTGGAAAGTATGCATCTTTGAGATCTATTGTGACAAACCAGTCCTCGGACCTGATCTGAGCTACAACATGCTTGATCGTGAGCATTTTGAACTTCAATCTCATAACTGATTGAATTAAGACCCGCAGGTCCATGATCGGACGCAACCCCCCATCCTTCTTTGGAACTATGAAATACCGGCTGTAAAACACGGATTCCCTGTCTTGAGGAGGGACCACCTCGATGGCCTCCTTCTCTAACAGGGTTTTCACTTCCTGTTCCATAACCAGACCCTGCTCGGGGCCGACTATCGTCAGAGTAACCCCGTTGAAATTTTGGCGCTGCAGAGCCGAACTGAATACGGTAGCCTTTTTCTACTGTGTGCAGGACCCATTGAGATACATTTGGCAGTAGTTCCCATGCTGCCAAATAATCTACTAAGGGAATCGGTCTCTCGAGACTGACCTCTGGTATAAGAGGCCATGCAGGGGCGGCGAGCGTCTCAGCCCCGCTACGCGCACGGGCGGAAGATGCTGAGAACGATGCTCGCTGGGGACCGCTGCGCCCTGGAACACTGGCAGGGTTGGCAGATCGGCCCACAGAGGGCGCTGAGGCGAGACGGGCACAAATTTGTGTACAAATCTATGGCAGGTTTGTTACCATCTTACCTGTCTGATCTCCTCTTGTACGATGTGACTAACAGGCCTTTAAGGTCATCAAATTCTTTATTGTTGTTGGTACCTATGATGCGCTTGAAACACAAGGGGGGCCATGCTTTTTTCGGTGGCAGCACCTAGGTTGTGGAATATTTTGCTATAGTATATAAGATCAGCCTCCTCTTTTCAGGTTTTTAAATCATTACTTAAGACTTTTCTTTTTAAAATGGCTTATGGTCCGGAGTAATTGCTGTCTAATATCTTGTTATGTGTGATATTATCTTTGTCATAAATTTGTTATCTGTTTTATATAGTTACTTGTTGTATTTATTTATTTATTTTCATTTTTGTGCAGCACATTAGTCAACCCTGTATCAATAAACTTAAAAAAAATAAAAAATTAAATTTATATATATAATTTCTCAGTTGTTTCTTAGACAGCAATTAGAGAACAAATAAAGAATTTCTCCATAGATTTTTCCTGTCTCAGATATTTTCTTTCTTTCATGAGACTTGCAAAAGTTGGCTCTGTAGATTTCAATTAAAATCACTAGACTGCGTTGTCCACATTTACAGGTATTTTACAGCTATACACTCTTGATGTATGTTAACATTGACTCTTTAATTTCAATTTTTATGTCCCCTTAAGAATATTTAAAACCACCTCTGGGCGGTTATCAAGCTCTTCCAGCACTTGCAAGATCAACTTCATCCAAATCAATCTTCATTATATCCATATTGATTTAATCTGGGTGAGGTGCTTGGCCACAGAGGGTCCAAACCACCACTGTTCCCTTCAGTGTTCAACATTAACCATTAGACAGCAGTGGGATGATTTATCGACTCACAGCTTCCTCTCTGCGACTATAGCTATGAGTTATCTCTCAACAGGCCATTAGAAGGAAAGAAGGAAGTGTAACGGATAAAATGTAAACCTGCAGATAAATGAGGCATCTTGGTGACTGGGGACATTGAGCTTTAGTTGGAGGACACTTCACTGCAGTAAAAGTGTCCTACTCATTATCTTCACTTTCCCACATGAGATCTCTCAGGGGACCCCAATCTGAGACTGATAAATGGCAAAATATTAGAATATCTCTCTTTTTTCTTCTTCTTTTTTTTCTGTCTGTCTCGTACTTTCACACTTCTCACCACTGTTTATCAGCTATCTTGTCACAAAGTTGCACTTAAATACCACAGTAATTAAGCTATAAATAGTTCAGTGCTAAAAAGAGCCAGACATCCATTTGGAAGACGTCCATTTGTGATGTGATAGAAACATTTTCTACAGTAACAACAACCCCAACTCACTACATACTTCTGGAAGTTTCAAATACAAGTTACAAAAGACAAATGAGTTTCCAGGGTACAGAAAAGGGTGACTTGTTAATTATACGATAAGGTACTGTACAAATGAGACTCTATGATTTTAGCTACCAATGCAATAAAATGTAAAACAGCTATGAATTGCCAATGATGGACCTTGCTTGTCCCTGTCCCTAAAGCAAAACTCACTGTTAAACACACTTCTTTCTCATGTTCAAAATATTTTCTTCAAATTTCTAAGAAGAACACAAATGGAGAAGAATGGAAAATGGTGAATTTGAACATGGCTTATATATATTTATATATATATATATATATATATATATATATATATATATATATATATATATATATATATATATATTTTTTTTTTTTTTTTTTTTTTTTTTTTTTTACATAGAAGGAAGAACTTAAGTCAGATCTAGAGATCATAATATCATAGAGACTTGGCGGCAGGCCAGTAAGTGATCTTGAATGTGCAGCATCAGCTACATTAAACGGTTACACTTTTGTACACATACCATCTGCATTAAAATGGCAGAAGTAATTCCAAACAAACAACTCAATTCAATGCAAGCAACCACCCACCCTCTATCTATCAATCATTCAACCACTTTTCAATTGGCTCCCAAATCTCTAGACACTATGTGAGTGAAAGATTTATTCAAGGCACTAAAGAAATAGCTATTGCTTCCCAGGTGCATTCTTCCATCAGTGGAAGTTTATGAATAGCATCAGTATGCATTGGCTCACCAGATCAGACAAGGATGTTGGTAAACTTGCTTTATTTTTCATACACCCTGGCCGCTATGTGTGTTTGAAGAAGTTGTCCAAATAGCACATCATCTAACCAGTATGACAGCATGGTAAGAAACTACAAAAGCCAACCATTTCTGACTGGATGTCATGGAGTGTTAACCTTGCATCCATTAACAACTGCAACTTTTAAGGTCTTTGCACACAGAGTCTGAAATTTTAGTCCGAAATTTTTTCACATTAAAAAATAAATATGATCTCATGTTGTGTCAATCACGTTTACACATTGCCTCCGAAACTTTGGTCCATCATAAAAAGACATTTGAATCAGTTTTGATTTTCTGTGTTTCTGCATCCGTAGCATGCATTTTGATATAGAAATGATGGCGAATACGAAAAAAAAGAAACAAAAAAAAAACAGTGTGCAAGGACCTTCGGGGTTATTTCAAAGCTTTGTCAATCCAACATTCAAAGTCTTGATTGGTCAAAATCTATGGATTTTTATAGTTTAGTTATCTGTCTTTGATTTGTTCATTTCAAGAGTTATTCTAGAGACATGACTGAAGTTTCACACCAGCCTTTTCAGTTGAATCAAAATTTAATTTAGATCGAGCTTAGGTAGATTAATTGAGGTGTTAATCTGATTAGGAACCGATTACAAGCATCTCACTAACATCTTGAAATAACACCTTATGTTTTTTTCCCCAAAAATCACACTGAACACCCTGTACTATATAGATAGATAGATAGATAAAAAAAAAAAAAAAAAAAAAAAAAAGATAGATCACAAAGACAAAGATTCATTATATATATAGTACTGTGCAAAAGTTGTAGGCAGGTGTGAAGAAATGCTCTAAACTAAGAATGCTTTTAAAAATAACTTATATATATATATATATATATATATATATATATATATATATATATATATATATATATATATATATATATATATATATATATATATATATATATTAATCAATTTAGAAAATGCGAAGTGATCGATCAAAAGGAAAATCTAAATCAAATCAATAATTGGTGTTACTAGCCTTTGCCTTCAAAACAGCATTGATTCTTATTGGTACACTTGCCCAAAGTCAGGGGTTTTGTAGGATTATAGTCAGGTGTATGATCAATGAATTATACCAAACAGGTGCTAATGATCATCAATTTCACATGTAGGTTGAAACAGTCATTAAGTGAAATAGAAACATCTGTGTAGGAGGCTTAAAACTGTGTGAGGAACAGCCAAACTCTGCTACCAAGGTGAGGTTGTGGAAGACGGTTTCATGTCACAGGTCTTACACCATGACAAGACTGAGCACAGCAACAAGACACAAGGTGCAATACTGCATCAGCAAGGTCTCTCACAGACAAAGATTTTAAAGCATACTGGGGTGTTAAGATGTGCTGTTCAAAGTGTTTTGAAGAAGTACAAAGAAACGGGCAAAGTTGAGGATCGTAGGCGCAGTGGTCAGCCAAGGAAACTTAGTGCAGCAGATGAAAAACACATCAAGCTTATTTCCCTTCGAAATCGAAAGATGTCCAGCAGTGCCATTAGCTCACAACTGGCAAAAACCAGTGGGACCAAAATACACCCATCTACTGTCCGGAGAAGTATGACCAGAAGTGGTCTTCATGGAAGAGTTGCAGTCAAAAGGCCATACCTCCAATATGAAAATAAGGCCAAGTGACTCAACTATGCACGAAAACATAGGAACTGGGGTGCAGAAAAATGGCAGCAGGTGCTCTGGACTGATGAGTCAAAATTTGAAATATTTGGCTTTAGCAGAAGGCGGTTTGTTCGCTGAAGGGCTGAGGAGCGGTACAATAATGAGTGTCTGCAGGCAACAGTGAAGCATGGTGGAGGATCCTTGCAAGTTTGGGGCTGCATTTCTTCAAATGGAGTTGGAGATCTGGTCTTGATTAATGGTGTCCTCAATGCTGAGAAATACAGCCAATACTTATCCATCATGCAATACCATCAGGGAGGTGTATGATTGCCCCCAAATTTATTCTGTAACAGGACAACAACCCCAGACATACAGCCAATGTCAAATGGAACTATCTTCAGCGTAAAGAAGAACAAGGAGTCCTGGAAGTAATGGTATGGCCCTCACAGAGCCCTGATCTCAACATCATTGATTCTGTCTGGGATTACATGAAGAGACCGAAGGATTTGAGGAAGCCTACATCCACAGACGATCTGTGGTTATTTCTTCAAAATGTTTGGAACAACCTACCTGCCGAGTTCCTTCAAAAACTGTGTGCAAGTGTACCTAGAAGAACTCATGCTGTTATGAAAGGGTGGTAACACCAAATATTGATTCTGATGTACATTTCTCTTCCGTTCATTCACTGCATTTTGTTAATTGATGAAAATAAACTAACACTTCCATTTTTTTAAGCATTCTTAGTTCACATATACATGTGTATATATATACATATAGTGAATCTTTGTTCATATATATACTTTTTCAAGAACAAGGTGGAAAGGCAAATCGTTTTTGAAGCAGACATGGTAACTCTTGAACCAAGAAACAGTGGGCAGATGTTTTCACATTTCTAAGCATGACTAAGGTCTTTTTTTCTCACTTTCTAAACGCATTCAGCCACACACACACACCTGAGATTGTCTTTTATTTTTAAAGCCTGCCTGCGAAAGCGGGCATGTCTGCACGTCTTCCCGCTGCGGCCTCTGTTCCCATGACAACAGCACGACAAGCTAGCAAGGTCACAGGTAGCAGCAACACGTGAAATCATTTTGAGATTGTGTGCAGGTCAGACAGAGAAATTAAAGTAAAAAAAGGGAGAGTAAATGAGAAAAATTAACATGCGGGGTTCTAATTACTAGTGCATTTGTGTGTTCATTAACCTTTGTGTCTTGAGTGGGCGTTTCACAGCACCTAAAAAATGACCTTTTCACTCTTTGTAATTGCTCTGTTTTAGTCTAACACCTTTTAACACCGTATTATTACAATAGACAAACTGTTTAACTTTTACCTGGTCTTGTTGCAAAGCATTGCAGACTGCACACTGCACATCTATAAATGTTGTATTGTTTATGGAGTGTAATGGATTTGCACAATTATTTGCATGACATAAGCCAAACTGGATTTTATTTTATTTTATTTTATTTTGCATATTTAGTTTGGATTTAATTTTATTGATTGATTGATTGATTGATTGATTGATTGATTGCAGAGTTTTTCCTTCAATTTTGCTATTTAAATTTGCATATTTAGCTTGGATTTTATTTAACATGAATTTAATATTGAAATTAAATATAGAATTTAACAGTTCTGCAAGGTTTGCAAATTTTTCAGTAATTGTCCTTACAAATACATTCTTAAACTGGATTTTATTTTATTTCCTTAGGAAGAAAATGGTAAGCTTGGGTGTTGGAATTTCAAATTGTCTTCAGAACAATTTTAAGAAATAGGACAAGAAAATTTTACACTACACTTTAAATAAACACTCCCTTTATAAATTTAAATAAAAAATTAAAAAACTAGAGTAATATTAATTAAGTACATGTACTTACTATGGTTAGGTTTAGGGTTACTTGCATGTAATTATGCATAATGTATTATTACTATAATAGTAAGTACATATAACGTGTAACAAGGACACCTTAAATTAGTGTGACTATTTGATTTCTTCGGTAATGTTAGCAAAAATTCTTCATGTTCTTGGAAATATAAAGTTAGAAAATGGGGGGGAAACAACAGTTACCAATACAATATAAGAGAACATTAAGAGAATTGATAAAAATGCTAAACAAAAAAAAAAACTGTATTAACATATTCAATTCATTCAACTGGGTCCTAAGAGTAAATTGTTTGGGTATTTATTAAACTGGTGGTACTGTATATTTTAGATTTAGTAGGATCAAGATATTTCTCAATTTTTTTAAATAAAAACTACTTATCTGTTCCCAAACACAGTCACAATCAGTTAGTTAAGAACTATAACTATTGTTAAAATTCTGTCTTCAACATGTACCTCCTCAGCTTTCTGTTTCAACAGGAAATACATCTACACAAGAAAGAAACCTGCACATGTCAATTCATGGGGTCTTCAAAATGTTTCTTCCTGGAATCTAGAAACACACGACTTTTTTAGCCAAAATAGTGTTAATTCTGTACAGAGCAGTTGAACTGGCTTATTGTTTCTCTTTTAGTATTCTTTTAGCACTCAGTATGGTTATACTAATTAACGAGCTGTTAATTTCATTAATTAACAAAACTCTGCAAGCCCAGCACATTAAGTGAACCAACTGTCAGAGACAGCAGGTACAAATGTGTTGGGATTATAATCAGACTGTGCTAAAGCTAGGCCCTTTTGGCAATAAATCTAATTACATTTTTTTCTGCCATTAATAGTGTTAAAACTAGAAACTGCAGAAAAGATCTGTTGAAATATGTTAATTCCAAATTTTTAAACACTACTGACTACTGAACAGAGATCAACCAATCAGATGAACCCATGGGAACTGATAAATAAGAGCTTGCATCGTGAATGATAGTGATTACTCTAAAACGACTTTTTTTTTTTTTTGTATTTATTTGTATTTCGTGCAATACATTTTAAACATATTGTATTTTATATTTCTTTAATCAATGAATATATGTTACAGACTTGTATTGTATTGTTTTTGTCACCTGTTTTTAATATGCACTGACGTTAGTGAGAGTTAAATGACTGATTATCTGTTCAGTTACTTGGATCATTATGCTAGAATGTGCAAACTAATTAGCATACTACATCTCATTAAAGCGTGCCTAAGTGCAGAGAGGAAGTGGTATTCAACTGAGAAAGTCAAGAATATGAGTACTGTCATGCATCTCAACAGTAATGAAGTGCCATGAAGAACTTGTACCTAATTTACAAGCTGATAGAAGAAAATACATTTTCATTTTAAATGTGATCTCATGAATATGTAATATTCATACGTAATTCAAGTCCTATCAATAACGTGTAGCTCTAGCACACAATCTGGAAGTTGTAAATGAATCTCTTTGGGGAAAATTCTTTTTTTAAGGCAAAATATTTAATGAAATGCTATTGATCTTGTTTAAATTGTTTTGTGTTTAAACTTGAAATATGGTATTTCGAGGTTTATTCATTGTTTTTAGTGTGATCCTCACTACAGATTTTTTGAGTTTGTTGGCTATTTTTATGATGGTTTTAGCTACCAATAACAGAATGCTACTATATGCTACTGTTTAATACCCATACAAACAGAGCACACATTAACCCCAAACAGGCCTTGACCTAAAACATAGTGATCTCATTAACAGCCCCAAATGGAATCTGCAGATTTTCATTTATTTATTTATTTTTCTCTGTATTTTGTGGAATTCTAGGGGAAGATGTTTAAACATGGTCAACTATGTTAATAAACCTTTAACACTTAAAACACTTAAAAATAAAGTGTTAAATTGTGTTAACATATCCCCCCCCCCCCTTTACAATAATTAATTATGTGAAATTTTGCAGTGATGAAAACATTTACATTTATAGATCTGGTAGACACTTTTATCCAAAATGACTTACTTTGCAGCCATACACTTTATCCATAGACTATGTGTGATTTCATTTGTTATCTTACAGACAAAAGCTGCTAGTGGCTTGTAATAAAAGAGCCCACATGCTACTCCTGTCCCCTTGTATGCCATAATGGCTATGCTGTGTGTTTTTATAGGAGAGCCGCAGCTGCTGCTTGTCATGGTGAGTTTTCTTGAAGCAAATTTTCTATCTGTGATTCCCTTCGTCCTGGTCTTGACAGATAGTAAACTAACAATACCTCTCACAGCAATCCCAGACCAAAGAAAAAAGCTGCAAACAGCATCTCAGCTGCAGCAGTGGAAAGAACATTATCTGAAGTTTCTCTAAAGTGGAAATAAATAAATAAATATTTTAATTATTATTATTATTATGCAATACAAAATATCTAAAAATAAAGTATAAAAAGGTTTCGTGACATGTAACACTTTTGATTAGTCCTTCATTTACAGTTGTTTTAGAGAAAGAAAAAAAAATATTATATAGATATAGATGATATAGATTTAAATATAGATAGAATGAAGCCCACAATATGTACATTGTTGTTACCAGGGCTGCCAGGTCTGCGTAACAAAACCACCCCAACTGGTATTCAAAACTAGCCCAATCATGGCTAAAACTATCCCAATCGCATTTCTGGGGACAATGGCTATACATCTGCATCAAAATTGCATTATGGAGGGTCAAAACCTCATTCCAGGGTTTCCATCTCAGCTTTTGGTTGGCAGGGGCCTTTGCTTCAATCTGCAGCATCTTTATAAAAGTAGCCCAATTCCTCAGGAAAACCGAAGACTTGGCAACACTGGCTATAACATACAGTACATGCCTAGTAAAAACTGCAATGAGTGGAAAAAAAAAAGGAAGGAAAAATATACTATAATGAGGTCTTTTAATAAAACTGAAAGGCACATTTTCATCGTTGTGATTACCATAAGAAGCAAAACTTCCCCACCAAGCAAACCCTGAATTCACTATGAGATATTTCTTTCTTCTTCAGGTTAAATAAAAGGCACATTTGTTGATGATTATTTGCTAGAGTGTGTTGTAAATGACTATTTCAAGACTGCAAGAAAAGCAGACACACAAACACAACAAGAAGCCACTACTCTACGCCATAAACATGCAGAGACACCATAGCTAGTTTCCCCTCAAAGCTGACTATGAATGATGAAACATGATGTTTATGATGTGTAAAATGACTAAACTGGAGATGTTTTTTTATGCCGATATGCTGATATTGTAAACACTTGGGGTAATGGTTTTTGTCAACATTTCTAACCCAGGACCAAAATGTCTGATTCTGGCTCCTACTCCAAACTTGTCATAGTATTTCAGATTGTTTTAAGTCAACAGTATCCTTTTTTCATTGTATAATCAGCTGGACTGACATAATCTATCTATCTATCTATCTATCTATCTATCTATCTATCTATCTATCTATCTATCTATCTGTCTGTCTGTCTGTCTGTCTGTTTGTATATCTATCTATCACACTTTAGGTTTAGCTAGCTGTATCAGAATGAGTCTTGTGTGAGAATCCTTTACTTCATACAATAGTGCTGTTATTACATAGTAATAACATTGTTATAACACAAGATGAAGTGGTGAATTATGAGTGCACAGAAGATGGCATGAATGAATTGGTGTTTCTGAGCGCAGCGGTGTGATGAGGAGAGAAACATGAACACTGACTCATTGACAAACAGTCAAAATTGACAGACAACAGAAAACGAGAACTAATTTTCTCGAAAAGCAAACAACCAGCAACTCAAGGACTCCCGTCACTGCCCTGTCTGAAGTGGTTTGCTTCTCTGTACCTGAGAGGTCCTTGGATTTGGTACTGAATGTTCAGCACTCTTTCTACAGGAACCGTCTTTTTATTTTGAAATACAAAATTAACATTTAGTAAATGGGGTTATCTACCATTTATTTTAAATTATTATTATTATTATTAAATTAAAATAGGCCAGCACACCCTCTCATTTTAAATATTTTCTTCTTTTAAAATTCTTCCATATTCTGTTCCATTTAAATATGGTAATATCTAAAGAGCGCCAGAGTAATGTTGTGGTTAAACAAAGCAGTAGCACTTTACAATAAGATCCCAGTAAGTACATTACTTAACAAACAAACACTAAATAAATAAATAAAAATAAAGCATTGTAAAAAATTAATTAATCTCAGTTGATGTTAATTTCAACATTGCATAATTAAAATAAAAAAGTAAATGTTACTTAATGATACCAACAATAAAGGATTGTATTTTGTTAATAAACAGTTACAAAGATTAATAAATACGGTAACAAATGTACTGTATATTGTTAGTACATGTTAGTTAATGAATTAACTAATGACAACTAATGAGACCTTACTGTAAAGTCGAAAGTAAGCTCAATCCACAGTGCACAAGTGGAAAGGAAGCACTGTAACAGTTTATTTTATGCAGTAAAAAATAACAGTTTGCGCGATAGCCCAAAATAGTAATTCATGATGTAAAATAAACTGAATGATTTTAATCAAGTCAAAAATATAATGAAACACATAGTTCTGACACTAAATTGGGATTGAATGAGCCATGTTTGAAGATGCTGTTAAATGGCAAGTTGTTATTAATCTGCCAAGCTGATATATTGCTTGGAAACCGCAAACAGCCTACAGGCTAATGAACTTCATTACTTGCCAGCCAAATTCATTACCATTATTATAATTATTAAATATAGCTATTTACTGATAATTGGTGTCTTCTAAGAGGGACAAACTGCTCTTTGATTTGTCTTGGAAAAATATAACGCAAGGTCTCGTGTTACCTAATTTTTTTTTTTAATTGAATATGAAGCAGACATTCAGTTTTGGCAACAAAATACATTTTTAAGAATCATGCCTCCTTAAGCTAATAATTTGTGCAGCTGGAGTTATTGAATCTTCTTTCTCCGTTAACACCCATGAGTGGCCAAGGATTTGAAGCTCATACAAACATGTTCCAATGGATAAATGCCATGTTATTTCCACCTCTGCAGTACACACTGTCAAGACAAACCTAAGGGAGATGTGTGATTGCATTTTTCTTCTATCTTCCAGTCTGGCAATCTTTCCAGGTCTAATACAATAACTTGTGCCCTCTGTGGCATTTACAGTGAGATTTAGAGGGGTCTCAGTGGGCGACTGCAGTGTTCCAACCAAACTAACAATGGCCAGTGCTTTGGGAAAGAAAGGCCATCATCAATACCAGTTTGCTTTAGTTGCTGTGCTCATCTCTTCTTCTTCAATACAACCTTTCCAAACACCCAAGATCCACATAATATGGAGTGCTTTCTTTAATGACTATTGATTAAAGAAAGCATCATGGTAGTCATAGCATCACGGTAGTCATGCTTTAATGACTACCGTCCTGTTGCACTTACTCCCATCCTCATGAAGTGCTTCGAACGGCTAGTCATGCACCACATCAAGTCTGCCCTCCCTCCCTGGACCCATTCCATTTTGCATTTCGGTCCAACCGGTCGACCGATGATGCCATCTCAACTACCCTCCACTCAGCACTCACACATCTAGAGGAAAAAGACTCATACGTCAGAATGGCTGTTCATAGACTTCAGTTCAGCATTCAACACAATCATCCCTCAACAGCTCATTCACAAACTGGTCGAGCTGGGGCTCAACACTTCGCTGTGCAACTGGCTGTTGGACTTTCTGACTGGAAGACCTCAGGCAGTACGTGTCGGCAGCAACACATCCAGCACCATCACATTGAACACTGGGGCCCCCCCAAGGTTGTGTGCTGAGCCCCCCCCTCCTCTTCACTCTGCTGACCCACGACTGCACACCGTCACACAACTCCAACCTCTTTATTAAGTTTGCGGATGACACGACTGTGGTGGGTCTCATTAGCAACAGAGATGAGACAAACTACAGGAGCGAGGTGAGCCGCCTGGCCGGGTGGTGCAGTGACAACAATCTCTCTCTGAACGTGGAGAAGACGAAGGAGATTGTTGTGGACTTCAGGAGAGCGCACACTCAGCATGTTCCTCTGACCATCAACGGTGCGACTGTGGAGAGAGTGAGCAGCACCAAGTTCCTGGGTGTGCACATCACAGAGGAACTCTCCTGGACCGACAACACCGCAGCACTGGCCAAGAAATCACAGCAGCGTCTCTACTTCCTCTGCAAACTGAGGAGAGCCAGAGCCCCACCCCCCATCAGGTACACCTTCCACAGAGGCACCATTGAGAGCATTCTGACTAGCTGCATCACTGTGTGGTATGGCGCCTGCAACGCGTCCTGCCGGAAGACTCTGCAACGCATAGTGAGAGCAGCTGAGAAGATCATTGGTGTCTCTCTCCCCTCCCTCCAGGACATTTATGGAACCCGTCTCACTCGAAAAGCCCTCTGCATTGCAGGTGATCCCACTCACCCGTCACACAGCTTCTTCAGTCTGCTGCCATCAGGGAGGAGACTGCGGAGTCTCCAGGCCAGGACCAGCAGACTGAAGGACAGCTTCATCCATCAGGCTGTCAGGAAGCTGAACTCACTCCCGAACCTACCCCCCCCGTCCCTCTTCTGCCTCAGGCACCACTGAACTATGAACCCTCCACCCCCCCCCTCCCTCTAACATACGAATGTCATGCACCAGTCACTTTGTGCAGCAGTGGTCTGCTCACTACCTCATTCACCATGGATCTGACATCATTCTACCTCCTCATCAGTCAGTTTAATAAAATAACTGCTCTGAGCCCTTTGTCACTTTGTCACTTTTAATCAGACTGAATAAGCTATTTTTTTTGCACTAAAAATCTTTTTATCTGCACTGTTTGTTCATTGGTTTGCACTCTATCTGCCATGTGCCTTGCGCTGCTTTTATTTAACCTTATTTTTATTTCATTTTTTCTATTATGTCTTTTTTTACATTCCCTTATTGTATAGTTTTATCTTATATTTTATATTTGATCTAGATTTTTAGGCTCTACTGTTAGTGTTATCTGTATGCACCGGGGGTCTGAGAGTAACGCAATTTCGATTCTCTGTATGTATGTACTGTACATGTGGAAGAATTGACAATAAAGCAGACTTGACTTGACTTGACTTGACTTGATGACTTCCCACCAATTCAAGCCACTCTGAAAAGCTGCACAACAACAGGAATTAAAGGGTTATATATATATATATATATATATATATATATATATATATATATATATATATATATATATATATATATATAATAAACCTAATAGACTATATAATCAGATAATATGAAAGTAGGCAAATAATGTTATCTGACAATGGTTTTAGTACCTTAATTATGAATACATAATAATACGTCATACTACACACCATAACTGTGTCTACACAGTTTGTCAAAAACTTGGTTTACATTTTTGCTGTGTCACCCACTGGTGTCGCCTCACTGGTTATCTTACATAACTATATATAAAACATTTACATTATTCATTTAGCATATGTGTTTACCCAAAGTGACATCAAATACAGTGGCTGTTATTGGCTGCTTCACACAGCATTTTTG
Organism: Cyprinus carpio; assembly: GCF_018340385.1. NCBI lineage: Eukaryota > Metazoa > Chordata > Actinopteri > Cypriniformes > Cyprinidae > Cyprinus > Cyprinus carpio. Next base: position 19,055,963 of record NC_056600.1, on the reverse strand, counting down.
AACAAACAAATTCCTTCTCCTCGGAAACTTACAGCGTACAGCAACTTACTTACTTTTATATATTTGAATAATTACTTCCAATGCAGACAAGATCATAATTAATTGCCTTGCAGTTGTTCTTGATTGTTGCTCTTAGTTTTGTAGCCTTTAAAAAAAAAAAAAAAAAAAACTTCAAGTGACTAAAAAGGACAGAGATGGGAATCTCTAGTTGATTGATTTGAGCATTCAGCGCAAAGCAAGATACTTATCGTGATACTTGTGTAAACATGGTTATGCTAACAGAATAGGGAATTACTCTGACCAAGGTTTTTGTAGCCTCTAGCCAAGCCAGCTGAGCGGAACTTATGCCTACCGACAAACATGGCAGTTAAACATTAGATACACGTTTTTCTTTTCGCCTGATTTAGAGGGAAATCATACCAGTTTTTGCTCTGTCAAGGTCACAGCTTACTGCGATAATGGGGACTGAATTTACTGTGAGGAGACAAGGCATGAAAAGACTCACAACCACTTCAAGACGGGTATAACTAGAGAGGCAGTTGTGTTGCCTAGCACCATCAGAAATACAGTCTTTACTGTGGAAATTGAGTTTTTGGTCAGGAGGGACCAACCAACCCCTCCCCCTACCTGGGTAAACAGGCCTGAGAGTCAGACTCAGGGGCGTCTGGAGCAGGACAGCAGAACTGGTGTAGAACCGTCTGGTTCCTGTAAGAAAAGAGATAGGGAAATGGTCACGCTAGAGTGTAAAGGCTTTTTCCTAGACTCACTATTAAGTAGAACAAACGTGGGTCATTACAGTGAGGGGACTGAATAAGCAGACTTTTGCCAACACCTCAATCCCCAACAAGAAAATAGTGTGAAAATACTGTCAAACATGAATAATTTGTTATCTATTGTCAAGGTAGGAAAAGTTTGCAGTATCATACTTTGGCTAGTTATGCTAATTCAAGTAATGGTTTGGAACCAAAATAATTGGGAAAAAAAAAAGGTTTCTCTACATGCATATTTGCATACCCCCAAACACATACCTTTGACATGAACACTAGTGGCCGTAAAACACCAACAAGTTTGATCCCTTTTTACACAAATTGTGATGATGGAGCAGATTATTGATTAATAAAGACTTATTTTCATATAGTTTCTACAACAATACTATGGTATGACCTCTAAACACTTTTACCATAGTGCATGATTTATAAACTAATATATTTTCATGTTTTTGTTACATACTGTAAACAGCTCCATGTGTGCAGATTTTTTCTGATTTTCTGAGGTTTGCTATTGTTAACACTGTTGGATATGTTTAGGGAAGGGTTAAGTGTCACTGGAAAGTTATTTTCATGCAATGGAACATTAACCTTTCATCACTCACAGGACAATTTCTGTCTGCAGCGATATGTACAACTACCAACTTACAGCGTTGCCAGATTCATGTTTATCTCTTTCAGATACTCACATTTCTTCCCCTCACTAGACATTTCACTTTTAATATGTAACATCCAAGAAGCAACATATTACAATTCTGCAGGCACGTTTTTTTTTTTTTTTTGTTTTTTTTAAGGAGCCTTTGTTGCTTTAAACTTAAGTGTCTATTTTATAAATTCTCATCTGTTACATGCTTATTGTAAAGGCTTGCAATTCATCAAGACTTTTTTCAAATATTTAATTGGCTTTAAAATAATCAAAATATATCATTGTTTGTGTCACTTTTTCTATTTCACATAACTGATACATAGCTAAAGCTATAGTTGATTTAAAATGAGTTTAAGTACTGATAAAATAAATTAATAAATAATGCAAAGCGATCATATTCAGTTTTGGACCATTGAATACAATATAATAATCTAGTTCCAGATTATACTTAGTGGTGTGCTACTATGACACAAATAGATTAGAAGCTGACCTAGAACAGCTTCACACAGAAGGATACTAGTGCATCTGTCTTTGCACTGTCACAGTTGACTGTCCTGTTTACTGTGTAATGGAGTGTTAAATGAAGTCATCTATTTGTGGCAAATCACAGACCAGCATAGCAACGCTCACACTGTGAGGCCAAATATAGCAGACTAAATACATATAAATGACATCATTATAGACTGAACAGTTAAAAAATTAGGTTGTAATAGTTTATTGTGCTATATCAGATTAACCTATAGAAATGTAGTCAGTGTTTTTTGTTATGTTGCTCTTGCAGAAATGGCAGTTGCAATCTTACAGCTGGTGACATAAATGTAGTCAACCCATGGATAAACTCCATGTAAAATAATAAAAAAAAAAGTGTTTCAGCTATTGATATGATACTTTATCTCATGTGATTATAAAAGTATTTAAGCATTTAAAACCTTTAAACATTTAAAAGCATTTTAAGCATTTAAAATGTAAGCATTTTTGCTGAATTTCACACACAAGTGAATCTTTGCAATAAAAGATTATGGGGCACAATAAAGTTTAATGAGTAACAGAGGGTCTTTACAATCACTCTAGCAAAAAGTTCTTTTTTTTTTATCATGACTAATATGCCAAGAAGCATTACCACTTAAATTGCTTGCTCCTTATTGTCTATGAACTAACTGTCTATTACAGGCCATTTAACAAAACATAAAAACATTACTTGACTGTTAAAACTTTGACAGTTGATTTTCAATGTCATAATGTCAGTTGAATTCACATAATAAACTACTGTTGTTTAAAGAGAAGTTTATAGTTTTATAGTGGGTGAATATGGACTTGTGTGTTGTGTGAGAACTTAGTGTTCACTATATAATTGTTTGATTATTCATTGCTTAATGAATGTGTTTGACATAATATTAGAGAAAAGAAAAGAAAGAAAAGAAAAGAAAAGAAAAGAAAAGAAAAGAAAAGAAAACGAAAAGAAAAGAAAAGAAAAGAAAAGAAAATGAAAATGAAAAAAGTAGTAATTTCTAGTTCATTGAATTTATAAATCAAATATTCAAGCACAAGAGTGGATTTTAATCTTCGGTTAGATCTCAAGTCTGAGTCCAAGATCATGTTTTCATGGTCTTGATCTTGTCATGGACTCAACACAGGTCTCAGCCTCAGAGGAACTGGACTCAACCACCAAGACTGACCAAAATTTCCTACCTGACTAGTAAAACAGTACTCATGGAGTGAGAGTTTGGCTGGTTTGCATGGTCCAAATATCCCCTGATGGTAGATGTAATTTCTCCATTGTGGGTGCAAAAAGCTTCTTTTTCCATTGCCAGCTATTTAAAATTAGCCAATAGATAGCTTTCTACAGATACGATTGTCATACCATTTAATATTTTCTTGTGAATGAGAGACCACTCATAGGACAAAAGCTACAACTGTAGGCACAACAGGCCAAAATGGTACATGAAGATACAGAGAGATAGATGAAAAGACAGTTATTCTGAAAGAGACCTGTTAAACATGAAACCCCAACCTCAAAACTTCTCTAAGCAGGACCACGAAGGACAATCTGCCAAGTCAATTCAAAAGCCATCTCACACCCCTCCGTCCTCTTCCTAATACAAAACACAAAGCATCTGCCACTCAGCTTACTGCTTTAATCTCCAGATATGAGGGTGCCATTATAAATCACATGTCCATAAACACCACCGCATCCTCCAACACACCAAAGCATCTGCTTCCTTTTTTCACCCTCAATGCTGCTTGTCCCTACAGTCCGTCAGAGCAAATAAAAGAGGATTTGGCACAAAGAGGGTAAGTAGCATTACTCAAGATGTCATATGGCTGAGTTAATAAAAGTTATGCCGTTATTTTAGCTCTACAGCCTTTGGACATGTAGGGGGCAGAAATCCCATTTGCTAAGACAGATCATCTCGTTTTCTCCTCAACCTCTATTTCAACCCTTTAACTCTTCTCTGCAATTACTTGAAGAGTAATTCAGAGTGATTCATTCTGGTCCCTCTTGGAGAAGTACCACTGGATTTAGAGTCAACTCAAGGACACAGCAGCAGGAGGTCAAGAGGTAATGGAACCATGCCTACTATACCAAAGGCCAGAAACCATATTGGCATAAAGTGGAATTTTTAATCTCTTTCATTAATATATGTGTGTTTATTGCTTCAGTTCAGTTCACTTCATCCCAAATGGGAAATTTGTTTGTAAACAGAGATTTTTTTTTTTTTTAAATAAAACCATAAATAGATACATGAGGTCATGCAATTATTGTTTAACAAAATTTTGTGGTTGGATCAAACTGAATGTTGCAGAAGTTCTTGCAAATGTTGCATTTCTAGGTTCCTTTGCTTTCACCCTTCTACCCAGTTCAGCCAGCTCCATGGGGTTCAAGTCCAAAGACTCTACTGTCCATCATTCCATAATTTGAAGCCTTCAAGTCTTGCCATAGCCTGGAGGTATGTTTTAGGTTCTTATCTTGCTGTAGGATGAAATCTGGACTAACTATGCTAGAAAGTATTCAATGGCACTGCAAAATGCTGTGCATGTCTTTTTGGTTCACAGTGCCAGAAAGTGCAAGTTGCTGACTCTGGATCCAACAAAATCCCCAGACCAGCCCACTTTCTCCACCATTTTTGACAGTTGGTGTTACGAAATGAGGAATCATCCTATTTGGTGGAATACAAAAGTGACAGTGTCAGAACTTAATTTGCCTATACACAGTTAGCAACAAGACATTGCAACTCAGATGACTGGCTCAAAGAAAACTAGAACTCAATTTCAGCATGAAGGTTATATACTATAACAATTGAGCAACTATTGATATGTGAATACTAACAAACATGACTACTTTCCAGCCACCTGTTTTTTAACAACTAAATTTCATAATCCAATGTTTAAATTATGAGGAAGTAAACTTCCCCAAAACTTGAAGACTACCTCAATATATTTCAATACAGTTGGTTTCTCATTCAAGCTGGTCTGTATAAGGTTATGGTTACAAAGAAAAGCCATAATGATAAATATAGGGCTGGCAATTTGATATATTACTCAGGATTAATCTCTAAATTAGCAATAAATTGTTTTAATTAATTTTAATTGAGGCATGGTTAACCCCACTTCTGGAGTGTTACCTTCCTGCAGACTTCAGATCCAACTCTACTTTAATACACCTTCCTATTAGTTTCCTGTAATCTTGAACACAATGATTAGCTGGTTGTTTGAATAAGGCTGGAGCTGAACTCTGCAGAATTGTCCCAAATGACAGACTTCATGTGCACTTGTGGTCTTGCCGCCACATGTGCATATCCATTAAGTCCACAAAACCCTAGGGTGTTCATTCATCATTTCAACTTTTAGAAGTATGCCCATGAGCACTCACTTTGCGACTGATATGGGCCCTCAGTGCACACGTTTGCTGAGCCCAGCAGTCAAAATGGCATTACGTTATAAAAGTTTGGATTCAGAGGAAGATCGCAAGGGTTTAGAGTGCCATTTGGGACAAGGCCATTGTAGCCCTACAGAAGCAAGACTGGCTACCCCTGAATTAAGTTTACCCCAAATGAACATTCTTAGTCTCCATCCATACACAAGTTATTTAATATGCAATTTGTCTACCATTTGAGCTATTTTTGAGGTATCACCTAATGCAAAGCAGAGAAGTCAGCACAACCCTAGGCATTGTGCCTCACCAATCAATGTCCATTCAGTGTTTGGAGACTCTTCTCAGTAAATATTGATACATGAATATATATTATTTATTTATTTATTTATTTACATTTTTATTATTATTATTATTATTATTTTTATTATTTTTATTTGAAACATAAATTCCCATAATTTAAAATATTTTATTGACACCCTGAATGATAAAGCCACATGGCAAAAAAGATTAGCAAGAGGAGGTAGGGGTAAAAGTGTGGTGGTAAAAAAATTGCTATTGTTAATGGTCCTTGTAATTGTGTTTTTGTTAACGGTTGTGACTTGACACTGGATTGTTAATAGATTATGTACACCCTAGGCCTCAAATGGAAACAGATTACTAGACCAAAAATTACTGCTGTTGACACGGATAATGACTTTTTGAATAGAGGCGACATAAACGTGGATTTGGTCAATAGGCTCAGTGAATTAACAGCTGTTTAAATGTAGTATTAAAATCAACAACCTTGAAAAACACACCTGGCCATTATTTAACATTCCAAAGCAAATGTTACAATTCAAAAGGATAGCCAAGGTATGCTTGAAAGAAATAAACAGTAACTTTCAACAGGATGATTCTGATTAAAGGAGAAAGACATGCATGAATTGATCAAGAGTGCTGTAAAATCTGATTCAGAATAAAATTATATATTTCAAAGGACCCTGAACTCATAGGCAGCCCAAGGGCTTTTGAAAAGATGAAAGTCATGTTTCTGACAGCACAAGAAGAAATTCATCATTTTAAAAGCATAAACACAACATTAGATCCAAGTTTGTACAGTTGAGGTTTTATTGCTTTAAAGTTTAAATTGTGTTTGATTAGTTTAAATTAAAGTTTAAAGTTTTAAATGTATTTAAGAAGTAATAACCAACCAAAATCTTAAAACTTATGTTATATCAAGGAAACATTACAATTTCACAATATAGTTATTTTTTGCTGGATATTCATTACAAAATGAAATACAACACAACTCAGTTATTTTGAGGCACTATACAGTATCTGTTAATTTATAACATTGTGGTGTTAAGGAATGGCTAAGACACATTTAAAAATTCTATTTTAGTTAAAAACTTTTTTCTGTAAACACCCCCTAGAAGATGCATATAATACTTCAGAAAGGATTACAGTAGTTTCGATGGACTCACTCCAAAATACAGATGTTCAAAAACAAACTTCTTCAAAAGGCAAGAGGCATGTTTTAGCCCCATCTTACAGAGGATTAGGCCTGGTGAGTGGAATCATTTGATTGTGTGTGTGTGTTGATGACAGGGGTCTAAAAGTATATCAACTAATCCAGATTTAAGTAAGCTTAAGTATACAGCACTTTTCCAGGCACCCTAGATGACATAACCCAAAATTAGTAAAATTTTATTAAAATAATATTTATTTCATGCTTTTCCTGATGCCAGAGGGCAGGAGACTATGAGAATAATCCACCTTATTCTTCCCGTAAAAATGGGCACGGCCATTTGTAAATTGTATGGGTCTTGCTTCCGGTCTCATCCGCGTCCAGCTATTTTTAGCTATGCAAAACTGCTTGTTTTCCTGCTTGATATTGCAAATCGGTGTGTCTTACCATAATATTTTAATGCATTATCTTAATTATGAGCACACTGGTTTGAAGTGCAAACAGTTTTACCGTTTACATTGTAATTCTTCTTTTTATTTTCATACAGTGGCTAATGAACCGGAAGTCTCACCCACAGGCTTACTTTTGCATCAAAGAATAAGTTGGATAGCATTTTACAATAAATGTGGTTGACAAATGATCAAGACTAGACATAAAACTTGTTTGTCTACCTAGAATACCCTAGCAAAACCAAAGCAATTTTATGGTATTATTTGGTCTTCTTTGTGTATGCTTTTTTAACTCTCAAAGTGACAATATGTGCAAAGAATATGTGCTTTATATGTACTAATAAACAGCAAATATGTTAATAATAGGCATGTGCAACTAATTAATAATGAGAATTGGTCCCTATACTAAAGTTGTGCCAAATCTTCTTTACTGTTCTACTGAAGAAAAAAGTCATCTATATCTTGGATGGCCTGAGTGTGAGTAAATTATCAGGGTGATATATCACATTATTTTATTTTATTTATTTTTAAAAATGTGTTATAATTTTATAGTACAATTGCATCAAATTCAACTAAATATTATCAAGTATGAGGCAAGCATTACTTATTTTCTTTGTTAAAAATGCATTAACATACTTAATATGATTCGCCTGATGTCATGCACTAAAAGCATCCAAATAACTTACATTTCTCTCTTTTAAGAAATGCTTTTATTCTAAAAGCCTCTTTTCAACATAAACATAATTTTTGTCCATATCTGCAATGAGGTCATCGCCCTGTGAGCTTGTGACAGACCAGCAGACCTAATGACAATGCAGCCAAGCATTAGTATTCCAAGTTAAACCAATAGCACACACAGTGGACAATGATCTCCAAAATGTTTTGCCCCACCTTCCAAGGTTAAACCTCTAATTCCTCACTAAACAAATGTATGAAGCTCCAACTGGTCAACACAAACTGTTCAGAGCCTTAAACTTCCCACAGCTCTGAAATCATGTCCTGTATTCATTCGCTCCTGACAAATCATTCTTTTGAGTTGGTTCTTTTCAATGAACCAGGAGAACTGGTGTGGAAAGTGAACTTCAGAATTTGTTCATCATACTGATGCAGTGGGATTGTTTCGTGAGTCAGTCTTTTGCAGATTTCTAGCTCATATATGACCCATATCAAGATGATTTCGCCAGTGCTATTTTGACAGCTATAAAACGAAATGTCGCAGAATATCTTGTAATGTAATTTTGTTTAGTTGTTTTCAGGTTAAATGAAACAAAATTTTCAAATAGAACAAATTTGCACAAATGGTTCAGACTTACAGGTAAACAACAGTTATTTCTTTAAAATTAATGCATATTCAAAATAACATGAGGTCAAGACAAAGAGATTCATTAGCATTCCCTAAAATCAATTTCACACTTTTAGAGACCTAAAAAAAAAAAAAAATTAAATAAATAAATTGGTAAAACATTTTGAAATGTCATTATATTTAAATATTTTCTTTGTTGTTGTAAAAGAAAAAAGTAATCATTTTGAATGGCCATGGGTCAATATGCACCTAACAGATAAAAGGGGCAAAAATTCATGGGGTAAATGTTCATTAATTAAAAGGATAAAAAAAGTAAAGAATAAATCCAAAGCAATTAATAGATTTGAAATCAGAGAAAGTAGATCCAGATCATGTTAAATTATCTTTGGCCTTTCTTGTTCTCGTTCTAACTGTGGCAGTTTATTATGCATTTACTTGCCACTTACAAATTGGTTGAGTATTTCACAAGTTGACTGAAGAGCCTGTGTGGAATCTTGTGACGACGTCTTGAATCAAATCAAAATCCACTGTTGTGGAAAAATTATGATTATTTGGCATCACTTTGATTGATTGTAATAGGAATCCAATTATTAAGCTAAACCATAAGTATCTTCAGGACACCAAAGAAGAGAGAAATATCAAGATGACATTTACAATCTGTCCTATCCAGACACAATGCGACTATAATTTGTCTACACAAACTGCAGCTCAGTGTGACACACTGACAGCCACTATGAATATATTTTATTTTTAATACAGATTATTTCGGACCAATGAGATCTTGAAAATTGATATCTTGTACCACTTTATTGATTTGGAAGCCTGGGTTTTAGGGATGTACTCAAAGACAAATACCGTAGATTGCCCAGACTATTATTTTCACGCAGACTCAGGCCCCGTCCACACGGAGACGCGTTTAGCTGTATATGCATAAATTTTGTATCATATAGGTGTTTCGTCCAGACGGATACGGCGTTTTGGGAGAGTGAAACTGATATTTTTTGAAACCGGGTCCCAGAGAGTGGATAAATCTGATAACGCCACCCATTTTCGTGTGGACTGCGAATCCGCATATTTCCCAAACGATGACGTCATCAGCCCACGTCTTGCCTGTCAGACACCACTACATCACGTAACAGCAACAAAAAAGATGAACAAACACTGAACGATTGTCTTTTTATTAACTAACATTGACATAGATTAAAAAATGTATTGTTCCATGTTCGTTTGTATACCGAGCGCTATGTTTAGGCACATAGTCCAAGTCTTCTTCTCCGTTTTTAATGTATCTCTGTGGCAGAATTACAGTGCCAGATGCTGATCTGGCATATATACTACATCATTTTGTGTTGGTTTTGTGGTTTTGTGTGGACGCAGATATTTCTTGAGACAAGGGGAAAAAAAGATTGGATAGGGTAAGCTCTGGTTTTCTGTGGACGTAGCCTCAATTTAATTTTTTTTTTAAAAAGTTCAGAAAACAGTCCATCTAAACAAACAAACTAAACTAAAACAAATAGACATCAGACTCTAGCATGAAAGCATCTTTAAAGTACCATCTGCCACGGCTCACATTCTCAGACGAATTTGACCTGTTGAACAGAATATGATGCATAAATCATGTAACTCAGTCCATAAGGTGGATTAATCGTTAAAAATAGTCAAGAATAGCATGTGGATAGTCCTGTGGGGATCAGCTTTTAAAAATAGACTTAGCCCCATCTCTCAAATTCACAAACGTACAAACACATACACTCATTCAGTATTAAAGCACTAAGCCTCCTTGAAAGGTTTGCGTCAGCAGGAAGGCTAAAGCAGTGTCGCAAGCTTCTGCATTCTCCCCACAACACAAGCAAAACAGGGTAGGTGTGAGAAACGACCAGAAAGGGTTGGGACCTTAATACTTTAAGAATTCAGGAGATGGTTCAAGTTTAGTTTGTGCCTTTTACACACTGTGCTGTGACGTAGGTTTTGTAAGCATAGTTTGGAAACCATCTTCTTAATACCTCCTGGATATTTTCTAGATGCGTCTAGATTTTTATTTATTTATTTATATTATTTTGTTGCTCTTAAAATACCTCCCAACTGGGCCACTAAAATCTGAAGGTAAATGATAAAGGTTATTTAAGGTAATGAAATGTAAAACATTTTATAGTGCAAATTTTAACAAATTTTTAAGACCATTTTTATAACCAATCAAGAATAAAAAATATTAAAATGACACCAAAAACATTCAATCTGAAAAGAAAATAAATAAATAAAATAAAATAACATTTTTAAAATGTAATAAAGTCAAATGCTTTGACTTTATGCAGTAGAGAATTGATGCTGCAATTCTAAAAATTAAAGTCGCAAATGTAAAAAAAAATAAAAAAATAAACATGCAATTGTGAAATGTAAAGGCACAATTACAAAAAAGTTGCAAATGTGAAAAAAATATGCAGTCATGAGATATAAAGCCACAATTATGAGAAAAAAGTTGCAAATATGATATAAAACTGCAACTTGAGATATGAAGCACTATTGTTAGATTTACACTTGTAATTAAATGAACTAACTTACAGATATAACTCTTTTCTAATCAAACTCTCTGTGTATTTCTTTTTATTCTAAATTACAATAAGAAGCAATACAAGCAGTGTTGATTCAGATATTTTTCGGTTTGAAAACAAAGTAACCTATTGGCATCTGTTCAATGCAAAGGCAGCACAGAATCTGCTTTGGCTTACATACCATAAAGTAAGTGATAAGTGACGTGATATACAGCCAAGTATGGTGACCCACACTCAGAATTCTTGCTCTGCATTCAAGCCATCCAAAGCCCACACAGCAGTGAACACACACACACCGTGAACACACACGCAGAGCAGTGTTTAAACGGTATTTAAATGGTGTTTAAACAGACTTTCTAATGCACTACCACATGCTCACGCTATTGATTTTTGGTTGACAGTGACAACGTCTGACTTGGTTTTCAAATATTGAATACTTTTTAGGAACCAGCAGACACACTGAATGTTGTCAGAGCTTCATCCCTAAAACTAAGCTGATCAGTTGATAGCAATGTTGTGCTAAAACCCACAAAGATGTTGATCCCTGCACATGTCCTACTTGGCGAAATAATGCTAAGCCTTTAGCACTACATTCACAAAAGACCAGAACACCCACACAGACTGAGACCAGCCACATGCAATATCGACGTAAGGCAAATTATGATGTTACAATTGCAGATGCGTGGGTTTCCTATTGATGCCACTTGTTCACCCTTCTGTCAAGCATGCGGGATGCACACAGCTAATTACATTTGTCCGTCACTTTTATTTTTTTCCTGTTAACAGCTGTGAGACTGCAGAATTCAGGCTGATGTGCATTAAACCTTTAGGGAGAAAAAATAACAACAACAACAGCCACAATAGATAAACACACGCAACTGTCAGCCAAGAATGGTTGGACTTGGAACATTGTTTTTCTTGATAAACTCATTGTTTCTAATTAATCCATCCAGGACATGTTCAACAACCAACTAACAATGATTTAGAAAAAGGAAGAACTGATTCAGATAATCTAATCGCAGTATGCCAGTGATTGGTCACATGGTACCAAGGTTATTAACAATGTTTCATTTTAACAAGCAAATAATTGGCAAGATACAGCAACACTTCCTGTTTGTTGGTAAGTTAAATGTAAATGCTTTGTTTTGTCTCCAGAACAATGGAAAAGTCTAAAAATTGGAATTGAAATTCTTACAAATATTGAAACAAAGGGAATTTGAGTTTTTATTTTTTTCCCTCTACGCCACAGTTCAAAAGTAAGCTAACGCGGCAACATTTTATAATAAGGTTTCATTTGTTAACATGAGTTAACCAAATTAGTCATTTTTAACATCAAAAGTTGTATCTGATAACATTAATGTATTGTGAACTAACATGAACAAACAATAAAAGATCAATTACCATTACTAAAGGTTAAAAAATGCAGTGAGAAAAATATATGGTGCATTATTAGTTCATGTTCACTAATGCAGTACCTAATGTTAATGAACAGACCTTATTGTAACCGTGTGTTACAGCTAAAGTGAACTTTAAACCATAGGCGGCACTAGAGAGCTTGAAATATAGAGCCCAAAATTAACATATTGCACAGTGAGCCTCTCTGCCTCTCTGTTATGACAGTGTCAAATAATAAGACAACTAATAGATCCAGTAGGCACCTTCATTACGGTATTAAGTTGCATGTCTGAGTGCTAATTTCTTCAAATGCCTATAGGCTCGTTAAACAAAATTGCAATAAAGCTAATTATTTGTGGTTTAATGTTAAGGACATGTTCAGACATGCACTGTTGCAGTTTAAGCCCTGAGTCATCTCCACATGAACTGATGACGTAACGAAGAGTTCTGTAAGGTCAGAGCGCTGAGGGCGATTAGCACTGCATAACTGCACTGCAGCACTGACCACATGTGCATGCAATCCACAGCTGCAGTCCCTCTCAGATGTCAACTGAGATGTTGCTGAGATTTTTCTGGAGGCTAACTCCATTCTCATAAGATTAACTTAAAGAGTTTCATCTCTTGGCCATATTTTAATCCCCCATTCTATTTTGGTTAAGATACACATACATGCATATATATATAAATATATATATATATATATTTAAGTTTATATATATATATATATATATATATATATATATTTAAGTTTTGTTTATATTTGTAAAAATATTTATACATAATATAAATGTAAATATTTTCGAAATACATACTGAATATGTGTTTATTATATATATACATACTAAATATACACAGTACACACATATATATTATGCAAACAAAAACTTTTATTGGCCAGTAGGCAATCGTGGGCCCCCCAGATCTCTGGGCTCTATGCACCCTGTCACCCTTCCTCCCCCCCTTTGAATGCAAATATATATATATATATATATATATATATATATATATATATATATATATATATATATATATATATACATATATATATATATATACATATATATATACACACATACATATATATATATACATACATACATATATATATATATATACATACATATATATATATATATATATATATATATATATATATATATATATATATATTTAGATAAAAGTGGTACCACAATGTACCCTGACACTTATTATTCGTGAGTGAGTCAGTGTGCGGTCACTATGTACAAACATTTGGTCGCACTGCCTTTTAGAATTCCAGTGCTGTGCCCCCTTTCCCAATCGCCATCTCTCTCTGTCTCTCTGTCCATTGGGTGCAGCAGGGAGTGCTGCAAGTGTTTGAAAGTCACCTTTGCATAGTCACCTTTTCACACCCTTCCCCCCACATTCCTGTCTCTGAGCACGTACGGCTCTGACTAATGACGTGCAAGGCTTTTTCAGATGCTGCTGCTGACTGCACAGACACGGAAAAAACTAAAAAGAAAAATGAAGCAATCTAAAAGCACTCAATAGAAAATGTGATATTCATGATTTGGGTTTCTGCCACGCAAAAAGCCATAGCCAGTCACCCTGTCATAACCACACAGACGTGTCTGGCATCCACACTGAGAATATCCTAGCACCAGCGCTAGGGTTGAGAATCGAGAACCGATTTTTATTCCATTTTGTGTACAAATACTGGAACCGAATGATTTTCATGATGTTTGGTTCTTGAGTGTCTGCATTTTTCTGCTGGTGTCGAAACAACGGCATACTAAAACACTATGACAGTCTTCTCCACAGTAATCTACATTTGTAAAAAGACCACGGCAAAAGGAATCATGCTTTAGCTTAGTTGTGACCTTGCAGTCTGAACTGTGTAATGAGAAGGAAAGGATGTCACAAAACAATTAAAAATACACATTGCATCTTCCTTTTGCAATGTGTCGCAAATGAATCGGTCAAAACAAATCACAAATTAGCTCACTCACTTGAATAAGTCTGAGCAGTTTTTATATTAACTGTATGTTAATTAGTGACTCATTCAGTGAAACTCAAGTCTTTCTTCTGGTCATATCTGAATCAAAATAAACCAAAAACTATTGCTGTTGTGTTGTAAAGGTTTGTCAGAATTCCATGTAGTAACTGACTGCTTGTTCATATGATATATATATATATATATATATATATATATATATATATATATATATATGAATAATACAGATACACAAGTTTAAGTGTAATTTAACATTTTAATTTCATATTTAATGTTGTAATAAAGTATACAATATTTAATAATATTTAACAATGTATAAATTATTTAACAATGTAAAATAATTAAATGTTACAAAATGAATAGGTTATTATTATTATTATTATTATTATTATTATTATTATTATTATTATTATTATTATTATTATTATTATTATTATAAACCTGAATCCAATATGGTACATTGTATCCATAATGTGCTGCAACATAGAAGTAAGATATTTTCCAAGAATGTGCAATACTTTTAATGCATTATTCACTATAGGTAAATAACTAGAAGAATAACAGTACTATTTTCACAACAAAGTAGTATGTTTATGACTGTGATAATAAAAATAATATAATTTGCTATATCAAACAGCACAGCAGACTGTTTTTGTACAGCTAAAATAACTGGAAGTGGCTGACACTGGATGCCTCGCACATTCAAGTTACAAATGGACAAGCTCATTCTTATATTAAAAATATGGTGGATGAAATATCTGGAATTGAAAAAGTACTAAATAAATCATAGAAACATTAAGTGGAATATGAATGGCATAGCTATGTCTTCCCTTCATTTCTATCTAGCTTTACAAGTCTTGGCACACACTGCTATCCTGTAGCTCCCCAGCTGCAGACAAATATGGAGAGAAACAGGGAGCCAAATAGGAGCCAAGGAGGAGATAGGGAGTTAGTGTATGCCAGGCGGAATATGCAAGTGTGTGTATTCATATTTGTAGTAGATGTCTATGTGTGTGCTCAAAAGTGTAAGTCAGATCACTTGGGCGAACACCTGCGTGTTCTAATTGAGGTGAGAGCTGGAACTGTTGTGGGTCGCACCTGAGGCAGCACTTCAGAGCCAGAGGGATGCCCAAGAGCAACCTGTACCTCAAGAGCCCACTCCACACACACACACACACACACACACACACACACACATAATCAAACAGTAATTAGAATTAGAAGCAGTGACTGAAATGGAAGGTAAAGTTACAAACTGTGAAGGAGGTTTGCAACTTTACAAAATGTACAGATCTGCATATGTTTACCTCATGATTATATCCCCAAAATGGTATGTTATATTTTGTATTAAGATAATAAAGTTTATTTTTAAGATCATTATGGTTATGGCCATGGCTCCTGTAGTTAATCAATGGAACCTTATTGTAAAGTGGTACCAATACCGGTTGAAAAATATAAATAAATTAGCCAATAGTCCTCATGTGGGCAATGCAGGTTTGATCCCGACCCATACCATGGACTTATCTTATTTGTCCTTTCTTCTCAATAATTTCCTCTCCCTTCTTTGCTGTCTGTACCAATAAAAAATGGAAGAAAAATTAAATGAGTCCCACAAAATCAAATTACCACACCAATGATTAAATTAAGTCAAATTAGGACAAACTTTCATCTCCTGGCTGTCATCACTCATCAGGAACATTCTGAAAACCCGGCATCCTCCACCTTCCCTCATGCCCTTATATCTTTCCATCACATCAATCCCATTTCAAGTAGAAACCTTTCCTCCCTCCCTGCAGGGACATGTGTTCTCAGCAGTACAGCCAAATTAGAAAAACAACTTGTCCTTATTTGAGACAAACTCCAAAGCGGACTTGTGACCCTGTGTCCCCGGCAGAAAGTGAAGACAAGAAGCTGTCTGGAGTTGATTCAAATGCAGCTTTCAGAGCTGATGCCACTCGTAAGGAGAAGAGAACAAACTTTGAGGACATCTTTAAATATTCAGTGAGGAGAATCTGGAACTGACAGTGCTTTTTTAACCTTTATAAACTTTTAGATGGAGTGTAATTTCTGCATCACTAGTGACACTGAACAAAACTGCTAAATTAATGACTACAGGTATATATATAAGAATAAATAAGTATATAAGTATAACAAATAATAACTGTAATTACAATATTAATGAAATGAAAGCACTCCTAAGTGTTCTTAAAGAGAGTATACATGCATGACTGTTTCTTACATTTAAGTACACTTTTAAAAGGTGCACTAATTAATGCAAAATTTCACCTACAGTACATTTAAATTACTTTTAATTAATAATATTTAATTGTGCTTTAAAGAAGTACTTAATTATAATTTTAACTATAGTGCCAATATTACATTTAAAGTTAATATATATTTTTAATGTACTCAATTGCAACATTACAAATGTGTAATATCATTTTCAATAGAAATTACATTAGTGTAATTTAATTGACCAAAAATATTTTTCAGTACGCATTAACCATATTTCAAAAGACAATAGAAGTAATTATTAAATCACATATGAAGAGGTTTAAGTGCTACTTAAGTGGGTCGATAAAGCACTCTGCATTTAATATTAATTTGTAAGTGTCCACAACAATCACTTACAAATTAATTGTAAACAATCAGGCCAAATTTTCACCAATTGTCTGTACTAACTTGTGTATACCGTCATTGTTGGACTCTTTACTTACCTACTTGGTCTTACCTGACTCTCCCTCATTGTTCTCCTTGTTGCTACCTCATCTCCGCTGTCACCTTGTCATCTTTTGAGTATTCGCTGTGTTATCTCCAAGATACCTGAAACCATATACTGCCAGTTACTCTATGACTGTATTATCACTGTTTATCACTGCAGCATCAGTAGTCGCCCTTTTTCTGTTATTACATTTTGTTTCAATAAAAGCCAAATCAATGGCATAAGCCCAAACCAACATTATGGATTCAGCAGGGCCTTCACGCAGTGCACCATTATCATTACCACTAGCTTTACAACCATTCTCCAGAGCCCCAGATACCAGTGTTGATACATAAGATCCTCCAGCCTCCTTTACTACCTGATCCGCTAGTCCCATGGTCAATCCAGCACCCTACTGTGATGCAGCGGAGGATTGCAACATATTTTTTTTTTAATTCAGTTTTATCTAGTCCTTAAGATGCATTCACAGCAGTTCCCAACTAAGTGGTCCATCATATATCTGCTCACTGGACATGTGAAGCAAAGCTTAATAAAAACTTTACCATCTTTGTCAAGGAAAGAAATCCATCACTGATTATTCTTTACAGTCGTGTCCACAGCTAAAAGGCAGGGCCTTGGACCATTCCTCTGGCTGTGTTTCACAGCATATAACAACCAGATGGAATTGGAGAACTTTATTCAGCTCTCCATCAGGGTGGGTCATCGACTGCAGTCATAAAGTATTAACAACAGCGCTCTGCAATCCACCCTCTTTGGTCACCCTCCAGAACCATATTTAGAGTCCATGAAAGTGGACTTGTTTTGCCTTTCCCCACATGAATGACATATGACGGAGAGGCTGTGTCTGTATTGAGGAGATGGTGGCCATGTCAGCGCAGAGTGTCCCATGAGATCTTGCTGTCATCATCATTCAGCCACTTTCTTAGATAAATTCATGATTACAGACATAAGTATTGATTTCCTAATTCTGTCTCACATACAGTTACGGCTCCCCTTGATTCCTGAGTAGCTGGAAAATTCATCTCCAGGAAGCTCTGCTGCCAGCTCTCCCAATGATCCCTTGCATTTTGAAACTCTCCATCCACTCCATAGTGGGCAAACCCCTGGACCGTGGTACTGTTATCCACTGTGCAGCCACATTCCAATTTCAGCTAGGGTGTACCCATCAGGAAAATATCTCTTTTCTGGTACTGGAGTTCTTGACTATTGACGTAATCCTGGGATGCGCTTGGGTTAAATAACATTGTCTATGGTTGTTGTGGGCTATTGGAGAGATCGTTGAATGGGGTGAACAATGTTGCCAAACATGCCTTCCTCTGCCTTAGCATCATCCTGCGGAGAACCAACCCTTCTAAATCAGTGCTAGATCTGTTGCCCACATGCTGAGAGTCAAGCAGAAGTCCCTATTAAATATTATCCATACCTCAACATCTTCAGGCAACAAAGGGCCTCCCAACTTCCTCCACATACCGTGCCAGCAATCTCTTGCCATGTCTACTCTTGCCCAGAGGACAGGTCTCTCCCTTGTCATTACCAGACCAGATGGCCATGGAGGACTACATGGAAGAGGCTATGAAATAAGGATACATCCACCCTTCCACACCTCGTGTTGTTTCAAAATTCTTATTCCTGCCTAAGATGAATGGAGCCCTGTATGTATTATTGAGCTCTCAACAATACTACTTTCAAGTATTTATATTTTCTAATTTCATTATTACCATTGTTTTTCTTTCTTTCTCTCTCTCATGTATTGGAAGGTACTACAAAGTTTGGCTTGTAAGAGTTGGCTTGTTATAGCGACTTCCACTGATCAATTTAATCAATTGTTTACCCAGCCATTTTGATGATCCACAAATTGCAGATAGTTTAAATAATGATTTTGTTAGTAATGATTGTGTGTCAAGAAGGCTATGTCAGGCCAAAACACTTAGATCAACTTTTTTAATGTTTTTAGTGAAAGTGAAGTGACGTATGGCCAAGTATGGTGACCCATACTCGGAATTTATGCTCTGCATTTAACCCATCCAAGTGCATACACACAGTAGTAAACACACACAGCCATAGCAGTGGACAGCCATATAGCTGCAAGGAGCAGCTGGGGGTTCGGGGCCTTGCTCAAGGGTCTCTCCTCAATCGTGGTATTGAATGTGTAAGAGAGCACTGGTTATTCACTCCCCCCAATGACAATTCCTGCCGGACCTGAGACTCAAACCCACGATCTTCATGTTACAAGTCCGACTCTCTAACAATTAGGCCACTACTGCACCACTTGGGGCACTTGTTGTCATCCCACTTGGTGACTTATCCCAGTTTACTTTGTATGCTTAACAACACGCAAGTGCCTTGGAATATTTTAGTTATTTAATTTAATATTACAATCAAGTTCCGTAATCCACTTCCCCTAGCCCCTACTGCATTGGAACAATTCCACAGGGCAAGAGCGTTTTCAAAGATGTACCTATGGAGTGCATACAATCTTGTTTGAATATGGAAGGGTAACCAGTGGAAGACCACTTTCATCATACCAATAGGACACTATGAATACCAGGTGATACTGTATAGGCTGGACAGTGCCCTCCATATTCCAGAACTTCATGGATGAGGTGTTCCAGGAGTATTTCCATTGGTTTGACATCATCTACTGTACATCAGCTATATCCTGATCTACTCCTGGAACCTGGAACTGATCATCATCACCACTTCACTCTTGTTTTGGAAAAGTTGAGAGAACAGCAGCTGGTTGAAAAATGTGAGTTCTACCTGCCATCCACACACTTCCTCAGATATATCAACACCCAAGTGGGAATTCAAATGGACCAGGGGAAGAGGCAAGCTGTTCAGTCCTGTCCACAACACATCCCACTACAAAGACCTCCAGTGTTTTCTAGGATTTGCACATTTTGATTGTTTCATTCACAATTATAGTACTATAGCTGCCCCTCTCACTTTATTACTAAAATCCAAGCCCAAGTCTCTGCCCTGGAACACCCAGTGCTTCCTTTCAAGTCCTCAAGTCCTGCTGCACCACTGCACCCGTTTACATTCATCCTGACCCTGAGCTGACTTTTGTAGTCAAAGTTGATGCATCTACCACAGGAGTTGGGGCGGTATGTTTTCTGCAACAGGGGAAACCTACCAAACCTAATCCATGTGCCTTCTTCTCTAAGAAAATTACCCTGGCAATCAGGAGTTATTGACTATCAAGATGGCACCGAGGAGTGGTGAAGCTGGCTAAAGATTTCTCATCATCCATTTGTGGTCATCACAAACTCAAATACCTGAGAGATGTTCAGTGGTTGAACCGTTGACATGCCCAGTGGGCCCTCTTCTTTATGTGGTTCAACTTCCATGTCACCTACCATCCAGGGTCCAAGAATACCAAGGCAGCCACCTTCTCAGGAATCCATGTTCCATCCATACCACCCTTTGAGTTTCAACCCATCCTGACCCTGAGCTGACTTTCATAGGCAAAGTCGATGCGTCTACCACAGGAGTTGCGGCGGTACATTTTCAGTGATGGGGGGGAACCTCCCAAACCTTACCCATATGCCTGCCTATTTTTCCAGGAAAATTACCCTGGCAAAGCAGAACATGTTGGCCATCAGAAGTTACTGGCTTTCAAGCTTGCACTGGAGGAGTGGTGCCACTGACAAGAGATTTCCTTTTGTGGTCATCACCAATCATCGCAACCTCAAGAACCTGAGAGATGTCCAGTGGTTAAACCCTCACCATGCCCAGTGGGCCCTGTTCTTCTTACAGTTCAACTTCCATGTCACCTAACTTCCAGGGTCCAAGAATCCATTTTCTTTCCATACAACCTTTGAGCTTAAAACCATCCTTCCAAGTTCCCTGATTGTAGGCCTGATTCAGTGGTCCCTGCACACCAGAATTGATGAAGCTACCACTTCACTCCGCTGTCAACTTATAGATTCCCTGGGCTTGTGCCATCCTGGCAAGCAGCAAACCCTCTCACTCATCCAAAACCGTTACTGGTGGCTCAGTATGTCCCAGGATGTCCAGTGATTCTTATAAATAGGTTCCAGCTGTAAACCCTGGTTAGAGCAGTGTGAGAGGGTATAGGACACAGCCATCTGAACTTACAATCCACCTCTGCCACTGTTCATGGATGATGGGCTGCTTTATGCTGTCTGTAAGACCCTGTATGCCCTGCGCCATGTGGATGGGGTTGGCCCCAGCATCAGAGGCTCTAACCTTCAGGAGTGGGGTTGTACTGTCATGGTTACACCAGGCTCCCCCTTCCTATCACAGTCTATTTACCATCACACTCACCCAAATTGTCTTTAAGGATAAGAACACTATAAACACTTAAGGAAAATACTCACTTATTGTCTGGACTCATTATGTAGGCTGTCATTGTCTGACTTTATACTTACCTGTTTGGACCTACCTGATTCTCCCTATTTGTTCTCCTTTACTGATCCATCGTCTCCTCAATGCTCGAGTATTCTGTGTTCTCTCCACACTACCTGCAACCATATACTGTGTTACTCTCCACACATATCACCACTGCTTATTTTTGACTGCTCCATCAGTACTCACCTTTCTTCTGTTGTTATCATCTTTTGTTTTTCAATAAAAGCACTGCTCCTGAGTTCACCTTCAGTCTTGTTTTACATCTGTGACAAGTATATTTTTCTAAAGTATACTATTTCTGTGTATATATATATATATATATATATATATATATATATATATATATATATATATATATATATATATATATATGCTGAAGTGTGGTCTTTTTCACAAGGGGAACATCTTATCTATTGCAAAGAAGAAAAAAGTAATCTAAATTTGGAAAAACAATCTCATATCATCAGTCAGTTTTGGTTGCATAGCAAAAGACAGATGTATAATTCTAAACGGCCACAGGATTTGTCCATTTAGAAAAGTTACCGATTTTATATTAAATTTCTTGGTATTCAATGCTAAAAATCTTAGATTCTGTCTAGGGTTTTATGGCATATTTGGAGATGATGCTTAACAGCATATTCTTAGCATTCCAACCATTCTGTGTTTCTGGATATTTCAGCAAGCACAGATGCCAAATACAACAGATGGCATTCAAACCTGAGCGTGTGTATGCTTTGAGGTCTGTGACATCAGCTGAGAAATATATTAAGCTGCTGAATGGAAAATATTGGCCTGCAGAAATGTAGGCCTCAACTAATAATTAGCATATGCATTGTTCAAATTAAGTACTCATCTAATTCAAGTTCTCTAAATGCCTCTATTACACAAACCTACAATCAATGCTATAAAGAATAATAATAAATACAAGCATACAGTACATACATACACAAGATCACTGCCTTATAAAACAAGCTGGCAAAAACATGCAAAAGATCCTATGGATATTAGTTTTTTTTTTTTTTTTTTTTTTTTTGTTATTGTTGTTGTTGTTTTTTTATTTTAGTTTTTTTGGACATGCATTCAAAAATTTTACATCTTTCTGAAGTATGCCATCTGTCATTCAATGTGTAGTGCATGAAAATCACATCTTCTCAGCAGTTACACTAGACTCTCACTGAGATCTTAAAAGTTTTGGCCTTCAAAATGTCTGTAGATAAAATTGAGAACTACTTTTATCATCTAATAAAAAGTGAGTACATGTTGTTGTTAGATACCCAGATGTATGAGATACACACACACACAAACAGGTTGGACAAAAGTCAATTCCCTGGATGCATCCAGCCTAACCGACATTCCCTGTGACTTATTTATTTAATCCTTCCATTTTAACCTTCGAGTGTGATTTATGACTACCATTAATCTTAGGCTGCACATTAATTCCACAGCACACAGGTTCATCTGACCTGTGCCCTTTCAGATCCCAGCTGCGGTGACTCACTGTGTCATCTGGTATATGTAAATTTTTTCCATATTCTTCTTAATTGGAAGGTTTTAAGGAGATAAAGCCTCAAATCAGAGATAGAGCTAATTTCAAATCAACTCAGATGTGTCAGATTCATAATGCAAAGCAAGTATGTGTTGAATTCTCAGTGCTGCTGAAAGCAATTCTACACTCTTAAAGGGATACTCCACCCCAAAATGAAAATTTTGTCATTAATTACTTACCCCCATGTCGTTCCAAACCTGTAAAAGCTCAGTTCGTCTTAGAACACAATTTAAGATATTTTAGAAATAAAAAGGATGTGCTGTTTCTACATGTACTTAGCTTTGATTTGAAATAAAACAGTGCATCCTTGTGGCGCGGATGACACAGAAGAGCATATACAGCATACGGTGATATGGAGAGACACAGAGGAGAGTGTTGACAAAGGAATTATTGAAATAAGTCGTTATTTTTGTTTTCTTCGCTTACAAAAAGTGTTCTCGTCGCTTCAAATAACCCAGATTTCATGTCTAATGGCAGATGGAGTATTCTTATGACGACTTTAATACCTTTTCTGGACCTTGACACTTATTTACTTGTCAGTCTATGGGACAGTCACAAGGCTCCCAGTTTTCATCCAAAATATCTTAAATTGTGTTCTGAAGACGAACGGAGCTTTTACGGGTTTGGAACGACATGGGGATGAGTGATTAATGACAAAATTTTCATTTTGGGGTAGAGTATCCCTTTAAAAATAAAGGTGCTTCATGATGCCATAGAATAACCTTCTTTTTCTTTTGTCTAAATGATTACATAAAGAAACTTTAACATCTGCAGAACCTTTCTATTTCACAAGAGCTTCTTTGTGGTGAATGAAGGTTCTTCAGATTATAAAAAGGTAAGAAAGAGATGGTTCTTTAAAGAACCTTTGACTGAATGGTTCTTTGTGGAAACAAAAATGGTTCTTCTATTGCAGCGCTGTAAAGAATCTTTTAACCACCTTTATTTTTAAGAGTGTATACGAGTGTTTTTGTCCTGTGGCTATATTATTGGAACAGTGAGTATTTTACAGTTTATGGACTCTTCAGCAAGTACCCCACTGTAGACAGGTTTTTTTTCTTTTTCTGCTTCTTCTTCTTTTATTAAAGAAAAGGAGTGACAAGTCAAAATCAGCTATTGTTATAATCAACATTATGCCGCAAGTGCTGTCGACTAGGCTTATACTGAACTTGGAATATCCCTTTAATTTATTCTATTACTCAACTGATTTGGTTTAATAACTTTCCACAGTATTCACTTTATTACTGTCCTAGATTTTATCATAATCAGGTTGCAAGTTAATACCTAAACACAATTATTTTACTATAATCACTTTCAGATTGTAAATGTCATCAGTCCAGTTACACCACAACATCATAGCAGGATAAAGTCTGGATATTATTTGTTCAGCAGATTCGTAGAAAGAGTTCTAAAATAAGCCTTTGATATTAAAGAGGATTTGCTGAGGCAATCAGCATGAGTTGGTTTTCTGTGATTTAGGTTGGGGAAAGCCAGTCAGTGTGTTAAAAGACCCAGAAAATCTATTGAGTACACTCACATCCAGTTGATTGTCTGTGTTCATTAATATTCATTATTCTGAAGAAGCTTGTTTAAAGCAATCAAATTAAATAAAATATCTCTAGGTCTTTGTTCTAGGGTACATTAAAGTTTCCCTCTTACTCTGTAATTGCACATAAGTACTGAATAATAATGAAAATGGTGTATTAATATGTGATGCCTACCTGTATTGGAAAATAGCCCTGCTACAGGAAATCACTGGTGTGCTATGGAGATTTTAAAAGGTTAAAATTTCATTCTAGATGGATATCTTATCCCCTTGGTGGTCATAATTGCCATATTGCTTCTAAAAAAATACCATTTATTCCTTTGTGTTATTTAAGAGCTCTATAAATTCATCAAAATTGTGATTGATAGAATCTTTAAATAGATTTATATGAAATTATAATAGGAATTCTGTACACTTTTATACATTTTCTACACTCTAAAATGTCGTGTCAGGTATAGCTGTTGCTAATGCTTCATGTGGAAGTATCTGAATATATTGGTTATTCAAGTAAAATCTATATGACAGAATTGCCCTGAATACATTAAAAAAAATTAAAAAAAAAAATTAAAAAAAAAAATGCCATTTTAAACAGTCAGATCAGGTAAAAATAGGATCTTAAAGCTCCAACTTAACATCTAGATTTAAAAACTTACGGTGATTTTTTTTTTTTTTTTTTTTTTTGCATCTATATGTAATGTCCATTATACATATTCTCTGTATTTAATGCTATATAAAGGCATTTATGATATTATTCTTAGGCCATAATGTTAATACACTGTAATACAATAGATGTGTATTTAATACCCTGTTATATGTAATACATACTGTAATACTTTAGTTGTTTGCCATTTGTTTTTCACTCTATCACTCAATTTCATCTACTATTGCTATAGGCTATAAAGAATTTTGAGCTGCATTCAAATGCTTTCAAATGAAATGTAATATTAATATTGAGAATATAAAATGTATCAGTGAAAATGTGAATAACTGTAGTTATAGTTATATAATAGTTAGATAATATTAATTAGACTGTATTATTAACTATACGTCATATATATCTTTGTATGTACCTTTAAAATTGGTATCATTGCATTCTGCTTTTTGCGTTTAGACGCTGTAATGTTCCGATTTCTAAAAGCATACAAATGCCGCATGATCACCCGCGTAATAGAGTGTGTGATGAACTGTTCGTGATTTTTACTCACTCCGGTTTCCTGGCGAGTCCAACGGACCGGCACAATGTCGAAGGAGTCTGCGGAACCAGAGACTTGCAAGACGGGCTCCTCTTCTCGTCCTCCGCGGACTCCGGGCTGGACTGGCTCGCTTTCAGAGTCGGTGGGGACGTAGGCACGAGCTGCAGATGCTGCGGGTGATGGATGGGAGCTGCCGGAGGATGCTGCGGCTGTTTGGACGGATGCTGCTGCGGCTGGCTTTGCCCGTGAGTCGCCGGATGCTGGTGCGGGTGAGCGGCCGGCTGAGGGCTGCTGGTCCGCGGGGATGGGTGGTGATGGTGGTGCGGATGATGGTGATGATATTGATGCGGATCTCTCAGCTGACGGTTCTCGCCGATCAGATCCTCAACCTTCCTCTCCAGCTCGTCGATGCGCTGCCGCTGGGTTTGAATTAGACTTTGCTGATTTTGTACAATAGTGGTCAGTTCTTTGAGATAAAGCACGGCTTTCATTGGGTTATCCAGCAAGCTCTCCATAATCGCAAAGCTTCAAGCCTGCTGTATCAGGATGGAGTAGGAGTCTTCTGGATGCAGAGAATGTGCTGTAGCGTGCTGATGCTCTAAGGATGCAAGTGATGGTCCTGATGCAGGGGAGACTGGGGGAGGAGCTGCGGAGGGTGATGATGTCAACGCTCTGACCAATCACTGAGAAGTGTGTTTGCATGCAGTACACACTTTCCAATATAAAGATTCACTAGAAAGTTTTTTTTTCCACATTAAAAGTTGTACACCTGCCTTGCCTCCTGTGCAGTAAAAGTCCCCATCGTATTTACCTTAATATACCCTTGTGAAACGGAAGTATAAAGTATTAAAATAAGCTACATCACATTTCAGCAGTAAAAAAAAAAAAAAAAAAAAAAAAAAAAAAAAAAAGGTATAGGCATTTAAAAGATTATACACCTAAACCAATTGTATGTACGTTTGTTACCTTGAAATATCAGTTTCAAAGTCATTGTGATGTTAGCTGATAGCTCCTAATAAGACGAATGTCTGTTTCTTTCACACGTTGGAAAGAAGGCTACGGGTATTTTTTGAATGGATGTCAATCAGGGGCGTTTCCTCCGATGAGGCCAGGGAGGCAGTGTCTCTTCTCTTCAAAATTGGATGAGAAAATAATCGATATTACAAAAATAAAGCAACCCAAATATGACTAAATATGACATTAAAAGTCTAAAGTAACTCGTTTTTATAACGTAACACTGTCCAACAGCGACATCCGCAGGTAAAGTTAAATATCTAGGCTACCTGCCTCCTCATTTTAAAACACCACTGCACGCCACTGAGAGGCAAAGCTTAAATACGCTTTGCAGAGTGCTCTTGAGACAAAACAGCTTATCACTTAATGAACTGACAGCCTTGGCTATACTGCATGTTTACCATTGAACATTCTTTTTGGATGGTCTATTTTTAGCAACAAATCTTAATAGGTCACAGTAGTAATGCAGAATATATATGGTAAACCTAAATATACTTTGATGTAATTTCTATTGAAACCTGTATGTATTGAATATATTTGTAAATATACATACTCATGACATAGTTGCAATTTAGTAAATGCAATAGTAAATAACGGACTACAGATAAAATTATAACCAAGAACTAACCTGTGATTTATTATGTTAAATATATCAAAATATGTGTCTTTATTTTAAAGCATGGCATAGTATTTTTAAAACATAACTGTTTATACATATACTTTAAAGTAAAAAAAATAATAATAATAATAATTTGGCATCATTGCAAAGTGCATTTTTAAAACTGAATTAAAACAAAAACACAGTCTACACAAATACTTACACACTGTAATAAATAAATAAATAAATAAATAAATATCTTCTGTTTATCTTCACTCTCCTATTTACTGCTTAAATCTTCCAGAGCTTAAATTTGAGTCACTGACTCTACCAGCTGCTGTTTGATTATGAGGCTCAGCATTATGAATCATCATATCATCAGTGTGAATGGAAATTCCATGAGTTTATCACTGTAACATATGTTTTCTTATTGCATGTCTCTAAATACATTATTCCAGGCTGCATTTCCCAAAAACATCATAAGCCTAAGTTCATCGTAGAACCATTGTCACCAATTGTTACCATGCTTTTGGGAAACACAACCCTGACTGATCAACTGCAGCATTTTTTTTTTTTTTTTTTTTTTTTTTTTTTTTACAATGATTGCAAAACTGCATATTTCACCATTCTTCATGACAATACATGTTGATAAAAGAGAACTTAAAATGAAGGAAGGCATTATATTTTTCTTATTATGTTAACATTTACCATTCTAGGTACACAAATTATCTTCTATCCATCAATTTTCCATACCACTTTTTATTCTCTGCAGGGTCAATGGAGCTTATCCCAGCATCTCGGGTCACAGGCGGGGGACACTCTGAATGGATGGCCAGTCCATCAAAGGGCTCACACATATTCGCACCTATGGGAAAGCCATGAAACCCATGTAGACACAGGGAGATCATACATACCTGTATGTACACAGAAATTCTTCCTGGCTCAGCCGCGACTAACCCACCATAAAATGATTGCTATATGACTGACAAGCACTATAAGAAAATAGGTCAGATGAATTTAAGAACTTAATAAGTTTTAAATTATTTTGACATCAAAGTGAGTTTCTGTTTCATCTATTGTAAAAGCATTACTCAACTGCATTAGTTTGAAACTGTTATGACCCACTACAATTATTAATCTCTAAATTTAACTTTAACTTGGCTCTTGGGATACATAAGTGTAAAAATTGCAGGCATTGCTTAATCAGCTTAATGTCAGCAAGTTTGGGAGATTAAATACAGAAAACTCTCTCTGATATCCATGATATATGCATAAACAGGAACTAACATACATGATTGCAAACTAAGGGCTTGTTGACCAAAATCTGGTCCCTACTAAGCTATTGCTTTTGCTGAGTACTAGCTTAATTTAAGCTATATTTTAACCCTGTTACACATGCTGCCATTTTTAATGGTGTATTTAATTTTGATATCCGTTCATAATGATGGTACCAAATTCATGGTCCCGATCAGCATCTCAAACGATCTCAAACGATCAACAATTTATGAAGGTTAAGCATCAATTTTCGGGCCACGTTTGGCACCCAATGAACATGCCTTTTACTCTTTCTTAAGGAATTACACACACACTTATGAATACTTTGAAATAGAAAACTCTGTTTCTTTTTTCTTTGTCGGATCTCTAGAAATAATGGCAAATGCTGACAGACATCCAGGAGAGCTGAATCATAGATGCTCACCGACCTTGAAACTCACAGCAAAGGAAAGACCAGCCAGGCCTGTTTCTCCATGTGATCACTCCAGGCTCATAAAGAGAAATTACAGAGTTGTCCAGCCAACAGAATATCATTGTTGAACATATTGGGCCAAAAATGCTTTTTGCAGTGTTACCGGAGAATAGGGCCTCTAACAGGACATGAAAAATTCTGTCTAAATTGAGCTGTGATTAAGTTATGTCCACTCTCAGGCAATGGTCATTTAAAGTACACTTTGGCTTCAATAATTGATGTTGCTCAAAGAAAACTCTATGAGCCAAAAGTGAACTGCTGACTACTGAAGTTTTCAAATGAACCAACTTAATTTAATAAATGACAGTATATACTTTCACAAAGTGCTCAAAAGAAAATACACAAGGTTAGTCGTTTTAAACGCTTCATATATTAATGCTTATTTTATATATTTAAATTAATTTACATATAGTTATATAGTATACATATAGTATATACATATACATATAGTTTAATTTTAATTGCCAGTTCATATAATAATGTGAATATATTATTTAAATGATAAATAATTATAATTCATATAATACAAATATAATAATTATTAGCAGTAACAGATGGGCAGTCAAAATTGTTTACTGTAAACTTGTAACAGTCTTCAGCCTGCTACTAGTTGAGTGCAGCTGCAGTTTTATTCCTCGCTTGTAGGGGACAGCCTAACCTTCGGTTGATCACGGATAAATGTAGTAGCTTAATAGAAGAAGAGGGTATGGATACCCTTTGGTAGTGTGCCAATGTGCCTAGTAGCACTGTTTGTGCTGATGAACTGGGTTTGGGGAAGGCCCTTGTTATGCACTGTCACTATTTACCCAGCCGTAAATAGAGGAGGGGTGGGACAAATACTTAAACATCCTACTGTACTTGTACAACGACTGCCTACAATGATGGAGAAGTCAATATTACTGATCACTGATTTATTATATTTATTAAAATTCTTAAAAATTAGATACTAGTAGGCTAATACGTTGCCGTCGTTAATATTCCATACCAAAAACACTTTGGTGGTCACGCATTATTGAATATTTATTGATAGGCATATGGCCTAGTCTTTTTTGCATTGATGCAATATACTGGAGCCAAACCTGAGAAAGTAGACCAGAATATTCCACTGCGTTCTTGGACATGCAATTTGTGTAGCTGTAATTCATAGGCAGGGATTATGCTAATTGTGAATGAGCGTGCACGAGTGCTCTATTTACGAATGACTGGAATTCAGTATCATAGACGTTTAACTATCAAATCAGACATTTACGAAGAGTTTGTGAATCCGGAGGAGAGTTTTCGGAAAGGTCTGTTTTATGTGCAAAGTACTCAGAATTCACTCATATATTTATGCAAGTTTCATGAATGAGGCAAAACATTTCAAAAGTTTTTTTTTTTCTTTTATTTTTCTCTTTCGATGATTAGAGCTTACAGCTCATGTTTATCTGAAAAACAATGTTACAGTCAGTTATTCTCATTTGAAAATGTGCCTTCTGGGCCGGGATGTCAATCTTTGTTTTGTTTTGTGAAACCAGCCCACTGCCAGTTTACCCAATTGTATTTCAGCACCCTGGGTTGCCAGTTGGCGGGAAACACAGCATATTTCATTTCATTCATCATAAAGTGCACTCGTTCCTGTTTGTTTCATCAATCTGCCAACCTGTGTGTGCTTCAAGTCTGAGGAGGAGGGGCCGGGTGAAAAAAACCCATCTCCAATATTTTGAATTTGGACTGCAGTACCTAGTTCAATCACTCAGTGTCAATCCTACATACTGTACAGCACCTTTAATAAATTATTTAATAAAGACAAACAAATGATGAATGTTACATGTTTATTGCAGGGGTGGCCAGTATCAGTCCTGCAGAGCCACAGTCCAGCAAAGCAAAACTCTGCAGGACTGTGGCTGTCCAGGACTAACGCTAATATAGTGCATGTGTTCAGCGTGTCATTCAAGGTGGTAGCACCCTATGTAACCTACTAGCTCTTCTATGCCTAGAAATGGCCCTGCAAGCCAAAACCTGTTTTATACAATGGATAATAATAATACTGTTTTATTAATATGTATTATATGAGTTTTATATACTTATTTTCATTTCATCTTATTCTACTCATCAGCTCATTAGTAGGGATTTCACGACCTGAAATGGTTGTGGTTGGGTCTTTTAATAATAGTGCAAATACCACTAAACTGATTACTGTAAGCCTTAGTAAATCTAATGATGTGAATGATTCATTTAAATACTGTCCTCCCATAAATTTTGCAGCTTGAAAGGGAAACTTCAATAAATGCATATGCCATAAGGTTACTGGCAAAAATAATTGCATTTTAATCACTTATTTTTCACGTTCTTTAGTAAATCCTGACAGTAGTCTTATTTTTTTTAAATGCAAAAAGAGATGTTTCACTGGTGCAACTGGTGAAAGAGATGCTGTGGCCCACCAAGAATTGAGTTTGACACCCCTGCTTTAGAGTCACTGCTCTTAAAAAAAAGACCTCCTAGACACATTCAAGGTATTGCATAAAACCCTTAACGTATGAAATCACCATTATTTGCCAGGGTTCTGTCACTTCGGTCTAGTTTTTTCTTGGTTTTGTGACAGAGCCCTAACACTCCTGTATTGTCTTGTCCTTGTTCTTGCCTTTCCAGTTAAGCTGCGAGTCTGTTTCCCCTATGGTAGGGGTGCCCAAACTGGGTCCTGGATTGCTGGTGTCCCACAGAGTTTAGCTCCAACCCCATTTAGACACACTAAACCAGCTAATCAAGATTTTAATAGGCATACTAGAACCTTCCCAGCAGGTGTGTTAAGGCAAATTGGAGCTAAACTCTGCAGGACACTGGCCCTCCAGGACCAAGTTTGGGCACCTCTACCCTACAGGAGGAGTTTTTGTTTTGTTTATTTTCTGTTTGTTGTGCTTAAAGCCCAGTTCTTTCTGCATATTGAGTCCTCGCTCTGTCCTTCACCCATACCCTGACATTATTGTGACACAATTCATTGTGACAGAGACAACTCATACTTTAAAAAATATAGATTTAGCACATTTACTAGCACATTTATATAGACCAAGATGGCGGCGCGAACACATCGCGAGGCTCAGCGTCTTACCAGATTTCGGATAATAGTGTTACTTTACCTGGTTATTTAATTCGTGTTCACGCGATTCAGTTATGCGAACTACAGCTATAGTAAACAGTCACTTTTGGACATCAACAAACGGTGTTCCAACGTAGTTTTAGAGCATCCTTTCGACTTCAGCGAACTCCAGCAGGAGCTACTGAGATCACTGCGGACAATCGGATCACTCGCACCGACCGGAAGTAAACAAAGAAGGGGAAAGCGTGGAGGGCTGCATGCTAAGCTAAGGCTAAATCCACATCGACCTGCCCTGCCCAGCATCTTCCTTGCCAATGTACGGTCTCTGATGAACAAGATGGACGAACTAAAGATCTGGACCCTCACACAGAAATGGCCTATGGACTGTAATGTTATGTTCTTCACTGAATCATGGCTCTGCAACGATGTCCCAAACAGTGTGGTGCATATGGATGGACGCTCTTTCTTCAGGGCTGACAGAGTAGCAGCAACCTCTGGTAAAAACAAGGGTGGTGGAGTATGCATTTATGTAAACAAATCATGGTGCACAGACTCTGTCATTGTTGATACCTACTGCTCTGCTGATCTGGAGTTCCTGATTATCAAGTGCAGGCCATTCTATCTACCACGTGAGTTCTTCTTGCATTGTTGCTGCTGCAGTTTATGTAACCTCCGGACGCTAATGCTAACGTGGCTCTGAAAGAACTTTGTGCTGCTATTAGCAAATTACAAACCCTGCACCCGGATGGAGCCTTTATTGTTGCTGGGGACTTTAACCACTGCACTTTAAGATCTGTTCTCCCTAAATTTCATCAGAATGTCTCCTGCACTACAAGGGGACATAAAACATTGGACCACGTTTATACTAATGTGACTGATGCCTACAAAGTCACACCCCTCCCCCACCTGGGTCAGTCTGACCACCTCTCTTTGTTCCTGCTCCCCAATATACCCCGGTCATTAAATGTGTGAAACCTACAATAAGGACTGTTAAAATCTGGCTGGAAGGTGCTGACTCCACTCTTCAACATCAATTACAGCACACAGACTGGAGTGAGTTTGCTGCCCAGGCCACCACAGACTCTCGAATTAACATTGACATTTACACCAACTCTGTCTTGGAGCACATCAACAGATGTGTGGGCAGAGTGACCACACACAAAAAAATAAAATTTTTCCCCAATCAGAAGCCCTGGATGAACAGAGAGGTTCGCCTCCTGGTCAAAGCAAGAGATGCAGCCTTCAGGTCTGGAAACTGGGAGGCTTACAGCTCAGCCAGAGCCAACCTGAGGAAGGGTATCTGCCAGGCCAAACTCGCACATAAACAGAGGATTGAAGAACACTTCAATTCTTCAGAACCCCGGCGTATGTGGCAAGGCATACAATCCATCACAGATTACAAACCACCTAACACTGTGCCCCCCTCCAGCTCTACCTCCCTCCCTGACAAGCTCAGTCACTTTTATGCTTGTTTTGATAAAAAAAATAAGGAGATCTCACTCAAAGCTGAGCATCAACCCAGTGAACTGCCTCTCACACTCTCCACCTCAGCTGTTTAATCCACTCTGCGTAAGGTGAATGCACGGAAGGCAGCTGGACCTGACAGAATACCTGGTCGTGTGCTTAAAGCCTGTGGGGAGCAACTGGCTGAGGTCTTCACGGACATTTTCAATCTGTCCCTGGCCCAAATAACTGTCCCCAATATCTTCAAAACCTCCACCATCGTACCAGTACCGAAACACTCCACTGCCTCGGTCCCTAATGACTTCCATCCTGTTGCACTCACCCCCATCATTGCCAAGTGCTTTGAAAGGCTGGTTGCATCCCACCTAAAATCCTGTCTCCCTGCTACACTAGACCCATTTCAATTTGCCTGTAGCCGCAATAGGTTAACAGAGGACGCCATCTCAACGGCACTTCACTCTGCCCTCACCCACCTGGACAGTCAAAACACACATGTGAAAATGCTGTTCATTGATTTCAGTTCTGCATTTGATACTGTAATCCCTCCCAAGCTGATCTCCAAGCTCAGCCAGCTTGGAATCAGCACATCCATCTGCAATTGGATTCTAGACTTTTTGACTAACAGACCTCAAGTTCTTGGCATCCACATCTCTGATGACCTCACCTGGTCCCATAACACCTCCACCCTGGTCAAAAAGGCACAGGAGCGCCTTTACTTCTTACGGAGCCTTAAGAAAGTTCACCTGAATCCCAGGATCCTTGTGGAATTCTACTGCTGTACCATTGAGAGCATACTCACAAACTGCATCTCAGTATGGTACAGCAATTGTTCCGCATCTCACTGCAAAGCACTCCAGCGTGTGGTGAAAACTACTCAACGGATCACCGGCACCCAGTTAACTTCCATTGAGAACATCTATCACAAGCGCTGTCTGGGCAGGGCAAGAAACATCATCAAGGATGCCTCTCACCCTAACCATGGACTTTTCACTCTCCTTCCATCCAGCAAACGTTACAGGAGCCTAAGCTCTCGGACTAGCAGGCTCAGGAAGAGCTTCTTCCCCGAGGCCGTGACCCTTCTGAACGCCACACCACCAATCTAACCGGCACCTACTTTATTACTGCACTGGTCAAAGTACTTTACATACATGTATTTGCACTACTCATATTTTGCAGAGACTGCATACTATTCTAGTTATCATACTGTAAACTAAGTTGTTACTGTACAAAGCACAGTAAACTATTCTATAAAAATATAATTTCACTACTGTTATTTTACATAGAATTCATTTTAACAGTACTTTTGCACACTCATCCAACTGTATTTATTACCACTGTTCTCACATTGTTGCTGTTCATAATGTGTATATATAATCCTACATTGCTCTGTTCATAATGTACATACAATCCTACACTGCATTACTATTTATATTCTGTATATACTTTGCTCAATACTGTATATAGCAACCCCACTGTACATTCTGTAAATAATAGCTTCACTTACTCTGCACTTTTATGTATATAAAACACTATATTCTTGCACTTCTGGTTAGATGCTAACTGCATTTCATTAGCTCTGTACTTGTACTCTGCATAATGACAATAAAGTTGAATCTAATCTATTCTAATCTAATCTAATCTAATTTAACCCTCAATAATCCATTGGGCAAATTTGGGCAAAATCATTTTGTTTTGTCTTTTAAAAATAGTTTCCTTAATCTGAGCGGTTCAAGACTTGGCTAATTTTCGTGAGTATGCCACCTGAACACACACACACACACACACACACACACACACACAAATGATTCAACAATGTTAAGTGGTTGGAGAAAAAAAGAGAAGAAAAAAAAAAAAAAAACTTAATTTGACCTTCGTGCCCAGAAATTGGGCACCCATAGGAAATAAATGGGAAATACCAAAATTCAAAGCATTTTTTTATTTGTCTTATATAAATCAATAAATCCAACACAATGCAGATCAAACATACACAGAAATAAAGGTTTGAGCCTGTACAACTGTGACGAATCCGTCTTGCACCGAACCATACACAAACAGTTTAACCAATCACGAAAGAAACGAACTGACGTCACAGAATCGTAGTTGGAGCTCTGTAAATAAAAGAGGAAATGGAAATGGAATAAGAGGGGGTTCAAAGAGTGAGCTGTACGTGGCGTGATAGTGGGTGCTGTCTACCTTGACGTTGCTGCGGTCACCGCCGCCAAGTGAGTCACGTTGTTGAATCAGATGCACAAAAGGTTTACTAACGCTACAGATTCTTCCTGATACAAACTGCAGAGCGTGGCCTGGTCATTGAATGGAGCTTTGCCTGTTCCTGGAACGGATACATGGATTGTCTGCCGGGCTTGGTCTGACTCGCGTCTCCAACGCCGATGCCACCTGCAGCATGTTGTCAGATCTCATTCGGGTTTCCTAACCCAAGGCATGTTCCTCGTTCACTGTACAAAGACGGAGTATTCACTGCACTTTCAGCTCTCTTCTCTCCACATCCTGATTCCAGAAGCGACGACGACTCAGGTACTCTTTAAAAACCCACGTCCTCCTCTGTGACTTCCCACAAGTTTCCCAATGCAGCCGTCTGGCAGCATCTGAACACACACACACACACACATACACACACACACACACACACACACACACACACACACACACACACACACACACACACACACACACACTCATTCCACACACACGAACATGAAGCAAACATAAATTTACACATACTTAAAGTTTTGTTCGTGATGTTATTTTTTTTTTTTTTGAGAACTGAGAACTGATGATTTTGAACTTGTGATTTTTGAATACTGTGATTATTGAAACTGAGGGTCCAATACTGCTACGTTTCCTTGAAGGTTTTTTTGTTTTTGTTGGAAACTAACGTTTTTTTTTTCTCCCACAAATTAGGGGACTCTATTGAAGTGTGAACAGTGTGATTCATTGTGAAAACTGAACTGTTATTGTTATAATTGAACAATATATTCATTACAATTTAACAGCTACACCTTTGTATGATTCTTTTAGTTTGTGTTGACATTTTTTGTGTGCAATCGGTGGTATCAGTTATCCTGGTTGGAAGCTGGCAATGAATCCTAATTCTAAATTTTAATCGGTAGCCTGAATTCTACCTGGTGCCCGAATTGGTAATGTAATATTGTAAGGAATTCATCTTTAAGTTAAAATTCCTATTTTTTGGGTGTGCCACCATTACATAAGTGGTGCCCGAACAGGGACTAAAAAATAAAAATAAAAAAACTTGACTTGAACAGGAAAAAATAAAAAAATAAAAAAAATAACTTTTTTGAATGGGATCACCTCAGTGATTGGCTTTACTTGAATTTTGAACTGTTTCACTTTCAAAAGTGCTTGTGGAAAAGAAAATGTGACATTGTGAGTTAATGGTACATGGAGATGATTAAGTGGGTTAAACTTTTTGCAGATTGAAATTTTTGTGCTGGCTAAATAGTAAACCTCTTGTAAGTTCTGAACATACTGTAGTTGGTTGTGTTTTTTTTTTTTTCTTTTTTTCTATTCTTCTGGTACCCCTAAATGCCAACAAGAAGAAAAAAAACATACATTCCAGAATTTCCTAACTTTGATTTTATTTGCCTAACATTTTTTATTGCCCATAGATTTACACACACTGCAAACATGGCCACTACCCAGTCATCACCTTTGAACCCCCAGACATAGAAATGGATCCCCCAGACATAGAAACTCCAGCTTGGCCACCTGAACCCCCAGATATAGCAACTCTGCCTCATGTTCCAGTTCACACCCACTCAGTTCATCAGTCCCCATCCCAGGTCTCAGGTGCACTTTGCTTACAAACTTCCAGGGGGCACTGTTTCATACCAGCCAGATCCTATGCAACTCTGCACCTCCACTGAAATTTCACCACCATCCTCAGAGTCATAGCATCGCTTGCCAGGCCATCTTCCCACACCTGGAAAGGAAATGCATCAGCTTACTGCTAATGTGCAAAGGAACTGGGATTGTTTGTTTGATTGCTTGAAACAGCAGGATAAAACTGTGAAAGAGCTTACTCAAGAAGTTGAAAAACCCTCCCCTTGCATGACACTCAACTTGCAACCCTGAAAAAAAATGAAATCTAACCATCAGCAACTGTTGAACACAATAGCTGCTAATAAACAGGATGAGGAAGGAAGCACAGATCAGTTGATAAAGAGAACTCCAGAAGATTGAAAGTACTATAATTACCAAAATTAGTTTTATGGTGGAACAGCTTCAACTGGAGGTACAGTAGGACATTAACACACCCCAGAACATTCTTCAAAAAGATCAGGAACTACTTTCTTCAGATATTGCCAGAAGTAACAGCATGATGGATGAATTGGACAAAAAGGTATTTGAACTTCAGCTTGAAATGAGCAAAAATGTTAAAGTTTCTGAAAGAATCAATGCAGACGCAGAGGAAGATATTGTGTCATTTGCTGTACCACCTTCCATACCTGATCCACCAGTTAATAAGTCCTGCACATTCAGCCCCGGCTGTCATTAAAAGTGACCACCTAATGCTGACCTTTCCTACTTTTGAAAGAGCATGTTATGACAGTGACCCATTATTATATTTAGAATGATGTCAAGATTTCTTAGCTCTGCATCCTCTCACAGACAAGGACGTTTTGGCTACTTTTCGTACAGTCTTATATGGTACAGCACAAGACTGGTGGGAGGTTGCCAGGTCTACTGTAACCACTTGGAATGAGTTTGAAACCACCTTTCTTTCTGCCTTTCTATCAGAAAATTATGAAGATGAGCTGGCAGAAAGAGTCCGAACCCGTACATAAGGAGAAAAAGAATCAATCCGAGATTTTGCCTTTACATATCGAGCCCTCTACAAGTGCTGGAAACCAATGTTAACAGACACAGAGATAGTCAAGTTAATTCTTAAAAATATCAAACCTCATCTGGCTAGTCAGTTGCGCAGCCGTGTTAATACAGTGGAAGAGCTGGTGAAGTTGGGTCATCAATTAGAGAAAGATTACGAACAACAACCGTATGGAACTTGTGCGAGTCAACAATCATTCTCTAATATGCCACAAAAACCAACATGTTGAGTTGTTGAAAAATTTATTTTGGTACGATGCTGGAGATGCAAAGGACATCATGAGCCCAGAAGCTGTCCCCACTATTCTCCCAGTCAAAACCAGTTTGAAAATTTGCATCGGACACCCAGTATCAAGAGATAATTTCCACAAACTAAACAAGGGACAAGTCTACCAGCAATGCTGTAACCGTGGTAGTCACAGGAAAAAACAAAGTAAAACCCAAGAAATTAACTTCAACATCTTTCCCTTCTCCACCTCCTCCAATTATCCTGCCACAGTTAATTGTGCCTGTACGCATTAGCAATTGGACAGGGAAAGCAATTGTGGATACAGGAGCAAGTTATACCATGGTTCATGAAAATCTGTGGAAACAGCTTACCCCACCTGAGAAACTACAGCCTTGGAGTTTGGGGCCGTTGTATTTAGCAAATGGAGAAGCAGAAGTTCCTGTTGGACGGATACAACAGAGAATTTGTCCATGATTATTCATTTAACTTACTTATTGCTGTCCTTTCTTCCAAATCCCTGGCCTATTCAGTAGTTTTGGGTTTGGACTTTATTTTTTTAGTGGCATGCAAATTAACGTCATTGACGGATGATACTCTTTCAAGTCAAATCCAGGGGAACAACATTTGTTTCAGTCTGGAAATGCAACTGTTCCTGCAAGTAGACCACAAACACAAAACAAAGAAACCAACCAACAAAAGAAACCTGCAAACAAGCTTAAGAGTTTGTCATTACTGAGTGCACTACCTCTGCCTCAGTCCATGAACCTGTTGTCACCTCATGACCCCATAGATGTAAAAGCTTTGATTGAGAATATTGTGAACAATGCCCATATACCGTTTGATGGTAAATGTCAACTGCAGCAACTGTTGGAAAGGAACACTCAAGTATGCATATATACTAACCAGCCAGTACCTATTAAACAGAAGCCATATCATATGTCTCCACTCAAGCAAGCTTTGGTAGAGGAACAGCTGGAAGAAATGCTGGCCAGAGGAATTGTAGAACCATCATGCTCGGGGTGGGCCTCTCCAGTCATTCTTGTTCCCAAGAAAGATGCCAGTATGCGTTTCTGTGTTGACTACAGGAAACTAAATGCCATAACAGACAGTGATGCTTACCCCATGCCAAACATCACAGAGATTCTTGAATCTCTGGCAGGGGCAGCAATATTCTCTACAATAAACCTTAATAGTGGTTATTGGCAAGTGGCCATGGACCACTCAAGTAAAGCCAAGACTGCCGTTATTACTCCTGCAGGTCTTTTTCAATTCAACGTTATGTCATTCAGG
This sequence comes from Cyprinus carpio, assembly GCF_018340385.1. NCBI lineage: Eukaryota > Metazoa > Chordata > Actinopteri > Cypriniformes > Cyprinidae > Cyprinus > Cyprinus carpio. The sequence goes on along the minus strand of NC_056600.1, from coordinate 19,015,881 downwards.
CTTAAAAACGCACCAGCAACCTTTCAAAGGTTAATGGAGACTGTATTAAGAGAGTTGAAAGGAAAACTGTGTTTTGTCTATATTATTCATCAAACTTGCCACAGCATTTCCAAGATCTGCAAATCGTCCTACATAGACTACAAGAAGCAGGGTTGACCATTAGCTTAAAGAAAAGCAAATTCTGCCTCCAAGAAATATCGTTTTTAGGTCACGTAGTGACCACTCAAGGAGTTAAAGCCGATCCAAGTAAAATTGAAGCCATCTGGTCTTACCCTGTTCCTACCAACCTGAAGGAGGTACAACGATTTCTCGGACTCGCTGGATGGTACCATCAGTTCGTCCCAAACTTTTCAAAAACTACAGAACCCATGAATGTTCTGAAAAGGAAAGGGAAAACATTTCATTGGTCAGACCAATGTCAACAGGAATTTGAACAACTAAAGTCATACCTTACCTCACCTCCGATACTTGGTCACCCAAATCTGCAGCAACCCTTCGCAGTATACAGTGACACAGGCCTAGGGGCTGTGCTAACTCAAAAAAGAGAACAAGGGATGAAAAAAGTTATAGCATATGCCAGCAGAAGCCTAAACCAAGCAGAAATAAACTACTCCACCACCGAGAAACAGTGTCTGCCAGTTGTTTGGGCCCTAGAGAAGTGGCAATACTATCTCGAACATCGACTGTTCACAGTAATAACCGATCATTCTGCCCTTCAATGGGTAATGACCTCTACCAAAACCACAAGCCGTCTCATCCAATGGGCCTTGAAGTTACAAAAACTTGATTTTATTATCGAATACAGGAAAGGAAAACTAAATGCAGTCCCAGATGCCCTGTCCAGAATTACCAACTTACCTGCATGCAACATGCTCACCAGCCAGAAGAATGAAGTTGACTTACCTATTACTGCTGTGGATCTGTGGGAAGAACAACATAAGGATCTTGAAATTGAAAAGATTTTCAAAGCAATCGCTGAAGATAATTAAGTTACCCCAGAACAATATGCGGTTGTTGAGGACAAAATGTAGCTTAAGACCCAACTGGATAAAGGACAAGTTCAGTACAGAATGTACTTGCCCAAGAGCCTTATTTCCACAGCCCTCCGGCATTACAATGCCCATCCTCTGAGTGGACATGGAGGTATTTTTAAAACTTATAAACGTCTGCAGAATGTAGTTTTCTGGCCCAAGATGTGGACAGATGTAAAACACTATGTGAAATGTTTCAAGAAGTGTCAAACTTACAAACATGACAATAAAAAAAACAGCAGGAAAACTACAACCTATTACAACCACCCGGCCAAATAAAATAGTAGGAGGACATCATGGGACCGTTCCCAAGCAGCAGCCCACACCGCAGTGAGTATCTTTTAGTCTGTGTAGACTATTTTACATGGTGGGTTGAAATGTTCCCGATGCGAAATGCAACTTCACAAACCATTGCTCTGAATCTGCGAAAGAAAATACTTACCCATTGGGATGTGCCAGATTTCATTTTGTCTGATCGTGGAACTCAATTTGTGTCGTCACATTTCAAGGAGCCGTGTTCAGAATGGAACACTGCACAAAAGTTGATAACCCCTGTACCACCCACAGACAAATATGACTGAGAGGGTAAATCATACTTTAAAATGTATGATCACATCATATGTAGAGGAAAATCACAAAAAATGGGATCAGTATTTACCTGATTTCCGATTCACTGTTAATTCTACCATTCAAGAAAGTATTGGAATGACCCCTGCTGAACTCCAACTGTGCAGGAAGCTCCAAGGTCCAATGGACAAGGTGCTCAAGTCAGGGGAAACCTCCATTTCACCATCGGATACATTTTATGATGTGATCACCCATCTGACTCACCTGAAGGAGAAAGCAAAAGATAATTATACAAAAGCAAAAACACGACAACTGAGGAATTACAATAAAAACAGACAAGATGTGCTGTTCAAGGAACAGGACCGTGTATGGTTTAGAAACTTTCCACAATCCAGTGCACCACAAAGTTTCAGTGCGAAACTGGCTCCAAAATGGAAGGGACCATATCGGGTAATCAAGCAGTTGGGATCACTTAATTATCAAATAGCCTTGGAAACCACAGGCGAAGATGTCTGAGTTGCTCATGAAAAGGAAAAAAGGAAAAACTCCAAGAAATATTCAATGAAACCTCGGATGAAGAGGAGGAATTTCTGGGTTTTTAAGAAAAGAGGAAAAAAATGGTATGCAACACTCACAACCAGGTGGTTGTTTTTTCCCTGGGAGAGGGAAATGTGACGAGTCCATTTTTCACTGAACTGTACACAAACAGTTTTACCAATCATGAAAGAAACAAATTGACATTACAGAATCGTAGTTGGAGCTCTGTGAATAAAAGAGTAAACAGAAATGGGATAAGACGGGGTTCAAAGAGTGAGCTGTACGTGGTATGATAGTGGGTGCTGTCTACCTTGACGTCGCCAAGTGAGTCACGTTGTTGTATCAGATGCACGAGAGGTTTACTAACGCCAAACAACTTGCACGCTACAGATTCTTCCGGATACAAACTGAAGAGCGTGGCCTGGTCGTTGAATGGAGCATTGCCTGTTCCTGGAACAGATACATGGATTGTCTGCCAGACTTGGTCTGACTTGCGTCTCCGACACCGATCCCATCTGCAGCGTGTTGCCAGATCTCATGCATGTTTCCTAACCCAAGGTGTATTCCTCGTTCACTGTACAAAGATGGACTATCCGCTGCATTTTCAGCTCTCCTCTCTCCAGGTACTCTCTAAACTCACGTCCTCCTCTGCGACTTCCCACAAGTTTCCCAATGCAGCCGTCTGGCAGCATTTTAACACACACACACACACACACACACATGCACATTCCACACACAAACATCAAGCAAACATACATTTAGACATACTTAAAGTTTTGTTTGTGATGTTTTTTTTGTTGTTGTTTGTTTGTTTGTTTGAGAACAAAGAACTAATGATTTTGAACTTGTGATTTTTGAATAATGTGATTATTGAAACTGAGAGTCCAATACTGCTACGTTTCCTTGAAGGTTTTTTTTGTTGTTGTAGGAAACCAAAGTTTTTTTTTTTTTTTTCACAAATTAGAGGACTCTATTGAAATGTGAACAGTGTGATTCATTATGAGAACTGAACGTTTATTGTTATAATTGAACAATATATTCATTACAATTTAACAGCTACACCTTTTTATGATTCTTTTACTTTGTGTTGACATTTTTTGTATGTAACTGGCGGTTTCAGTTATCCTGGTTGGAAGTTGGCAATGAATCCTAATTCTAAATTCTAATCGGTAGGCTGAATGAATAATGTAATATTGTAAGGAATTCATCTTTAAGTTAAAATTCCTACTTTTTGGGTGTGCCACCTTTACACAACATTTGCAATGTGTCACACACACATGCACACACCAACCCACCCACACACACACACCCAAAAAACAAGCCATTGAGTACTACACCCAAATAGTGTTATTAAAATGTTTGATATTTTTATCCCATCATATGTTACCAGATGGCACCAAAGTCACCAAATGTTTAGTGAAGTGAAAGAAATATTAAATATAACATAAAAAATAAGCGTATTTTACATCCTTCTGGACAAATTTGGGCAAAATCTTTATCTTTCTATTTTTTTTTTTTTAGGTTTTCTTAATCTGAGCGGTTCAATACTTGGCTACTTTTCCTAAGTTTGTCACCTGAACACAAAAAAATAAAGGACTTGATTCAACAGTTGAGTGGTAAAAAAAAAAGAAAAAAAAAACATTAGGACATGAATAAGAAATACTAAAATTAATATATATATATATATATATATATATATATATATATATATATATATATATATATATATTATTTGTCTAATAAATCCAACACAATGCAGATAAACACACACATAAATGAAGGGGTGAGTCTAAACAACATTCTCAATGTCAAACAATAACACTCATTCACTCTCTCTCTTTCTCACACATGCACACACACACACACACACACACACACACACACACACACACACACACACACACACACACACACTCACAAAGCCATTGAAGATTACTGTCAACTAGTGGCTATTGATATTTTTAATACTTTGATATTTTTATACCATCATCAGCCACCAGATGTCACCAAAGTGACCATTTTTTTTAAGTTTTGACTGTCTGAACTTACTGGAATTTTTTTTATTTTATTATTATTATTATTATTATTATTATTATTATTTACTGAAGTAAAATAAATATTAAATATAGCATAAAAATAAGCATAGTTTACATTAAAAAAATGGTACTTTTAGAGGTAAATAAAAATAAAAATAAAAAAAACAAAAACTTGCATCAATTCATAGATTTTATTTTATCAGAGGTGGTGATATGACATTTAAAAAATAAATAAATAAATAAATAAATAAATAAATAAATAAATAAATAAATAAGGTTTTAAATAAAATTGGGATCACACCTGAGACCTTCATGCCCAAATTTGTCCACGAAGGACAGATTAAGGGCTGTTATATGAAGGATGCTTGAGGATTAAAAACCCTTTTTATAGATGAAAAACTTAAGAAACGTATTACAGTACATCCTGGCATCATTTCAGATTTTAATCCATTAATAGATAATCAAATTCATTGTCAATTAATTTCAATGTCAATTCATTTTTGGTTTTTAATGATTACTTATTATTTGGTGATATGGACGCAGTAGCATAAACATGGATAAATGGGTGATTGTATCAGCTTTCTGCTGTTTGTTCATCACTTGGAAGAAGTTACACTGAAACCAAACTCTGAAATAAAATCTTTAAATGTATTTCTCAACAAAACTTTCTCTTTCTCAAGATGGCTACCAACAAATTTTCCAGAATCATAATGTCATAATTTAAAAATAACCCAGAGATTTAAACGGTTACATTTAAATAGGTGACACATAAAATGAAGTCACGGTGCTGACAGGTGCTGCCACAGAAATGCTAATATCTTCTTCCATGCGTCCTCTTGTGCGTACGCGTGCGGTTTGGTTTGTCCACCCCACAGCATGACAACTGCAGCAACAATTACAACACACATTCACAAGTAAAATACAATCACAAATCAAGTCAAAATATAAAATTAGAATTGACATTGAGTAGGCTTATAAACACCAAGAAGAAATGAGAGCATGCATTCATACTTCTCTCCTTTGTCCACTGTAGTTTATATTTAGTTGCACGGAAGTGAGGTGAGTACGGAGGTTCAATAAGATGACCTGTATCAGGATACGTCAGGATTTCCAACAAGTGCCTATTTCCTGCTTTGTCCATCATCATCGCCATCTGGGTTTAAAAGGTCAATAGAGAGGTGAACATGTAGATCTACGCAGAAATCAAACAATAAAGACAGCTCCGAAGACAACAAGATACTGTAAAGTGCCAAGCTGTGGAAAAACAGTCTCTGCATTGTCTTCCTTCTGATCCCAACTTTAGGAAAAAGGTAAATGAACTTTTATTTTTAATAAAGTTCCAGACCGCATCAGTGATAACTTGGTTCTTTGTTCACTTTTTTTTAGTGCAGATTTGTTTACAAAAAAGGCACAGTATGACACAGGATTTTCAGAAAGATTAAAAAAGTAAAAGATGATGCTGTGCCGACTATATTGGATCCAACAGTAATTTCGCTTTGTCTGTAATTACAGATCATTTGATATTTACTAAGTATTTGTGCATCCATCTGTCAAACATACACAAATGTTAGCCAATCATAGCAGTGGGCATTTACTTCCTAGTCTACAATCTGCCATGCCTATTCAAACAGAGTGTTCTGATGAGGGGGGTCAAAAACAGCACAATAAAATAGCCCATTACTTTTGTTTTGTTTTTTATGTAAAAATTTTGATAGCATTATAAGTAGACCTCAGAGAACAGTACAAAATAATAAAAAGCCAATTCATGACCCCTTTAAATAAACGTTGCGTACAGTATGTGTTGCTTAGCCAATCTGCTACTGTACATTGCTTGATGGAAGAATAATATATTTTATCAATATCATTAAAGCCTAATTACTATTGGATGATATGTATGACTGCCATGATAAAATGGTCAAATGGTGGACTTGTAATGTGCACTAACAATGTGCATAGTTGGCAATGCAGGGCCGGCCCAGGCTCTGTTGGTGCCCTAGGCGAGATTTTAGATCCCCTTATAATATATACTATAATATAACATAACATAAATACTGATAAGTATTAACATAAATAAGTAGTAAATAAATGGAGATGTTGAAGCGCCTTGTAGGTATATGAGTGAATCTGTTAAAATAGCATATTGGAGAGACCAGATATTAGCTATTCCTACAACTGTGTAACAGGTGATCCGAGTTGGTCTCAAACCCGAGTCTCTGATGTGGGAGGCTGACACACAAACAACAAGGCTAAAGTTCCTTGTGCGTTCTTTGAGATCGGGGAGTGAGGTTTACCTGTACAGCACCTACACACTGGCCTCCATTACATATGTTTATAGCAGGGCCGCTGCTGGCCAAATGGGTGCCCTAAGCAGGAATGAATTGTTGTGTGTTGGTGATAGTGAAATTATTTCCGACATTAAAACACGCTATTAACGTCAACAGCCAAAAAAGTTTCGTAGGATTATGAATGTGCCTGAAAGTTATGCACGGGCTTCGTTTTCATCTTTTCTTTCTTTCTTTCCTTTTTTTTCTCTCTCTCTCTCTCTCTGCGGCGGATTGCTGATGTCTTTTCACTGGCATAGATTTCCATCCATCATTTGCATTCAGCATTTTTTTTTTTTTTGAGCAACTGGGATATATATATAATAAAGTTAAATTAAATAAGCAGTTAACTCAAGCAAAAACATTCCACGGTGTCAGTGTTGCCAGTTAAGATGTTCTAAAAAGGCTATTTCAAAATACTACATAAACATCACGGGCTAATACACAGTTGTTAACTTGTGTTTTTTACCTCTACTGTATATTGATATTTTTTTCTGCTCCTCTTCTTTGAGTCGCTTTCTGCCTTGTGCCTATGATAATTTTATTTTTTTCACTCATTTTTTAGAAATGACACTTTAAGAGCACATAAATGGCAAAACTATTTTAACTGCGTGCGTCATGCATAATGCATTATGATGTATTATGTCATGACGCAGAAAGTGTTTAAATTACTCCAATTTGACATGTTGTTAAATCTTATTTTTCGTTGGTGTCAATTTTATTTTATTCTAATTTTATTTTAATCAGATCAATGATCAATCAGTAATAAAATTATGTTAACTGTCAGAAATTTTTTTCCTTAATATATGGGTGTAGGAGCGCACAATGGTCACAATAGGGCGCACTTCCGCCAAAAAAAAAAAAAAAAAAAAAAAAAAAAACTTTCCTGCTGCGCCCTAGGCAACTGCCTATTTCACCTATGCCACAGGCCGGCCCTGTCTGAAGCTGAAGTCCTGCCGTGCGTTCTGGATTATATACTTATCATTTTGTAACCGGGTGTTAAACCTGTTATTTTATTGTTATTTACAGTACTCCGTAAATTGCAAAGTCAAAAGAAACACTGAATACATTACAAATATATAATTTCTGGATATATTTTGTTGTGTTATTTCGAAAAGATATCCTATTTGTAGTCATATTGTGTACGATGTATGACATCACGGCACACCACGTGGTTTAGGTACAATATGTCCTACACTTTTACATTTTGCAAATGTTTCATGTGTTTTAATGTGATTTATACTTTGTGATTATCTCTTCAGTGTACAGCATAATGTTGGCCCAACACTATGTTGCTGTCTGGGGGGTATTTCAGCCATAAATCATAAAGTGAACATGAAGTGTGAAATAGCAGCTCATTTATGTGAGTGTTATTTCCTTCCTTCCTTCCTTTCTTTTTTTTTTTTTTTTTTTGCAAGTGATTTATAAGTGGATTATATAACAATGTGTACTTATGATGTTTTGTTTCCTTTGTACAGTATTCCCAATCATTCTTTTGAAAACAAACAAATAAACTACAAAGTAGGTGAACCCGCCAAATGTGTTCCTGGTGGCAAATCAAAATCCCCGGTCACACATTTTATGAATCAACAGCCTCTCAGCTAATCTTCAAAATTTTTGCCAATAAAAATAGCAGAGGTGTAAAAAATATTCAAAAACTATACTCAGGTGAAAGTACAGATACTCAGTGACAATTTTGAGAGCAGTAGTGGACAGAAACAAAGTATTTTTACTTCATAAAACATAAAACATATTGTTACTCCTTATTTTGAAATTAAGAAATTATCACATGGTACGAGATACAAAAGCAGTGTCCTATTTATAAATCAACTGATTATTTTCAAAAAATGCATTAAATCGATTTGCAAATCGCACCAAACGATTCATTCCTGGGTTGAACCGATCCGATTGCAGCTGTTCTCAAGTCAACAACTCACTGATTCAAAAGATCTGTTCAGAGCAAGTCTCCAGTGAATATCTCTACGTTACGTCTGTATTGGTCCTATACCGGACAATGGACCGTTCGACCACTGAATCCAGCAGTGTTCACCATAATATCGAAGTAATTCGCATCATTGATCATTGTTCTCGCTAAAATATTTCTCATAACATGTGATCTGTAGTTTAGTTTAAAGATTAATTATTGTGCACCTATAGCATTTGGGAATGAGTATGCCCACACAGCCAGACTTGCGAATCCCTGCCTAGTGTGGAAGAGCACAGCTAAGGCCAGAGAAAAGGAGCCAGGAGAGGCATAAATGCAGATATAGAATCTGACAAAGTAAACGGAGTGGACATCCCACAGCTTCCTGAAGGCCAACTTCTGGAAGAGTGAGCCTTGACCCCCAAGGGAGAGGGGAGATCAGAGGACTCAAGGCTATGGAATAGCATCCTGATCATGCAGGGAACCATACCTGCAAGAATTCCAGCACTGAACCAACTGGGCAGCTAACTGGGTTGAGCTTGCGGTTGCCACATCAAGAAGTGAAGGTTCACTTTAGGAGTGCAGTTTCCTCGTAGAGGAAGCTCTGGACTGGAGTATGGTCTCAACAACCTCAGTTGAGAAACCAGAACCTATGAGCCATGCCCCCTCAGGGGTCACACCCACAGTTTCAAAACTATGGGCAAGGGGAAGGCCCCTCCTGAGAGAGGAGATCCCTTCTGATGGGTATCTCCCATGGAGAGCCATTGAGAAGGGAAATCTGGTCAGAAAATCATACTCGGCCCAGCCGGAACTGGGGCCCCTGTCCCGGCACACTATCTCCAGACCTCCCGGGAGCAGAGCAATCGGGGGAAGGTGTACAGACGAAGCCTTGGCCAAGTCTGTACCATAGCATCCAGTCCAAGAGGAGCTGGGTGAGTGAGAAAGAACCAGAGGGGACAGTGTGAAGTCTCTTGAGTTGCAAACAGGTCCACCTGTGCATGGCCAAACAATCTCCAGATGAGCTCCACCACCTCAGGGTGGAGCCTCCATTCCCTGGGCCCTTGCCCCTTGCCCCTGCCTTGACAGGATGTCTGCTCCCTGATGTCTGCTCCCTGTACAGCTCTCAAGGAGAGGAGTTTCCCGAGTTCCCCCACACAAGGATCTGGTGCGCCAGCCTGTAAAGGGGACATGAACACAGACCTTCCTGGTGTTTGATGTAAGAGACCACCGCTGTGTTGTCGGTGCGCACCAACACATGGTGGCCTCTTAGGTTAATGCATGAAAGATGGCCAGCATCTTCAAGCAGCTGATGTGCCACATGAGATGGTGGCCGCTCCACAGACCCCGGGTTGAGCGGCCACTTATGACCGCTCCCCAAACAGTGAGGGAGGCATTTGACGCAGCTGCTCGACTCGATCTGAGCAAGAGACAGATGTGCCTGCATGATGGTCAAATCCCACATCACACCCAGACAAGTGGTTATCTGTAATGGGGAAGCACAGTTTTCTTGGCGTTCAGTCGCAACCCCAGTTTGACGATATGGTTCAGTATACGAATTCACTGGAGAAGCAGAGGAGCCAGAGCAGCATCCACTAACTTGGTGAAAGTGCGTGGTGAGAGTGCAGTAAATAGCCGAGCTCTAGGAGTGGAGGCCTCAGTATGATGACTCTCTGAAATGAGAGGAGGCCCAACTAAACCCCACGGTCAGGACGTCTTTTAAGGTGGCTCACATACAGCCTACAACTCATAGATGCTGTCGTAGTGAAGCTCTGGCGAGTGGAGGCTTCAACACTCTGTAATGAGAGGAGACCTGGCAATGCTTGCGCTGAAAGAAAGAACCCGGCATTGGTAAGCTTTGCACCCAAAAGCGAACCTCAGGAACTTTCTGTGTTGAGGAAGGATAGGAAGTATGCATCTTTCAAATCTATAATGACAAACCAGTCCTGGGACTTGATTGAGACATGACCTGATTGAATGTCAGCATTCTGAACCTGAGGCATATAACGGCGCAGTTCAGCTGACCAAAATCTAGAAAGGGACGCAACCCTCCATCTTTCTTCAGAACGATAAAGTACCGGCTGTAGAACCCAGACTCTCTGTTGAGAGGAGGGATCACCTCGATGGCCTCCTTCCTCAAGAGAGTGTTTGCTTCTTGTTCTGTGACCAGAGCCTGCTTGGGGCCCAACAGATTGGGAAACACCCCTTAGAACCGAGGTGGACGAGACCTTGAATCTTGTAGCCTCTTTCTACAGTCTGCAGGACCCATTGAGTCACATTTGGCAGAAGCTTCCATGCTGCCAGATAGTCTACTAAGTGGATCAGTCTCTCGAGACTGACCTCTCGTGTACTTGGAGCAGCTAGCACGGTGCTCTGAAGCAGAGGTCCAGCAGGGAATGGCTGATCTAGTCACTCTGGAGACCTCCAAGGAGGTAGCGAGCCTCTCAGAACCGCTACATTTCCAGGAGGATACTGAGAGATGCACTTGCTGGAAACCACTGTGCCCTGAAGCACTGGGGGTGGCAGGGTTGACGGACCGATCTCCTGAGGGCACTGAGGAGAGACAGGCATGGTATGATGAAGTGTACACAGCTCTTCCCCAGAGGGGCCCGCCCTCCTAAGTCCTGGGCCATAGGTGTCAGGTCGTTTTAGTTGATGACTATCTAGTGAGAATGATGGTCCGCAGATCCACCTCTGGTTAGAAGCCTTCGGACCGGGAGTGCCGCTCTGACTCCAGATATTCTGGGGGAGTATGAGATGTCCAGAGTTTTCATTATACTTTTAACTAAAATTAAATTTGTACCAAGGGGGCATTTGCTGCTGGGGTAAAATGCTGCTACTCTGACAAAACCATTTGCATTATACACTCACCTCAAGGATTATTAGGAACACCATACTAATACTGTGTTTGACCCCCTTTTGCCTTCAGAACTGCCTTAATTCTACGTGGTATTGATTCAACAAGGTGCTGAAAGCATTCTTTAGAAATGTTGGCCCATATTGATAGGATAGCATCTTGCAGTTGATGGAGATTTGTGGGATGCACATCCAGGGCACGAAGCTCCCGTTCCACCACATCCCAAAGATGCTTTATTGGGTTGAGATCTGGTGACTGTGGGGGCCATTTTAGTACAGTGAACTCATTGTCATGTTCAAAAAACCAATTTGAAATGATTCAAGCTTTGTGACATGGTGCATCATCCTGCTGGAAGTAGCCATCAGCGGATGGGTACATGGTGGTCATAAAGGGATGGACATGGTCAGAAACAATACTCAGGTAGGACGTGGCATTTAAACAATGCCCTATTGGCACTAAGGGGCCTAAAGTGTGCCAAGAAAACATCCCCCACACCATTACACCACCACCACCAGCCTGCACAGTGGTAACAAGGCATGATGGATCCATGTTCTCATTCTGTTTACGCCAAATTCTGACTCTACCATCTGAATGTCGTCAACAGAAATCGAGACTCATCAGACCAGGCAACATTTTTCCAGTCTTCAACTGTCCAATTTTGGTGAGCTCGTGCAAATTGTAGCCTCTTTTTCCTATTTGTAGTGGAGATGAGTGGTACCCGGTGGGGTCTAATGCTGTTGTAGCCCATCCGCCTCAAAGTTGTACGTGTTGTGGCTTCACAAATGCTTTGCTGCATACCTCGGCTGTAACGAGTGGTTATTTCAGTCAAAGTTGCTCTTCTATCAGCTTGAATCAGTCGGCCCATTCTCCTCTGACCTCTAGCATCTACAAGGCATTTTCGCCCACAGGACTGCTGCATACTGGAAGTTTTTCCCTTTTCACACCATTCTTTGTAAACCCTAGAAATGGTTGTGCGTGAAAATCCCAGTAATTGAGCAGACTGTGAAATACTCAGACTGGCCCGTCTGGCACCAACAACCATGCCACGCTCAAAATTGCTTAAATCACCTTTCTTTCCCATTCTGACATTCAGTTTGGAGTTCAGGAGATTGTCTTGACCAGGACCACACCCCTAAATGCATTGAAGCAACTGCCATGTGATTGGTTGATTAGATAATTGCATTAATGAGAAATTGAACAGGTGTTCCTTATAATCCTTTGTACATTTGGAGCAAAATCACAGTACAAGCAGTTTTAGCTTAAAATGAAAAAGACAAGTAAAAATAACAGTTGCTGAAAAACAGACAAAATTGTTAGCCTATGCTGTCCAGATAATTAACATTATTCAACCACCCACATAGATTAAATTTGATGGCAAAACAAAGGATATACAGGTCCTTCTCAAAAAATTAGCATATTGTGATAAAAGTTCATTATTTTCCATAATGTAATGATAAAAATTAAACTTTCATATATTTTAGATTCATTGCACACCAACTGAAATATTTCAGGTCTTTCATTGTTTTAATACTGATGATTTTGGCATACATCTCATGAAAACCCAAAATTCCTATCTCAAAAAATTAGCATATCATGAAAAGGTTCTCTAAACGAGCTATTAACCTAATCATCTGAATCAACTAATTAACTCTAAACACCTGCAAAAGATTCCTGAGGCTTTTAAAAACTCCCAGCCTGGTTCATTACTCAAAACCGCAATCATGGGTAAGACTGCCGACCTGACTGCTGTCCAGAAGGCCATCATTGACACCCTCAAGCGAGAGGGTAAGACACAGAAAGAAATTTCTGAACGAATAGGCTGTTCCCAGAGTGCTGTATCAAGGCACCTCAGTGGGAAGTCTGTGGGAAGGAAAAAGTGTGGAAAAAAACGCTGCACAACGAGAAGAGGTGACCGGACCCTGAGGAAGATTGTGGAGAAGGACCGATTCCAGACCTTGGGGGACCTGCGGAAGCAGTGGACTGAGTTTGGAGCAGAAACATCCAGAGCCACCGTGCACAGGCGTGTGCTTTTGAACCAGAAACAGCGGCAGAAACCCTGACCTGGGCTACAGAGAAGCAGCACTGGACTGTTGCTCAGTGGTCCAAAGTACTTTTTTCGGATGAAAGCAAATTTTGCATGTCATTCGGAAATCAAGGTGCCACTGTGTTTTATCAAGGGCAGGGTCAATGCAGCTAGCTATCAGGAGATTTCATGCTTCCATCTGCTGAAAAGCTTTATGGAGATGAAGATTTCGTTTTTCAGCACGACCTGGCACCTGCTCACAGTGCCAAAACCACTGGTAAATGGTTTACTGACCATGGTATTACTGTGCTCAATTGGCCTGCCAACTCTCCTGACCTGAACCCCATAGAGAATCTGTTGGATATTGTGAAGAGAAAGTTGAGAGATGCAAGACCCAACACTCTGGATGAGCTTAAGGCCGCTATCGAAGCATCCTGGGCCTCCATAACACCTCAGCAGTGCCACAGGCTGATTGCCTCCATGCCACGCCGCTTTGAAGCAGTCATTTCTGCAAAAGGATTCCCGACCAAGTATTGAGTGCATAACTGAACATAATTATTTGAAGGTTGACTTTTTTTGTATTAAAAACACTTTTTCTTTTATTGGTCGGATGAAATATGCTAATTTTTTGAGATAGGAATTTTGGGTTTTCATGAGCTGTATGCCAAAATCATCAGTATTAAAACAATAAAAGACCTGAAATATCTCAATTGGTGTGCAATGAATATAAAATATATGAAAGTTTAAATTTTTATCATTACATTATGGAAAATAATGAACTTTTATCACAATATGCTAATTTTTTGAGAAGGACTTGTAATTTCAGAACATAGTAGGGTCAATATCACTGTAGGGTGCCTTTTGGTGTCCTGTACATAACTCATTTGCCATGATAACATAGAAATTACTTCGAAAGGGTGTGTTATATTAGATAAGTTTTTATATTCATAACAAAAGCATTACTTTTCTCTTTAGATACAATTTCTAGATTTTTTTTTTTGTGTAAGAGGATGTGTGTTATTATATAATTTAAATAAAAAAATATAATTTAGTGTTCCACGAACTTTTAATGAAGTTTTTAAGTTTGCTGTGTTTTATGTCACAGTAGAAAGCAATTTTTAGTAATAAGCTTTATGTGACAGAACTGAAAAATATGTAACTCACGTCTTCAGCGGATTCCACTGCAGGAAAATTCTGATCATCATCACCATTCACCAACAGAAGAGGACACTTTATTCTCCCAACCTGTGTGCATTTTAAAAGATAATTGGTGTTAACGGAAATAAAATTATTAAAAACAGATTAAAAAAACTAGACAAAACAAACAAATCCATAATGTTATATACTCACGTCAACTTTGCCACTTTGACAGGGAAGCGATAAAATCAGATTTCTGTAGATAACCTGGTTGTCCTCATTCACACATAGCTTATCTTCATGGCTGGAATTAACATTTTTTTATTATTATTCTTACCATTAGTAAAATGTTCACAATGGATAGATTTACTCAGCATTACAGTTGTTTAATAGTGTGAACAGAAATCTCATTGTTTTATCATGTACTCATAATACAGTATATTTATACACTTAAGTAACACTTAATTTATGAATGTCATTGTATTTGATATCTGACAATATTAAACACGTAAGAAAAGGTAACAACCACAAAAGTGCCTAAAGGCTCAAAACTTTAGATTTGGTGAGAAAATTAAATTGTGAATATGTACTTAAAATTCTGAATATTTACATGAAAGTTGCAATATACAGATAAGTGTGAATATATAGAATAAAAATAGAATAAATAAATGCAAATCATAAATATATATATATATATATATATATATATATATAGAAAGAGAGATAAATATATACTGTCAACGGATAGTTATTATTCTGATTATATGATTGTAAATCAGAATGTATATTTATAAATATTGAGATAGTTATTATTCTGACTATATAATTGTAAATCAGAATGTATATTTATAAATATTAAGTACATACAAGCAAATCTGAATATAGTCGACATCTCAACATAAATATATCTTTATTATTAGGCATATTATTAGGCATGTCAATATAGGCAGATGTTCTTATTTATTTTTATTTTTTTATGAAAACAGTATGCCTATGTATCCTGTACATGTATCAATGCAGATATTGTACTATATTAATTATTGTTATTATTGCTGTCCATCACATACTGCTGCAGTTATCTCAATAAAAGCACTATTTGTAAACAAATGAGGTTGTTGACAGTTTCCCTATCCCTCTCAGTCATGTTGAATTGTGTAGAAAAGATGAACACTCTCACTGTGAGGACCTATTGGTACCACAGCCAGCATTTTTTTTTTTTCAGTAGAGGGAAAATACTCCTTTTGGTTTAAATTAAAATTAAATTAAACTAGATTAACAAGATGCACTTACAATAATAAATATAGTACAATATCTGCATTGATACTTGTATACAGGATGTTTAGGCATGATGTTTTCATCTAAAAATATTTTGACATGCCTGATAATAAAGATATAATTATATTGAGATGTAGACAATATATATTCTGATTTACAATTACATATTTGGGATTTATAAATATATTTGTAGATTTACAATTATATATTAATGATTTGCATTTATTTATATGTGTGTGTGTGTGTGTAAACAATTTACATTTATGTAGTCACACTTACATCTACATATTACAATTAACATTTATATATTCAGAATTATAACTATATATTCTGATTTACATTTATATATTCAGATTTATATCATGACATGATAGCATGATTAGCAAGTGACTAGAATGTAGCTACCATGATTAAAAAGTGACTAGCATGTTGCTAGCATGACTAGAAAGTCACTAGCATATTGTTAGCATGATTAGCAAGTCACTAGCATGTCATTGATAAGTTTCTAGCATGTTGCTAACATTATTAGCAAGTGACTATCATGTTGCAAGTATGTTTCAAGCATGATTAGCGAGTGACTAGCATGTTCCTAGCATGATTAACAAGTGACTAGCATGTCATTAGCATGATTAGCAAGTGACTATCATGTTGTGAACATGATCAGCAAGTGATAAACGTGTTGCTAGCATGATAAGCAAGTTACTAGCATGTCATTAGCATGTTTCTAGCATGTTGCTAGCACGATTAGCAAGTGACTAGCATGTCACTATCATGTTTTTAGCATGATTTAGAAGTGATGAGCATGTTTGCTAGCATGATTAGCAAGTGACTAGCATGTTACTAGCATGACTAGCAAGTGATTAGCATGTCATTAACATGATTAACAAAGTTACTAGCATGTCGTTAGCATTGTTTCTAGCATGTTTGCTAACATGATTAACAAATCACTAGCATGATTAACAAATAACTGGCATGTCGCTAACATGTTAGCATGATTAACAAGTGATTAGCTGTTGCTAGCATGATTAGCAAGCGACTGACATGTTGCTAGCATTATTAGCAAGTGACTAGCATGTCGCTAGCATGTTTCCAGCATGATTAGCAAGTGACTATAAAGTCACTAGCATGTCATTAGCATGATTAGCAAGTGACTAGCTTGTTGCTATCATGACCTTAAAGTCACTAACATGTCGTTAGCATGATTAGCAAGTGACTAGCTTGTTGGTAGCATGACTAGAAAGTCACTAGCATGTTTTTAGCATGATTAGCAAGTCATTAGCATGTCATTAACAAGTTTCTAACATGTTGCAAACATTATTAACAAGTGACAATCATGTTGCTAGCATGTTTCCAGCATTATTAACAAGTGACTAGCATGTCACTACCATGTTATCAGCATGATTAGCAAGTGACTATCATGTTGTTAACATGATCAGCAAGTGATTAACATGTTGCTAGCATGATTAACAAGTTACTAGCATGTTATAACCATGTTTCTAGCGTGTTGCTAACATGATTAGCAAGTGACTAGCATGTTGCTTACATGATTAACAAGTGACTAACATGTCACTATCATGTTTTTAGCATGATTAGCAAGTGACTAGCATGTTGTTAACATAATTAGCAAGTGACTAGTATGTCACTAGCATTTTATTTGCATGATAAGCAAGTGACTAGCATGTTGTAAGCATGATCAACATGTGATTAGCATGTTGCTAGCATGATTAGCAAGTTACTAGCATGTTGCTAGCATGATTAGCATTATACTAGCATGGCACTAGCATGTTTCCAGCATGATTAGCAATAGACTAGCATGTTGCTAGCATGATTAGCACGTTACTAGCATGTCGCTAGCATGTTTCTATGCTTATCCAGCTAAAACCAGTTGATTCAGTAAACAAACAGCTAAAAACCAGCTAAGACCAGGGTGACCTGATAAAACAGTGGCCAAAACCACTATAAAACATGCTTGGGAGACCAAAACAACCAATAAGTTTAGGCTGGTTTTAGCTGTATTTTCAGTAGGGAGATTTTAAGTTTGGCTATGGCAGTAGACAGCTTAAATACACCATAAGTCGTATTGTATAAAAGTTTTACCCCCTCAATGAAAGTCTATGGGATTTTAGGTGGTTTTGATAGTCTGGTTTATGAAAACTGTAAGCCGGATCAGTTAGAAAAGATATAGCAACCCGAGTCAGACCAGTCTGAAGGTCTGTCCCAAGTTTGCTTTTTCAAGCCAACTTAATTATGATAATTGCTAAACACGTATAACGCCATAACATCCTCATCCTACATCCTCATGGTTTCTGTGTCTCACTTTTTCATCAGCTCAAAGAGTTCAGAGAGGGATTTTTCAACAGGCATCAGATGACTTCCACTTATGCACACACAACACTGGGGCTGCACAATAAAAAGACACCAAAACATGGAATATAATACAAATAATCTGCATTTAAAATGTTGATACACATGTTTAGATGTGCCAAGCAAACCTTAATGACTTTGGAGTAGGACACCATATTGAGTGTGATGGCACTTCCCAAACTTAGCCCAAGAACAGCCAAATGATCCTTCTTTACCATTGGATGATTATTCAGGATCTGGTATGCTTTCTACAGGAAACATGTATACATAAACATGCATATCTGTAAAGACTATATAGAGACTATATACAGTTGTCCCACAACATAACCCAACTTTGGGTCCAGGTTTGCATGCACTCAATCCAAATTGATTTTACATTTTGAGTGAAGGTTCAGGACGGAGAAATGTTCTCCTGCTGAAGGACAGTGTTTTTATTTTATTTTATTTTATTTTATTTTATTTTATTTTATTTTATTTTATTTTATTTTATTTTATTTTATTTTATTTTTTCATCCAATGTGTGACCTCCTCCTTTGTCACAGCTTATGAGATGTTGTGATAATCTTTACACAGAATTTGGAGTCAGGATTTAGCCAAAACTCAGCAGTCTAAGCATATGGGAAATCAACTCCATATATTATCACATTTGCTTTTAATGGCCCGGAAATCTGAGTGGGTGCTGAAATAGTACCTCTGAAACTACAGGCAGGTAATTACAATGCCGAACTACATCAAATGTCATGTCAAGTTGGTCCACATTATTAAACCAAAAGTTCTGAATTACCTCAAAGTAAGAAGCATCAGTGTCTTCCAGACTCAGGTCTTCTGGAGCAAGGTACTCAAGTGCCATGGATGCAAAGCCATGAGATGCAAGCAGGGCAGAACGGTACTCAACCAAACCACCACCTCCTCCCCACAGATCCAGCACTCCTGGGTATGGCCCAGAGCCTAAAAACACATGGCAAGTCATTTTCAAGCAATTTACATGACTTCTTTTACACAAAATCAAATATAAATCAACCCCCTGGGAAACCGGGGAATATGAATCAATGTCAAAATTGAACATGAATGGTTGTGGGTGAATAGAAATCTAATATGGATATTTGTACCTGGAGGCAGGAATAATGTTCCTCGTATTTCTTTCTCCCTGATGTTCACCCTCTTCACACCTGGTGCGACGTACCAGCGCTCAGTGACACTGGTCGCCAAGGGTGCTTGGTGGCTGAAGCCTTGAGATAGATGCCCATTGTATACTGAAATACGAACTTCCATTGGTCTGAAAATGTCCCTCTTACGTAACCTGGCGTAAAGACCAGTAGTTAGGTGACTTCTGGCTTCCAAGCTCCTCACATAAAAATGAAACCTGAATTTAAACTTGGTAATAAAAAGCCCACATCATCACATTTTTCTAGTCAAAGCTACCTGAGTCCATGTCGACTTCCTGGTATGGGCCTCATGCTCCACAGCAACCCCACTGGCTCTGTGCCGTCATAAGTGCCTCCCAAACTTTCATCTTTGAATCCTAAATTATATATGACAGCATACATCCACAACATGTATTTGCAAATTATAACAAAGTTTCAGTTGATTTCTGGATCATTATAGAAGTGGCAACTTATTATAAACCCAGATAAATTAGCATAGGATTCTAGATGTGTATCTTCCCTGAAACTGGTATTAAAATGACCAGTTTTAAACTTTTTGTTATTTGGATATGCTTGCTGAAAATCTGTAGGTAATTTGCTTTGGAATATGTACTGTTTTCATAAAAAGTGAGTGACATGACTTGGAATTTGTGCCCTGCATTTAAACCATTTAAGTGCACACACAGAGTAGTGAGCAGTGAACAAACACACCTGGAGCAGTGGGCAGCAATTTTTGCTGCGGCACCCTGGGAGCAGTTGGTGGTTCGGTGCCTTGCTCAAAGTTCTCACCTCAGTCATTGTATTGAAGGTGGAATACAGTGCTGGTCATTCACTCTTCCCACCTCCAATCCCTGTTGGTACTGAGACTTTACCCATAACCTTTGGGATACAAGTCCCACTCTCTAACCATTAAGCCAGTATATCTCTGAAACTTTAATTCACTAAAGTCCTCCTGGAAAACAAGTCCCATCTGAATATAAATTTACTTAGTTCCTATCTAGTTTAAGTAGGACCTAGCTGTAGACCTAGCTGTACAGCATTTATTTTGTAATTTATGGTAATTATGAATAATTAATTTTTAATTTGTAAATTAATTTTGTAATTAATTAAGCTTGTCCAATCAATTGGTTGATGGTTAACCTGGTTAGGGCTGATAGACCTGATGCCAAATGGAACAGTATGAAACCTGGGGAAATGTTTAATGGGCAGCTGAGCTTTGCCACCAACATTTCAACTATGGCACATTTAGGCAAATTTGCCCTTTATAACACTGGAAAATCTGATATTTCTTGCCAAAAAAACAATGCACAGCTCCTCAACCAAGTTCTTGTCATTTCAATAATAGACTAATGCAATGTCCTGCTGGCCAGCATGACTAAGTATCTACAGATAGGCCAGAATCCGGCTGCTCATCAATCAGTCAAAGAAAACCCATGTCACATTTTCTCCTGATCTCACTCCACTTGCTCCCAATAACTGCCAGAATCAAATCATGCATTAGACTGTACTACGCACCTGTCACTGATCCATGTTCATCACTGACATAGTGTCCAAATGCCTCCCAGAAGTCCGTGTCATCTGATTGATGCAGAGAGTGTAGTGTCACTTTTTGATTTGGTGGTAAATTTGTTACTGCTATCTGAAACTTCTCATCCACTAGTCCTCGAATGGGCTGAACAGAGATCAAAGGGCATGTCCACTTCTGGCTCACAGACCTATACAGAGAATACATGTTAAAATAGCATCTGAAATTTACTTCTGGCTTACCTTAAAGAATAGCAATTGTGTTAAGGAATATGGATGGTGGACCGAAGACATCCTAGGCAGAGTGTCCAGATATCTGGTATTGTGATTTTTTTTTTTTTTTTTTTTTTTTGCTGCAGACCAAACCACAAAACCTGCCCAGTTAAATGTTTTAATTGGAGGTTAAACATTTTAAATGCTAAACTAAAACCATGGTCTGAGAAAGATCTGCCAATCAGAGACTAAACAGCGTTACTCTACCCCACTCAACATGTCTATAAAATGCCCATGTAATCCCTAAGGTGTGTGTGTGTGTGTGTGTGTGTGTGTGTGTGTGTGTGTGTGTGTGTGTGTGTGTATATATATATATATATATATATATATATATATATATATATATATATATATATATATATATATATAATATATATATATTATATATATATGCATGTGTGTGTGTAGGCCTTAGGAATTACATGGGCATTTTATAGACATGTTGAGTGGGGTAGAGTAACGCTATTTAGTCTCTAAATGGCAGATCTTTCTCAGACCATGGTTTTAGTTTAGCATTTAAAATGTTTAACCCCCAATTAAAACATTTAAACTGGGCAGGTTCTGTGGTATGTAGGTGCTGGTCATATAGTTAGAATATCATCAAAAAGTTTATTTATTTCACTAATTCCATTCAAAAAGTGAAACTTGTATATTATATTCACTAATTACACACAGACTGATATATTTCAAATGTTTATTTCTTTTAATTTTGATGATTATAAATGACAACTAAGGAAAATCCCAAATTCAGTATCTCAGAAAATTAGAATATTGTGAAAAGGTTCAATACTGAAGACACCTGGTGCCACACTGTAATCAGCTAATTAACTTAAAACACCTGCAAAGACTTTAAATGGTCTCTCAGTCTAGTTCTGTAGGCTACACAATCACGGGGAAGACTGCTGACTTGACAGTTGTCGGAAAGATGACCATTGACACCTTGCACAAGGAGGGCAAGACACAAAAGGTCTTTGCAAAAGAGGCTGACTGTTCACAGAGCTCTGTGTCCAAGCACATTAATAGAGAGGCAAAGGGAAGAAAAAGATGTGGTAGAAAAAAAAGTGTACAAGCAATAGGGATAACCGCACCCTGGAGAGGATTGTGAAACAAAACCCATTCAAAAATGTGGGGGAGATTCACAAAGAGTGGACTGCAGCTGGACTCAGTGCTTCAAGAACCACTATGCACAGACGTATGCAAGACATGGGTTTCAGCTGTTGCATTCCTTGTGTCAAGCCACTCTTGAACAGACAGCGTCAGAAGCGTCTCGCTTAAAAAGGACTGGACTGCTGCTGAGAGGTCCAAAGTTATGTTCTCTGATGAAAGTAAATTTTTGCATTTCCTTTGGAAATCAGGGTCCTAGAATCTGGAGGAAGAGAGGAGAGGCACACAATCCACGTTGCTTGAGGTCCAGTGTAAAGTTTCCACAGTCAGTGATGGTTTGCGGTGCCATGTCGTCTGCTGGTGTTGGTCCACTGTGTTTTCTGTGGTCCAAGGTCTACGCAGCCGTATACCAGGAAGTTTTAGAGCACTTCATGCTTCCTGCTGCTGACTAACTTTATGGAGATGCAGATTTCATTTTTCAACAGGAATTGGCACCTGCACACAGTGCCAAAGCTAAAGGACCATGGTATCCCTGTTCTTAATTGGCCAGCAAACTCGACTGACCTTAACCCCATAGAAAATCTATGGTGTATTGTGAAGAGGAAGATGCGATATGCCAGACCCAAGAATGCAGAAGAGCTGAAGGCCACTACCAGAGCAACCTGGGCTCTCATAACACCTGAGCAGTGCCACAGACTGATTGACTCCATGCCACGCCGCATTGCTGCAGTAATTCAGGCAAAAGGAGCCCCAACTAAGTATTGAGTGCTGTACATGCTCATACTTTTCATGTTCATACTTCTCATACATACACACATACATACTGTATATACACAGTGCTATGAAAAAGTTTTGGACTCCTTCCTGGTCCTTTTTTTTTTTTTTTTTTTGCAAATTTGTCACACTTAAAAGATTCAGATCATCAAACTAATTTTAATATTACACAAAGATAACCAGAGTAAATACAAAATGCAGTTTTGAAACAAAGATTTCTTTTCTAAATCTAATAACTGGTTGTGCCATCCTTGGCAGCAACAACTGCAATCAAGCAATTGCGATAACTGGCAATGAGTCTTTCACATCGCTGTGGAGGAATTTTGGCCCACTCTTTTTTGCAGAATTGTTTTAATTCAGCTACGTTGGAGGTTATTTGAGCATGAATGGACTGCTTAAGGTCATGCAACAGCATTTCAAACAGATTTAAGTCTGGACTTTGACTTGGCCACTTTTTTGGAAATGTGAGACATGTCTTTGTGTTATTTTTGGTCAGCAATGGCTTTTGCCTTGGAACTCTCCCATGGATGCCATTTTTGCCCAGTCTCTTTCTTATTGTTGAATCAGAAACACTGACCTTAATTGAGTTAAGTGAGGCCTGCAGTTCTTTAGATGTTGTACTGGATTCTTTTATGACCTCCTGGATGAGTCGTCATTGTGCTCTTGGAGTAATTTTGGTAGGCCTGCCACTCCTGGGAAGGTTCACCATTGTCCCAAGTTTTCTCCATTTGTGGATAATGGCTCTGACCGGGTTTGCAGGAGTCCCAAAGCATTAGAAATGGCTTTATACTCCTTTCCAGACTGTTACGTCAACTATTTTGTTTCTAATCTGTTCTCGAATCTTTTTAGATCGTGGCATGATGTGTTACTCTTTAAGCATGTTTCACTTTGTCAGACAGGTTCTATTTAAGTAAATTCTTGATTCAACACGTCTGGCAGTAATCTGGCCTGGGTGTGGCTAGTGAAATTTAACTCAGCTTTCTAAAACAGTGTGGTTAATCACAGTTCTAGCACGTTTCCACCACTGGAACTTTACCCAGGAACTAGGGACTTTGGGCTGGTACTTTGTTTGTTTCCACTGCAGGAACCAAGATCTAAATAAAGTACCGGGTAAAAAACTGCCCCTCAGAAAGTCCCTGCTAGCGAGGTAATACTTTTTTAAAGGTCCGGAATTTTCACATCAGTTCACACAGCATTGTGATTTCAACCACCATTTATTTGGATAATTTTCAAAATATTACTGTTATTGTGCAGGGAACTACACTGCGACCAAAATGGTCGCATATGCGACCTTTTGAAATGCCATTGTGACCCAAATCTTTATGGGGTCGCAAATGTATCACTGATTGTTTTTGTACCTACTTATGTGTTATGCTATGATTTAATATGAGTATTTATTAAAACAGAAATGTGTATTTTAAGAATACGTTTTATAACGTGCTCCGAGCATTCAACATAAGTTGAATGCTCGGATGCGGGAAAGCTGAACTGAGCACCTGGTTACTCGCGCTGTGTTCGGTGCGCACGAGAGAGCCGCGTCTCGCGAACAGCAACACTGAAACGAGCTCTCCTTCAGGACGTTCGCATCCTCCTGCACCTGAACGAACAAATACAAATCGCAGTTTAAATAAACAGAAGAAAAGAAAAAAAAAAGAGCGAAAAGTGAAAGAGCTCAATTCAGCACCGCGGTATTCTGGTGTTCAGGACGCAAGCAGAGACGCGTCTCAAAGTCTTCTTGCTTATGTACCGACAACAAATACATACAAAATATGTCGAAATACCCGTCTTGGAAAGTGTGTTCGAAAAAGTCTGTGGTTATGTCTTAAGTGAAAGTAAAGAGTTGCAAAAAAAAATCGGATGTGTATCATTATAATGGATGCGTTTGTCTCTTAAGGTGACCGCGCCTAATTTACTAGCTCTGCTGTCAGAGTCTTTAATGTATGAAAATGAAAGTAAATCACTCACTGCTCTTGACTGAATTACTAGGTTTAACAAGAATTTATCCAAATTCAATCCAAAAACCAGATAGAATTGATTATATTGTTTTACTAGTGGGTGCAGGGCACTAGTTCATTTATGTAAGTGAGTATGGCAAAATACAGTGATCTGTGAAATATTATACCCAAAAATTCTTCATACTGTAGACTACCAATGAAATTGATTAAAAAAAAAAAATTAGGGACCTGACCATGTTTTGCTTAAGTGTTTCTTTCTTTAATTGCTAATGCAACCTTTTCACACCACAGACTGAACCAAATTAAGCATTGCTTGCTTGGTAACTGTTCAACAAAGTATTGATAGTTATTGTCATACTGACAGTTGCCTGAAGTTTTGGTTGATTCCATTACATATCTTTTTATCAAAGTTATCCGACATTATCAAGAGGAATTTGTTCTGACACAGTTTAACTCTGAGTTATTGTCATATTGTATTACCAATTTCTAAACTTTAGCAAATAAACTGTGATAATGTGAGAAATGTTGAAGGTGTCTGAATACATTTTGGTTTGATTGTGTATTTTATTTTACAGTGAAGACTATGCAGTGCTATTTTAAATTAACAAAAACAAACTTAAATGTAAACATTGTGTAAATATCACAAATAAATAAATAGAATGAACATACAGTACAAATTAAACCATTTTAAACAGGGCCCACTGTACACCCAGCACCAGGGCCCCTCTAACCCCAGCTACAAGACGGAGCAATGCACTGTGTGTACTGTAAGAAATAGAACAAGGCATGTGGTTTAAAAGATGGCAAGTAAAACAAAGCACATCTGTATGCAATACAGTTTCCATTATTGTTCATTATTATCCAGTAATTATTATAAATAATTTGTGCGACCAAATCATGTTTTGCGCCAGTAACTGAAAAAGTTAGTAGCACAAGTGCCACCAGTGGAAAAAGTAAGTGTAGTTCCCTGTTGTGTCATGAAATGTAGTTCTAAAAGTATTTCAGGCAAGAATGCAGTTGTTTAAAACTCAAATCTGCGGTTTATTTATAAAGGCAGCGCCTATTTAAAAATGTGTTTCTCCGATTTCGGAGATCAGCTCCACATGATCAGCTGGAGCTCAGTGCTCATGCATCCACCAAGAGCAGTCTTAACTTGGCTAGTCCTTCTGACATTTGCCGCTGGCTCTGATGTCTTTTCAGTGGTTCAACATAAAATATAATTCGTTTTGGGTAAATCTAACCTTTGGTCTTTATTCAGTTGATCTATATTTTAATGTTAAAATGAAAAAAAAATGATGCAATTGATATATTTCGATTCATTGTAATGTAGGCTCTATATATACACATTTCCCTGAACTACATTTCTGCGGCTATTAATATTTTTTAAATGAAAACGAAAGGAGGCAGTGGTATTTGATATCATATTTCGTCTTATTGTAAATATACAGTGAAAAAAATTGTAGTAGCCAAGGTGAGCTGACTGATGTTATCAAGTACACTGCTGTTTGCAGAATAACAGGACTTGCGTCGTCCCATCCGTGGGAGTTCACACTCCCGAGTCAACCTCACAAAGTCTGAACTACCGAGGATGCAAGTCCAAAATTTGCCTACTTTGTTTTGAGAAACGCGCGCAGACCTACGTCACCAGACTATTTGCCTAA
Source organism: Cyprinus carpio (assembly GCF_018340385.1). Classification (NCBI taxonomy): domain Eukaryota; kingdom Metazoa; phylum Chordata; class Actinopteri; order Cypriniformes; family Cyprinidae; genus Cyprinus; species Cyprinus carpio. The sequence goes on along the minus strand of NC_056600.1, from coordinate 18,989,376 downwards.
TCTTCACAGTACTTTAGGCCGCAGTGGAAATGCAGAAAGCAATAGGTCTGGGGGGAAAAAGGTTCCTGGAAAAAAAAGTTTCTGGCACAATTTTTCCGGGTAATTTCCGTGGAAACACGGCTTTCTTTCCTGATTTAACAGGTAGGCCAGGTAGGTTTGGACAGCTTTTTTTCCTTAATAAATGAAATCATCATTTAAAAACTGCATTTTATATTTACTTGCATTCTATTTGTGTAATATTAAAAATTGTTTGATGATCTGAACATTTTATGTGACAAATCTAAAAAAAAAAAAAAAAAAAAAAAAACGGGCAAAAACCTTTTCATGGCACTGTATGTATGTATATATATATATATATATATATATATATATATGTATATATATATATATATGTATGTATGTATGTATGTATGTATGTATATATATATAAATGGGTTGTTGACGTGACATGGCATTTTCACCATCCCACAGGATAAAAATTAATATACAAGATTTTTATTTAGCACAGTGGCTAGATTAACAAATAACCAGATGCCACCAGATCTAAATATTCCCTCATAGTTAAATAGTAATGACTTTATGAATTTCTTCACTGATAAAATAGATAACATCAGAAATACAATAGCAAATGTAGATTCTACAGCAGGGATAGGCAACTCCGGTCCTGGAGGGCCACTATCCTGCAGAGTTTAGCTTCAGTCCTCATAAAAACTCACCTTGTTCATGTGTGTTTAATTAGGGTTGGAGCTAAACTCTGCAGGACAGTGGCCCTCCAGGACCGAAGTTGCCTATCCCTGTTCTACAGCATCTAATACTTTAGTTTTATCCATTGCACCCAAAGATAAACTGCAGTGCTTTACAACTATAGGACAGGAAGAGCTAAATAAACTTATCACTGCATCTAAACCAACAACATGTTTATTAGATCCTGTACCCACTAAATTACTGAAAGAGTTGTTACCTGTAGCCGAAGAACCACTTCTCAATATTATTAACTCGTCGTTATCTTTAGGTCACGTCCCAAAACCATTCAAGCTGGCGGTTATTAAGCCTCTTATTAAGAAACCACAACTAGATCCTAGTGAACTGGCAAATTACAGACCCATTTTAAATCTTCCATTTATGTCTAAAATTTTAGAAAAAGTTGTGTCTGCTCAATTGTGCTCCTTCCTGCAAAAAAATTATCTCTATGAAGAATTTCAGTTGGGTTTATGCCCCATCATAGCACAGAAACTGCACTTGTTAAAATTACATATGACTTGCTTCTTGCATCAGACCAAGGCTGCATCTCATTGCTAATTTTACTTGATCTTAGTGCTGCGTTCGACACCATAGATCACGACATACTCATAGATAGATTACAAAACTATACAGGCTTTAAGATGGTTTAGATCCTACCTGTCCGATCGCTACCACTTTGTTTATTTAAATGGGGAGTTATCTCATTTATCACCAGTAAAATATGGAGTGCCACAAGGATCTGTCTTATGTCCTCTGCTATTTTCAATATACATGTTGCCCCTTGGTAATATCATTAGAAAATACGGGATTAGTTTCCACTTTTATGCTGATGCTACTCAACTATATATCTCAACAAGACCAGATGAAACTTCTAAATTATCTAAGCTAACAGAGTGTGTTAAAAATGTAAAAGACCATTAATTTTCTCCTATTAAATTCAGATAAGACAGAGATATTAGTTATTGGACCAAAAAACATTACACAGAATATCATAGATTACAATTTGTAATTAGACGGATGTACTGTTACTTCCTCTACTGTCAAAAATCTGGGTGTTATATTAGACAGTAACTTGTCTTTTGAAAATCATATTTCCCATGTTACAAAAACAGTATTCTTCCATCTTAGAAACATTGCCAAGCTACGAAACATGTTACCTGTTTCTGATGCAGAAAAGCTAGTTCATGCGTTCATGACCTCTAGACTGGACTATTGTAATGCACTGCTAGGTGGTTGTCCCGCATCCTCAATAAACAAGCTACAGGTAGTCCAAAATGCAGTGGCTAGAGTCCTTACCAGGTCAAGAAAATATGATCATATTACCCCAATTTTACAGTCTCTGCACTGGCTACCTATTAAGTTCCTTATCAGTTACAAAATACTTACTTACTTATAAGGCCCTTAATGGTTTAGCTCCTGTGTACCTAACTAGTATTCTACCACGCTACAATCCATCACGCTCCCTAAGGTCACAAATCGCTGGACTTTTGATAGTACCTAGGATAGCAAAGTCTACTAAAGGTGGTAGAGCTTTGTCGCATTTGGCTCCCAAACTCTGGAATAGCCTTCCTGATAATGTTCGGGGTTCAGACACATTTTCTCTGTTTAAATCTAGATTTAAAAAAAAACCCTCTTTGGCCAAGCATTCAAATAATGCATCTCATAATTTAATAATGCAGTTATATCTGATCAAATGCGCATTATTATTCTTTAGCTTGGGTTAAACTAATTAATTTTACTTGGCTGGAACAGCAGCTACGCTAATTATGTCTCTATTTGTTTCTCTGTTTTGCACGAGCTCCAGTCTGGATCCAGAACACCTGAGAAGAGATGATGCCAGCCCCTCAGAGGACCTCAGATGATGCTAACCCAGAGACAACATACAGAACTACCACATTTTGCTATAAGTTTGATTGCATAATAGCTGTTAATAGTGTTAATCATCTGTTTGTTTACGTCTTTGATTGAATTTTCTGAACATTTCTGCCGTATGCACATAAACTGACAGTCACCACTGATAAGCTACTCCTAAATATTGTAGAAACTTAATTTTCTGTAAAGTTGCTTTGCAATGATTTGAATCGTAAAAAGCGCTATACAAATAAACTTTAATTGAATTTAATTGAATTTAATATACTTAATATTGCCATTATTTAAAAAGTTGTAAATTGTTAAACATTTCTTCGTCCTAATTAAAATTAGCCCATAAATTACTCTTGCAACACCCGGTGAGTACCATGAAACAGCTTGAAATATCAAAGACAATTTTTTTTTTCTCAAATATGGCCATTTTGAGAGAGAGAGAGAGAGATCTGTAAATTGTCTGAGTCTGTGTCTCTCTCTAGTCACTTAAAAACACTGATTTCACCCCCCTCCTTGCTGAGAAATATTAATGTAGCAATTAAGTATCCATTAGTAAAAGTAGCGTGGCAGCGCTGACAACAAGTTTATGAGCTTCTGAATGTTACTTTTTGCACAGCACAACAGTATGTGCTGGCACAGTGGTTAACCATGAAAATTAAAAAATGTCATACCTAAAAGGTTGCTGACCCCTGGTTTAGACCATAGACTGTAAAAAAGATTGACAGGACTGATTTGGGACCAGAGTCTGCACAGTAGAGAACTCGGGACCAGAGTCTGCGCAGTAGAGAGCGAAGTGGAGCCGCTTCCTGCCCACACTCCCACAGAGTCAGGCCCTGTTCCAAATGGCACACTTCGTGTGGACTTTCGGTCTCGTGGACTTAAATTGCGCATGCTCACCGAGTCTACGAGTCCGTAGGCTGTCCCATTCAGCATTTTAACGCTCTGAAGTGTGCTCAGCAGCGCCCCCTTTGTACCCTTGAAGCGGTCTTCCGCGAAGCCCACATAGATGCAGGCTCCGCACACTTTAACTACCCAGGAATCCTTGCAAAATGCCAATCAGACAACAGATGGGAGGAGATTCGCTCAAGAGCAATTGATGACATGGCTGAGAAGAAAATATTTAAGTGTAGGTATCATTACGGTTTTTATGACCTAGGTGTACAATTTACCAGTTGTTAACTACAGTTTATACAAACATTATGGTCATCGACCAGTGGTTGATATCTCAAACATAATAATAGTGCGTTGAATAATACGATCGCATTATGATTTATTAAATAAATAGAACCGAATGTCAGGGCTTTACTGAGTCATATGTAAACCTAGTATTTATATTTTAACCTGTAAATTCATCTGAAACTCACGCACATGTTTATTATGTGTTAAATTGTAATCTTAGTTCAAATGGAACATTATGTATTATTAAAACTGTATATATTATTTAAATAAGCATGTATATATTGTCTAATGCCCAGGTGGCATAAGCAAAAGCAGGCTGTGTAGTTGACATGGAGATAATATTTGGCAAAAGAAAAGAAACCTGTTCTCGATGCTAAATATAATAATATTTGTATAAAATATTTGTGATATTTATCTAATAAAGGGCCTGATGAGATAACCTTTCAGTTTATTCGGCGCTCCGTATATGATTTCTCTGCATGGCAAGCCATCTCGCAAACACAATGGTAAAAACAACAACAACAACAGGCAGCATATTCCCCGAACCTGCAGCTCCTGTCAAAAAACAACCAGACCGTTATTTCCGGCGTAACGATCGAGTCTGTCCCAAAAATACCTTTTAATGCGCCCTCGTGGACTCACGCCAAGGGCCCTATAGGTCTGCACTACATGACGTCACCGAAGTGTGGACTCTGAGGAAATTTGGGACAGGGCCTCACGCCCTTGACCCTTTTTTAAATTAGCCTGACTGGTCCAATTTTTGTCTGCTGATTTTTCATACAGAGGCTTGTGTTAAAATAAGGTAAATACAACTCCAATCTCTTCCTGTAGATCCCGAAAAAGTCCGTTGGTGCCTCAGTTCGCTCAGAAAAGCTGTCAGTCTCAGCTGTCAATCATGACGTCACACTCCCGTTTTTATTGCCTCAAATAACTAACTTAAACCAAACTATTTTAAAAACGAACACCCTAACTTACATCAGCGTAATAAAATCTAAATCATGTTTGAAAACAAAATATTTAAAGTGAAATTTTATTATTTAATTTGTCCCACGTCCCATTAGATTACATGGAGAGGGCGAGGTTTATGACCTATACTGGGACCAGGCACCTGGGGGCGATCGAAACGCGATTGCTTCACTTTTGAGGACTAGTTCGGCACACTTGGTTAAGACCAAAACGACCCTTATTTTTACGCAGAAAACATGCGGTTGTAAATGTGTGGTGAATCGACGAGAAGATAATTAATTATAAAACTCTGAAGATATAGCCTAATTAATTAATTTTACAATCCTTAACGCGTTAAAATAATTTAACGCAAAATTACTGCACAATTTCTATTCTGACCCTTAACCCAATTTTGCTTCTCTGCTTGCGATCAGATCTTTTTTTTATTTTTTTTAAATTTTTTTCAGTCTAATGATCCATCAAATGCATTCAAACAATCCGTCCAAAACAGCGATAATAAAGGAAACCAGGTTGATTACATCAGAGACTCGCGTTGCGTTTTAAGTGAATTATTCATTCCAGTGTGTTTTGGCTTTAAAACGCGCGCTGTCAGATTGTCTCCGAAGAGCGCGAGCCTTCACAGACGCGCTGTGTAAAGTACAGACTAAACGGATTGTCAACATCCCACCGCTGTATGGCCAGATGAGACGCAAACTACGTTTCTTCGAATGGATAACCAGTCTCGCTAGTAAAGTTTTGATGGATGAAGACTGCAATCAAGGTAAAGGCGATTGCGGTGGCGTACAGAAGTCGTACAGTACAGTAAGCACACGTGAGTCCGTTATAATAATGCGTGTATGAGTGGATTAGAGATGGGAATAGGGATGTAGGATATGGTCATGCAGAATATGTGCTTTATGTTAATAATAGGCATACTAATAAGAAACTAGTTAATAATGAGAATTGGTCCCTATACTAAAGTGTTACCATGTAAATTAAATTGATTATAAATAAATAAATAAATAAATAAATAAATAAATAAAACCCTCACTACAATATTTATGTAACATAATTATAATACCAATGTACCCACTCCCTGGTAAGAATATAAATAAATGAGGGATTTACGGTGAATGTAACCTTTTATATTTTTAATTGAAACATTTGTAAACATTTGAACATTTATAACATTTAATAAAAATGAAATGTGGCTATCAAAATATTTTTTTATATAATTTTTCACCCTGAAGAAAACACTGATTATACAAGTCAAATGGCTTACCTTAAGGAAATCAGGTTGTTCACATGGTTTATCTGTTTTAATATTGTCAAATGTGCCACACACCTAAGTTTAGAATTAAAAAATGCTGCAGTGAAATAATACATAATTGTATATGGTTGTGCAGGTGCAGGCAATGAGAAAGGCAATGACTCAGGAACAGAGTATGATGGGCTTTTTATTAAGGTACAAAAAACAAAACAAAAATAAAAATAGCCTGAGGTGAGAACAGGGAACATTGAGGTTAGGCGACAACATAACTGGAGCATGGCCCACAGGACAGAACACCCTGCTCACATAGCCTACATGGACATGAAAGTGCATGGCAAGACAAACAAACCTAAAAACTCACACTCACATTAAGTTGGTTACACCAGCCACATGGTCAAACACAAAACACAACGTGTCAAAAGAAGTCTTGGCAGGATTGTTCTGAACCTATCATCCCAATAAAGGAACCACTACACATAATATACAGATTTTACTTTGGGGATTTTATATATCTATAAACTTGTATTTTCATCCCCCCAGGGAATATACTGATGTGAAAATTATATGACTTTATAGTTTACATATGGCAACATCACTCTTGAAATAGTATTGATATAAAAATATAGATAACCAGTTATATAATAATAGTAATAATAATAATAATAATAATAATAATAATAAATAAAAAATGTTATGTTGGGTTGAAAATCAACAAAGGCATTTGCTTTCCTGTCCTAAACTATATCTTCCATTACAAAAGGGACATGGTGACCCATACTTGGAATTCGTGCTCTGCATTTAACCCATCCAAAGTGTGCGCACACACACACACACACACACACACACACACACACACACACACACACACACACACACATCCGGAGCAATGGACAGCCATTTTTGCTGCGGCGCCCAGGGAGCAGTTGGGGGTTCAGTTCCTTGCTCAAGGGCACCTCAGTTATGGTATTGAAGGTGGGAGAGAGCATTGTACATTCACTCCCCCCACCTACAATCCCTGGCGACTCAAACTCGAACTCACAACCTTTGGATTGTGAGTCTAACTCTCTAACCATTAGGCCACGACTTCCCCTATAGTAGCCTATAATACCGTCTACACATAAAGGCTGTTTCTAAAAATTGGGGCAGTTCCAACTTTGCAAGGACCATCTGGTGCTTCTGACTCACAGCCTGTAAGTGCATTTTCTTATTAAAAGAATTTGCCACTGACAATTCAAACTTGAGTTTTTGTGTCAAGTAGTGCTTGTATTTTGTCATTTCTCCGATCACAACAAGGTTTTATGTTAACTTGGCGTGATATGCAACGCAACGCATAAAAAGACAGTATAAGTCATTATAATCAGTAATTATGTCCCCACTCGATGCAACAAATGCCTTGTTTGTTATTGGTTTTTATTGGTTTTGTGTTGTCGCACCAGGACACAGCATCACAGAATGGTAAGGGGCGTAACTTTCCACATAAACATATTGCATTACACCAAATACACAAAATAATGTTCTTTTTAGCAATGTCATATGACCCCTTTAATAACTCCTAGCCTTCCTTACAAACAAGTTACAGTTATGTGATGCATCTCTGGTAGCGTTTTGTTATGTCTTACAATCTTACTTGTTGTTTTGTCACTTTTGTTTGTTCATATGATGCGATTTCAAGTTTTCCTTTCGCTTTGGAGTGTTATAAACTGTTCGTGCATAGATAAGATCCCTAAAGTTGCAAAGATTAAAGTCTCAAACCCGAAGACATATTCTTTATAAAAGTTAAAACTCGACCACACCTTCCTAAAATGCCTCGTTTAAACACGCCCCCACATGTCTACGTCGCTGTGTGGGAAAATTTGCATAACACCACCCAAATGTTCACCAAATACACAAAATAATGTTCTTTTTAGCAACGTCATATGACCCATTTAATAACTCCCAGCCTTCCTTACAAAAAAGTTGCAGTTATGTGATGCATCTCTGGACACATTTTGTCTTACAATCTTACTTGTTTTCAGTTTATACAACAAAAATTTGAGAAAACTCAAAAATCTCCTACAAAAACAAGTTGAGAACTCAAAAATCTGCTGAAGCTGGTTGCCTTAAACATTTAAGTCTTCTCAACTTTTTATTTTTTACAGTGATGCTTTAAACTTCAACGCAAAATCATTTTGATAATTACTAAATATAATATGACATACAACAAATAAAACATTACATTAGTATTATTGAATAAGATACTGATCCGGGAAGTTATCACATTACAAATGAATGAACGACTCCGGGAAGACTAGGGTGGAGAACGAATCATTTAGCATGGGCTGGAAAGGTGAGATGTTGTGGAAAGGGACCCCCACAAAATTAAGATAACCCCGAATGAAGCACGACTGGTTTAGTGTGCACTGCCATTAACAGAAGTTTGTCATTAACATGACACAGTGCAATTTCTCATTTGTATATTATTACATTCAGTGACATCATTTGCCATACCACAGTTGTCAGGTGTGGCCAATGACAAGGTGAGGACTCGTGAACAGAGTGTGATGGTTTTTATTAGAAACTGTCAGAACAACCCGTCCACAAAACTGAACACAGGCAAAAGACTGCATGGCGAGACAATAACAGGTTGGTCTGGCAAAGGTTTTTTTTTATTTTTTTTATGTATTAAAAAAAATCACACTCTGTTCACGCGACCTCACCTTATAATTGGCAGCACCTGAGAACTGTGGTATGGCAAATTATGTCACTGACTATAACAATATACAATTGAGAAACTGCACTGTAGTATTTTTGATGATACATTTCTGTAAATGTGTCACGGTTGGTAAACTGTGGTCTCGGGTTTGCACGATGTGGGTGGAGTTGTGTGTGTCGCTCGTCAGCACTGATTGTTTCATGTGGGCGTCTCCGTTGATTGTTCATCTGCACCAGCTGTTACTCATTACCCGATCCCTAACAACATCCCTAAACAACGTCTTGTGTTTGTCAGAGCGTTGTTTGATGTTTCCCGCATGTCTGCCTGGTTTCTCGTTCCTGTTTCTCTGTGTGTTCATCTTCGCTGTTCATCTGACCCTGGAACCCCGTCCACTCTTCACCACCGGATGTAACGACTCACCACCACGTCATTCATCACATCAACCACTTGTTGTCTCACCTGGATTACCCGTGTATCTGACTCTAATAAACACTCTTGTTTCAGAACTTGCACTTGCTTCCTCCCCTTTGTTTATCGTTACAGAACACTCTGACCACCATGGAAGCAGTAAGTTCCACTTCCCTCTCTGAATTCATCCACCACAGTGTCAACCGTATGGATCAGCAGCAGGAGAGCATCGTCAACACCGGACGCGCTGGTGACACAGGTGTCCGAGCTCACCCAGCTGATCCAACAGCTGACTACTCCCGCTGCGCCACCTGCACCGTCTGTTCCCCGGCTGTCCCCGAACCCAGCTACTGGTCGGAACCACGCCTACCAGTTCCCGAAAGCTACTCCGGTGAGCCCAACTACTGCAGAACATTTTTAACCAAGTGTTCCATGCATTTCTCCCTGCAGCCTCGCACCTTTGAGCCCGAGGAGTCCAAGGTGGCATTCGTGCTGACTCAGCTTTCCGGGAAGGCTGCCCTGTGGGGAACGGCGGTGTGGGAGAACCGAGATCCATGCTGCGCCTCGTTCCATTCCCTCTCCGATTAAATGAAGAGGGTATTCGACCGTGCCGTGGCCGGCAAGGAGGCTCACAGAGAGATCAGTCATGTGGGGTCACAGTAGGAAAAGAAAGAAACTGCAAGTGCTGAAGGGATGATGGAATAATGAGTAAAAATAGCGAGAGCCATACTGAGCACAAAGAGCCGGGAATTAGGGAAGCTACAAACACCAAAGTGAAAAGCATTCAAAAAAGAGGATAAGAAAATCACACACACACACACACACACACACACACACAAAATGTTCAAGGGGAAGGTTTTGTTATGGAAACACAATCAAGATTGACTGACAGATATAAAAGTCTCCAGTATTTGCCATATGCCTTTGCAAAAATGGTAAATAAAAAGTAAGGATGTTTAAAATATGTGTGCCATGTTCTTTTAAATTACATATTTTGTATTAATGTTGGCTTAGATATGTTTTCAGTGACATTCATGTCACAAATACTACATATAACAAAAAATGTCAGCTGGCATAACCATCACTTTTTTAACAAAAATAATGAAATGGCATTTTTCCTGAATATGTGAGGGCACACAACTGTTTTCAAAAATATCTTCAATAATTTTTATTATTATTGTTATTATTAGTAGTAGTATTTAAATATTATTCTAAATGTCTTGATTATTCCATTTGAAAGCCTGAAGTAACCTTGCCATGTCAAAAAAGTTTTTTGTTTGTTTTTAAGAAACTTGCTGTACTTTGAAAAAAAGTCTCTAACCTTAAATACTTTATATATATATATATATAGTTGTATATACTGTATGTGTTCAAGTTTAAAATTTAAATATCAATAAAAAGCAACTGGACCCAAATACAAATATTGAATTGATTGATTGATTGATTGATTGATTGGATGGATGGATGGATGGATGGATGGATGGATGCATGGATTTTGCATGTTGACTTTGTTATTGTATTTCTGCCACAGCAATTTAAACATTGGGGGGGATAAGACATTCCTAGTCTTATTATGCATGATTACCAGTGTGGAAAAGTAAAATAAAGTTATCTAATAGCCAAATAGCTCTTTATGAACATGTTTGGTTGAACCTAATACAGTCTTTCTAAAACTTAGTGTGGTAAATTAATGCCTAGCAAATAAAATAACAAACTTGCATTTCAGAAGAATTGGCTACATGGATACATAAGAATGCTGTCAAGGTGAAAGTGACCTTGACTTGACATGAAACACCCATCTTTCACCATGCAGTCAATCTGCCCCATATTTTGTCTTCTCGAATTTCTGGTTTACACTGACAGATAAAAGAAGTAAAGCAGGTTTTGAATACCATCTCATGTTTAGTTCAAGCTGTTGTAAGCGGTGATGTCCTGTTAACTTTCGCAAGACTTCAAACATGAGCTTTCTACAATAAATAAATAAATAAATAAATAAAAATCCACCCTCCAAAGAGATGTCAGCAACATCAGTGACGTGCAGAGAACCACCTTCAGTTTTTCTGACTGGCGGACTGGAACATGCTTGGGGCTATTACAGGCACAAGTGTGTATCCTCAGAACACCTGTTTTACATTACATTTATTAATTTAGCAGATACATTTATCCAAAGGCTCACTGGAAAAATATGCCTCTACATACAATTTTGCTAGCCCCTTATACAATCAATTCACTGCAGGTTGACTGAAATAAACACTAGAGGCATGAAACCATCAATAACTTTTATTCCTTTTCACAAAAATTATCATTGATCAAATAAATACTTTTTGTTAAGTTCTGTGCACAATTCTGTTAGATCATTAGAAATAGTGCATTATTTGCAAAATAATAACATTTTGATATTTGCGTCACAAAACCTTTGCGTGATATTTCACCAGGTACAGCACTGCACTTCCATTGCAGAGCATTTGAACAAAAGGCTTTTGAAACACAAGTCATGACATTTAATAAAAGAGAGAGGAAAAAAAAACTTGTAGAAACAAGCTAAAATTGATGTATTAATATTAATTTCTATCTCATGTTTGCTTTTGTCCCGTTAGAAAATTTTTTTTTTTTCAAACTGCCACAATATGTACAACTATCAACATAGTAAAATGTAAAGAGCAAACAAATTAATTTGTTTCAGATGACTTGTAACGCCTCTTAGAGCCCTCAAATTTAGGCCCTAGCCCGGCCCTGGTCCGTGACGCTCAGGCCCTAGCCCGGGCCATGTCTGACATCTTATCAGAATTACTGATCCGAGCCCGCCTACCCCCACCCCCCCTTCTCCCAAATCAGCGTATACTACTGTTTCAGCTATTAAAAATAGTTCAGTTGTGTATGTAATGGCAAAGTGATTATATATATATATTTTTTTTTTATTAAGTTAATTTCAAAAAACGTTTGGAGCATTTTTTGTTCATTAAATATAAGTTTAAAGTAATGACCAAGTGGCCAGCATCAGACATTGAGCTGATCATAATATGTTTGATCAATTTAGCTTTCTCAAATCATCATGAGTTCAAGTTCAAGTTGGCTTTATTGTCATTCCGCTACATGTGTGGACATAGAGTGGAACGAAATGTCATAACTCACAGGACCACGGTGCTACAAAAATACAGACATACAACAATGAAGTAAAACAGTATAAACCTATAGACAACTAACCTACTGACAGATTTTGACTTTAAATACTATATATAAATGTTTACCTATACATAAACTAAAAAAAAAAAAATACACAAAATACACATAAACACTGTACCAATACACAACTAACCTACTGATAGATTTTGAATATGAATATACTATATATAAATGTTTAACTATACATAGACTGAAAAGGAAAAACATATAAAGTATACGAATGCTTTACATAATACTGTACATGTGCAAAGAGAAACATCATAAGTCAAGCAGCTGGCTGGGGAACAAGTCAAGTCAAGTCACCTTTATTTATATAGCGCTTTAAACAAAAAAGATTGTGTCAAAGCATATGAATAACATTAATTAGGAAAACAGTGTGTCAATAATGCAAAATGAGAGTTAAAGGCAGTTCATCATTGAATTCAGTGCTGTCATCCTCTCAGTTCAGTTTAAATAGTATCTGTGCAATCATTGGCAATCAAGTCAACGATATCGCTGTAAATGAAGTGTCCCCAACTAAGCAAGCCAGAGGCAACAGCGGCAAGGAACCAAAACTCCATCGGTGACTGAATGGAGAAAAAACCTTGGGAGAAACCAGGCTCAGTCGGGGGGACAGTTCTCCTCTGACCAGACGAAATCAGCAGTTCAATTCAATGCTGCAGAAGAATCCTCTGTTTCCTGTGGTCTTGTCCCAGTGGTCGTCTGAGACAAGGTCTTTACAGGGGATCTGTATCTGGGGCTCTAGTTGTACTGGTCTCTGCTGTCTTTCAGGACTGTAAAGGTCCTTTCTAGGTGCTGATCCACCATCTGTGCCAGATACGTACTGGATCTGGGTGACTCCAGTGACCCTCTGATCTGTATACAGACTGGATCTGGGGGCTACGGTGACCTTGGATTAAGAGAGAAACAGACTAATATTAGCGTAGATGCCATTCTTCTAACAATCTAAAAATGGGTATGTTTCGCCGGGCCGCAAAGAAATATAGATCTGAGTATCATCAGGATACAGGGTAAGCTAACACAGTGTTTCCTGATGATATCTCCCAAAGGTAACATGTAAAGCATGAAGAGTAATGGCCGTAGAACTGAGCCTTGAGGTACTCCATACTGCACTTGTGATCGATATGATACCTCTTCATTAACTGCTACAAATTGATGGCGTTCATATAAATACGATTTAAACCATGCTAATGCACTTCCATTAATGCCAACAAAGTTTTGTAGTCTATGCAAAAGAATGTTATGGTCAATAGCGTCGAACGCAGCACTAAGATCCAATAGCACTAATAGAGAGACACAACCATGATCAGATGATAAGAGCAGGTCATTTGTAACTCTAAGGAGAGCAGTCTCAGTACTATGATACGGTCTTAATCCTGACTGGAAATCCTCACAGATACAATTTTTCTCTAAGAAGGAATATAATTGTGAGGATACTACCTTTTCTAGTATCTTGGACAGAAAAGGGAGATTCAAGATCGGTCTATAATTAACTAGTTCTTCGGGGTCAAGTTGTGGTTTTTTGATGAGAGGCTTAAAAACAGTCAGTTTGAAGGTTTTGGGGACATATCCTAATGGCAATGAGGAATTAATAATAGTCAGAACAGGATCTATGACTTCTGGAAGCACCTCTTTTAGGAGCTTAGATGGAACATACATGTTGTTGGTTTAGATGATTTAACAAGTTTATACAATTCTTCCTCTCCTATAGTAGAGAATGAGTGGAACTGTTCCTCAGGGGATCTATAGTGCACTGTCTGATGCGATACTGTAGCTGATGGCTGCACGGTTACAATTTTATCTTTAATAGTATCGATTTTAGAAGTAAAGTAGTTTATAAAGTCATTACTGCTTTGATATTGGGAAATGTCAACACTTGTTGATGCTTTATTTTTCGTTAATTTAGCCACTATATTAATAAATACATGGGGTTATGTTTGTTTTTTTCTAAAAGACGAAAAGTAATCAGATCTAGCAGTTTTTAATGCTTTTCTGTAGGATAGGTAACTTTCCTGCCAAGCAATAGGAAAAACATTTAGTTGTGTTTTCCTCCAGCTGCGCTCCATTTTCCGGGCTGCTTTCTTTAGGATGCGAATGTGCTCATTATACCATGGTGTCAGACTGTTTTCCTTAATCTTCCTTAAGCGTAAAGGAGCAACCTTTATCTAAAATGCTAGAAAAGAGAGAGTCCATAGTTTCTGTTACATCAAGTTGTTCTGAGGTTTTGGATATGCTAAAGAGTTCAGATACATCAGGAAGATTACTTACAAAGCAGTCTTTTGTGGTAGAAGTGATGGTTCTACCATACTTGTAACAAGAAGTAGAATTTACAGTTTTAGCTATATGAAATTTGCACAAAACTAGATAATGATCTGAGATATCATCACTTGGCTGCATAATTTCAACACCATCAACATCAATTCCATGTGACAGTATTAAATCTAGAGTATGATTTCGACAATGAGTAGGTCCTAAAATGTGTTGTCTAACCCCAATAGAGTTCAGAATGGCTATAAATGCTGATCCCAATGCATCTTTTTCATTATCAACATGGATATTAAAATCACCAACAATTAAAACTTTATCTGCAGCCAGCACAAACTCAGATGTAAAAACTCTTTAATAAAGTCTGTATGGTGCCCTGGTGGCCTATATACAGTAGCCAGTACAAACATCACAGGGGATTTATCATTAACAATTGTTTCTCTGGATAATGTTATATTAAGCACCATTACTTCAAACGAGTTATACTTGAAGCATGCCCTCTGAGGAATCCTGAAAACATTGTTATAAATTGAAGCAACACCTCCCTATTAACCTTTTGGACACGGCTCATGTTTATAACGGCAATCTTGGGGGATAGACTCATTTAAAATTATGTAATCATCAGGTTTTAGCCAGGTTTCTGTCAAACAGAGCACATCTAGATTATGATCAGTGATCATATTATTTACAAAAAGTGCTTTCATAGAAAGGGACCTGATATTCAATAAGCCAAGCTTTATCATTTGTTTATCCGTATTGCATCTGTTTTTTTATTTGTTGAACCTCAATTAAATTGTTACTCTTAAATTGGTTTGGACATTTTTTTTGTATTTTCTAGTTCGTGGAACAGACGCAGTCTCTATAGTGTGATATCTAGGTGAAAGAGTCTCTATGTGCTGAGAATTAACTTCTGTGACATGAGGCGGCTAGCAGACGGTCGGTTTAGCCAGTCTGTCTGCTTCCTGACCTGGGCCCCAGTTAGTCAAGTACAAACTCTAAGACTATGTGCCATATTTCTAGAGAGAAGAGCGGCACCACCCCAGGAGGGATGAAGACCATCTCTTTTCAACAGGTTAGGTCTGCCCCAAAGCTCGTCCAATTGTCTATGAAACCTATGTTATTCTGCGGGCACCACTTAGACATCCAGCCATTGAGTGATGACAATCTGCTATGCATCTCATCTCATCTCATCACCACGGTAAGCAGGGAGGGGACCAGAGCATATTACAGTGTCTGATATCATGCTTGCAAGTTCACACACCTCTTTAATGTTATTTTTAGTGATGTCCAACTGACGAAGTTGAACATCATTAGCGCCGACGTGAATAACAATCTTACTGTATTAACATTTAGCATTAGCCAGCACTTTTAAATTTGCCAAGATGTCAGGTGCTCTGGCTTCCGGTAAACATTGGACTATGGTGGCTGGTGTCTCTATATTCACGTTCCGTACAATGGAATCGCCAATAACTACTTTCATCAGGTTTCTCAGTGGATGCATCACTGAGTGGGGAGAACCTGTTTAATGTTTTGATCGGAACAGAAGAGCAATGTTTTGACCCGCGACTATGCCGCCTCACTGTCACCCAGTTGCCATGCTGCGATGGCGCTGTTACCGGAACCGAACAATATACAGGACTCCCTGAGATAGACACATCCAAAGCCGTGTCTAGCGCCCTCACATTCTTACTGTCCTCAATTAACGTTTGGATGCGTGTCTCTAATTCTGAAATCTTCTCTGTCAGCCTAACTATTTCCCTGCATTTATCACATGTAAATCCCTCGTAGCCGACAGAGATAGATAAACTATACTTGTGGCAAGCAGTGCAAATAACGATAGCAGGAGAAGCTATTACTCACCATGCTTGATGAAAGATTCTTACCACAGTTGTTTGATAACCTTGTGAAAAACCGGAGCGAGAGATTAGCGAGAGAGAGGAGAAGAGAAAGTAAAAAGAAAAGAAAACCACAATAGGCAAGAATGGAAACACTAATGACAACAGTGCAAGATGATTTGTAGTGCACGAGCATGTAAACACATATTTGAGTCTTTTGTGGGATTATGTACACACAGCAGTGTGTGTGACTTGCCTAAAATAAAATCTATAGATATACTAAAACAGTTCAAACATATAACAATGTTTAAACATTAAACCCAGATAAATGTGCGCTATATCCAATAGTTTGTGCAGAGAGTGGAAGCTGAAGAGCGCTTTGCAGGACATGGAGGCATCACCACGATCACTTGCATGTTTTCCGTGGATACACCATAATTTTTGCTCATAAGGTAAGACTAATTCATCATTCGTAACTGTAAAGGGTCTACTTTTATTTTTGTTCACTCACAATATCAACAAAACGTTGTGCTTTTATAAAATAAAGAAAACAAACATGATGCGCTTTCTGCCATCTGGTCTTGAACAGGAGCACAAAAATGAACCGAAACTCAGCAAATACATGCCTCACAGATATGATAAATAAATCTATAGAAAGCTTTAAATAAGTACTTACAAAATAAAACTTATAGAAAACAAAACTCTTTCATTATAATCATAATCTGTATAGATGCATTTCTTTTGTCTAATGAGGAGATGGTGAGCACTGCACATGACCAATTGGCTCATTGTTTGTCATGGTAATCAAATCAAAACTATTTCAAAATGCAGCTTTTCCCAAAGCATTGGGAACTTTTAATAATTTAGTAAAATGAAGTGTACATCTTATGAGCTGTGTCCGAAATCGCTCACTCGTTCACTCATTCACTAATCCATATATAATGTATGGCAGTTACTGTATGTGGGGGGAGGTCACATTGAAATACAAGTATTGTGATTTTGTTTACTCATATACCTAGTGAAAGTGTTAAAATCATTTTTTTTTTTTTTTTTTTTTTTACGCAAAGCCCACAAACATTAAGACAACCACTATATGAGGCAATATTTTTTCCCTTTGTTGTGCTGTCATTCAAGATATGTATTTTGCATGCATGTACTGCTGTGTCGTATTTTCTAATGTTAAGAATGTAAAGACCTGTCTTTATATTTTTCATAGGTGTTTCCATTTTCTTTTGTTTTAGTACTATTCAGGAGAAAATTAGCCTGCTGGGGAAGGATACTGTAAAAATACAAAGTTAAGTTAATAGACACATTTTTGCTAGAAAATACATTGTGCTGTTGTTATTAACAGGCATGGTTTATTTGCTCTGCCTTAGGATTGTGAGTCTCCTGGGACAGGTGAGTGGAAGCTGGTGGAGCTACACAGAGAGGACATCAACCTCCAGAGAGACAGAGGAGAGTAGAGCACAGGAGAGCAGGGAAAGAATGGAGATATTGTTTTCTCTTCTTGAGAGAATGCTTAACAAATACATTATTTATTAGCCATTCTCTATTAAGCAAGAGAAAGCAGTGGAAAAAATGGGTACATTACAGTTTTTCAATATCTTTTTTTAAATGTCACATTGTCAATGAAACATCCTAATTTGTGTGATGTAAGTTAAAAATGAAATGAATAAGTTGCATACATTATTTTTACAATTTAAATTACAATTTTTGTAGTGTAATTTATTTGTAAATGAGTTCTTTCTGTACATTTTGTATTTTTGTTTTGCATATTCACATGTGTAAATAAAAGAGAAGTAATTATGTACATTGTTCATTTTTTAGTGCAGCTTACAAAACATCCTATAGTTCAATACATTACTGAAAGTACTTTTTACAACTATTTACAACATAGCCCTGCCTCCATGTGTTCTGGGGTCTTCAGGAGGTGAATCTCTTGGTGATCACTTGGCCAGCACCTCCTCAACGACTCGGAGGACAATGCGGTGACAGTAAAACAAAGCATGTCTGTGAAACACTCTGGAGACCACTCTGTATGATGTACCACTGGCAGACAGAAAAGAAACACCAGGGTCTGGATTGTGGCACCCCATCACTGTTGGCGTCCACTTCTCCAGGAGCACTGTCAGGACCTCCCTGCTCAGCTGAAAACCATTAAAAACCTGTCTAGCGCTGCCACATTCAGCTTTATCCTGCAGTAGAGGGGTCTGGTCTGATTTAAGGAAAGAATGAAAAGAGAAACAGTTTAGAGCTATGACAAAGTAATTAGTAGAAGAAATATTAAGATACTGTAGTAAACTACTTTTAGTAACTACCAATACAACATTGGGGAAAAACTACTAGTCATATTTAAAACCTTGGATAAAGGGATAGTTCACCTAAAAATGAAAATTCCAAACCTGGAACAACTTAACAGTGAGTAAATGATTACAGAATTTTAATTTTTGGCTGAAATGTCCTTTAAGTAAAAGTATAATGCAGGATTGTCCTCTCGTCAGCTCTCTTCTAACACCGTTGCTATGTGAGAGAGCGCTAATCTGGAACCTCTGGTGCCGCAATTAGGAAATCCTGCGAAGGCGGCGCATCCTTCATGACACAGCTCACGTGCCCAGCAGCGTTTGAGCTGATCTGCTGGATTTGTGGAAGGCCCTTGTTGAAAAACAGTTTTTTTTTCTCTTCTCTCTACATTATTCTTGATACATATGGAAGTTTTGTGGATTGAATTTGAATCTTTGTTGGCGGCATTGGCAAGTAGGCCTACTAAAGTCTACCTGTTGGTTCCCTAACATGGAGTTGCTTTAAGGACTGCTTTGACACTGTACAATACGTATTATAATTGTGATTCAAGGACAATGTTTAGGCCTACTTCAGTCGTTGTCTCCATTGGACTCCTTCAGTGTCTAACATAATCACAGATAAGACTGTTTTCTTTGACTTTTACACATACAGTGCTTTCACACACAAGGACTTAATTCATAGTTTGATCAAGATGGGTCAATTTTTGATCTCAGATGAACAAGTGGTGTTTGATTGATATTATCGCTGTTGTGTCTGGTGCAAAATGTGTACTGTTTTCTCTACTGCCATTTCAACTGAAATGAATACAAGTTTAAAAAAAGAGTTTTGTGGCTGCCTTATTTTATTAAGTAGAAATAATCAATGTTTATGTTGGAAACCCACCCAAACAGGGACATATTTCTGTATGAGATATTGTTTATTCTGCTGATAAAATATGGCAAGCCTAAAATCTAATGACAGGGATGAGCAGGAACCCAAACTTGATTTTTCTTCTGATGCATTCCTTAGCAGAAGTGAGTCTGTTAGAGAACTAATTGATGCATTTAGTAATCTTTATGTAGACTCAGAAGAAGAAAATTAAGTGGTTGCGGCTGAAAATGAAATTGAACATCAGAGTGCAAGTGCAAATATCAGGTGCAACATTGATAGAACAGTTAATTGAGTGAGTCAGTAAATTGGAGAGTCGTTTTGAAAAGTGTGCTCAAAAGATGAATGAAAGCATGACCTTTGCTGAGTGTAAAACTATTGAAGAAAGAGTGGCTTACCACCTGGAACAAGAATGTGAGAGAGTCCAGAAAAAAAAATAGAGCTTGAACTTTAAGATTTGGGTAAATCTATGGTGAACTGTTAGAAAATGTGAAATGCTCAAATAAACCACAAATTAAAAACCCTTATGCCTGTTATGTCTACTCCAATACTTCCCAAGTCAAATCTTTCTGCTCCTGTTTCTAGAGCAGCAGTGGTTAACCAGACTTGCCATGTGCCAAGTAGCCAAATGTCCTGCTTAGAAGGTATGTCAATGATGTCATTCCATCCTCCAGTGAAAAAATAATTTCAAGGTTTTCGCAATTGTAAAGAGGAAGATCCTGTTACTTTCATAGAGAGATATGAGGAATATTTTGCCATTCATCCTCTCAGGCTATGTCCACACGAAGCCAGAGCTTTCCCTATCCGATCTTTTTTTTTCCTCGTCTCAAGAAATATCCGCGTCCACACGAAACCGCAAAATGATGTAGTATACATGCCAGACCAGCATGTGGCGCTGTAATTATGCCACAGAGAGACACTAAAAACGGAGAAGAAGACATGGACTACGCTCATAAACCTTGCGCGTGGTACACAAACGAACATGGAACAATACATTTATTAATCTGTGTTAATGTTAGTTAATAAAAAGACAATCGTTCAGTGTTTGTTCATGTTTTTGTTGCTGTTACGTGACGTAGCGGTGTCTGACTAGGGGGGAGACGTGGACTGATGACGTCATCGTTTCAGAAAATATTCGGATTAGCCGTCCAGACGAAAACCCAAAGACGGCGTTTTCAAATTTATCCACTCTGGGACCCGGTTTCAAAAAATAGCAGTTTCACCTTACGAAAACGCCGGATCCGTGTGGACGAAATGCCTATCCGATAAAAAATTTGTGCGTATTTACAGAAACGCGTCTCCGTGTGGACGGGGCCTCAATGATTGTGAAATTCTTGCTTCTTTGACATTAAAGGGTACTGCCAAAGATTGGTGGCTGACAGATTTTGACTTTAAGTATACTATATATATAAATGTTTACCTATACATAAACTAAAAAAAAACAAAATACAAACTATACAATGCTACACATAAACACTGTACATGTGAAAAGAGAAACATCGTAAGTCAAGCAGTTGGCTTGGGAGATTTTAATTGCACAAAAAAGGATGTTTCAGACAGTTTTTCTGTGATGTGGTAAGGTTGGGGGGTGTTTGGGGAGGGGGTCTAGGAGGTGAGATGGTCCGTGTTTCAGGAGGTTGGGGTTTGTGTGGGGTTTCAGAGGAGGGCAGGGTGATTTGAGTTCAGGGCTCTCAAAGCCTGGGGGAAAGAGCTGTTTAGCAGTCTGGCGGAGCGGACTCTGATGCTCCGGTACCGTCTTCCTGATGGTAGGAGCTGGAAGAGACCGTGGGAGGTATGGGTGGGGTCCTTCACAATACTGTTGGCTTTGCTGGAGCATCGTTTAAGGAAAACGTCCAGGATAACGGGGAGAGGGGCACCGATGATCTTTGCAGCTGTGTTCACTATCCGCTGGAGGGTCTTGTGGTCTGCTGCACTACAGTTCCCGTACCAGACAGTGATGCAGCTGGTCAGCACACTCTCAATGGTTCCCCCTGTAGAATGTGGTGAGGATGGGTGGAGGGAGACTTGCTCTTTTCAGCCGGTGGAGAAAGTGTAGCCGCTGTTGTGCCTTCTTGGAGATTGACATGGTGTTGGTGATCCAGGTGAGATCCTCTGTGATGTGCACCCCCAGAAATTTAGTGCTGCTAACTCTCTTCACAATCAAGCTATCGCTGGTCAGTGGGGGTGATCAATGGAGTTTCCCCTGAAGGTTGAACAGGTTGTTGGTGCCACACCATTCAGCCAGCTGTGCCACTTCCTCTCTGTAGTGCATTTCATCGCTGTTGCTGATGAGACCTACCACCATTGTGTCATCCGCAAACTTGATGTTGTGGTTGGAGCTGAACTTGGCAGTGCAGTTGTGGGTCAGTAGCGTGAATAGCAGCAGGCTGAGCACACAGCTTTGTGGGGTACCTGTGCTCAGTGTGGTAGTGCTTAGAGGTGTTGTGGCCGACACGGACTGACTGAGGTCTTCCGGTTAGAAAGTCCAGGATCCAATTACAGAGGGAATTTTTAAGGCCCAGCAGGTTTACTTACTTAATGATCTGTTGTGGTATTATTGTGTTGAATGCTGAACTGACGTCGATGAACAACATTCTGTCATAGGAGTCTTTATTTTCTAGGTGGGTAAGAGCCAGGTGGAGGGTGGAGGAAATTGCATTGTCTGTAGAACGGTTTGGACGGTATGCAAACTGGAGCAGATCGAGTGTGTTGGGGAGGCTGGTTTTGATGTTGTGCATGACTAATCTCTCAAAGCACTTCATCATGATTGGAGTCAGTGCTATGGGACAGTAGTCATTTAGACAGGACACAGGTGATTTTTTTTCACAGCATGATCCAAGCAGCCCTACCTATGAAGAGATAGACAGCCAACAAAGTCTGATCCAGGTGGAACTAGCTCAGGCCAAGCAAAAATGCTATTATGATAAAAATAAAAGAAAGATACTCTGTTTCAAGTAGGAGACATAGTTTGGGTTCGAGCTCATCCTTTATCCAAAGCAGATGAGGGGTTTATTTCTAAATTGTCTGCAAAATGGAAGGGTCCAGCTAAAGTTGTGGAAACTAACATTATCCCAGACAACAACAAACCTGGGCTGCTCTGATCTGTCCTGTACAACTGCATCATGAAGTGCATGCAGAAATGTGAGTATATGTTGTGTATTGTAGGGAACTAGTTTGGCATGAAGTGTAGGAGCCCTCGAAGGCTTATGGCAGCACACATTGTAATGTTTTCCCCATGCTGCACCGGGACGTGCACAATTGCCCTTTGGACAATTATATTACGACCCTGTCATCTAGTTTTGCTGAGGCTGAGGCTGCTCTGATCTGTCCTATACAACTGCATCAAGAAGTGCATCGAAAAATGTTTGTATACAGTATGTTGCGTATTGTAGCGACCTAGTTTGGCATGAGGTGTAGTAGCCCTCGAAGGCTTATGGCGGCACACATTGTGGTGTTTCCCCCACGCTGCCCCAGGACGTGCACAATTGCCCTTTGGCCATTTATATTATGACCCTGTCGTCTAGTTTTGCTGAGGTTGAAACCAGCCTCATCAAGGTAAATAAATTCATGAGGCTGTGTAGCTCCATCCATGTCCAAGATTTTCTGCAACAAAAAATACATAGCATGGATGGCTGGCATTACTCAAATCACACAACTACAGTTCTACACATACAGAAATGTGATCAGATGGGCAGTGTTGTAGGGGCCAAGGGTATCATGGTGATGGATGACGCCGTGGTGGGTAATCACTACACAGATTGTGATGTTCCCTCCGCGCTGACCAGTGACTTCAACAATGGCACGCTGGCCGATGATATTCCTTCCCCTCTTTCGTCTTTTTGTGTGGTTGAATCCAACCTCATCAATGAAGATGAACTGGTGGCAATGGCAATGACAATTGGCAATGGCAATTTATTTATATAGCACAATTAAATACAATTTACATTGTTCAATGTGCTTTACAGTAATAAAAAAAAATCATAAACTAACAACAATAAAACCACAATACAAATATAGATTTGAATAAAATATCATAAAATAAAATAAAATAAAATAAGTGCTTCACCAATTTGATAATGAAATACAATGGAATGGTACATCAGCATGTGTTGAATGCCTTATCAAACAAAAATGTTTTTAACTTGGATTTAAAAACAAATAACGATGAGGCCACTCTAATTGAAATTGCAAGTCATTCCATAATCTAGGGGTAACTACAGAGAAGGCACGGTCCCCCCTACACTTCAATTTTGACTTCGGGATAGACAGGAGTCAAGGTGGAGCCAGACCATTTAAAGATTTGTAAACAAAAAATAAAAGTTTAAACTCCACTCTATAATGCACTGGCAACCAGTGTAAAGAACGTAAAATTGGCGTGATATGATTCCGTTTTTTTTTGCACCCGTCAAAAGTCTAGCTGCCGGATTTTGTACTAATTGTAATCGAGACATTGCTGCATGACTAATCCCAACGTAGAGAGAATTGAAGTAATCTAGCTTTGAAGAAATTAATACATGTATTACTTTTTCGAAATTTTTAAAAGAAAGAAATATTTTTACTTTTTTACTAATTTCAAAGTTTCACCAAATACTACACCCAGATTTCTCACCCTCGGCTTCACACAAGAAGACAGACCACCAAAATTTACTTTAGGAATGGTAGAGAAGTTTGACGGTCCAAATAAAATAATTTCCGTTTTGCTCTCATTAAAATTCAGAAAGTTTAAAGACAACCAAGTCTTTACTTCAGTCAAACAGGCCATAAGAGTTTCCAGATTATCTGACGAGCATTTTAAGGGCAGATAAATTTGAGTGTCATCAGCGTAAAAATGGAATGACAGCCCATGTTTTCTAATAATAGAACCTAGTGGAAGCATGTATAAATAAAAAAGAATGGGGGCCAAAATCGACCCTTGAGGAACCCCACATGATAACACAGCCTTACTAGAGGAATATCCTCCAATCTTCACTGAGAAGCTTCTGTTTGTAAAATAAGATATAAACCAGTCCAGTGCACTGCCAGTAATGCCTGCACACTGTTCCAATCGGGCAATAAGTACAGAGTGATCTACTGTATCAAATGCAGCAGTTAGATCTAAAAGCACAAGAACTGCATAGTCGCCAGAGTCACAGGTTATTAGTACGTTATTAAAAACCTTCAGAAATGTAGTCTCTGTTGAATGGTGTTTTCTAAACCCAGATTGAAAAGTTTCAAAAATCGCATTATCAGTTAGGAAGCTTTGTAATTGTTGCAGGACTATTTTCTCCAAAATTTTAGTCATAAATGAAAAATTGGAAAGTGGTCTAAAATTGCCTAACACTGTGGGGTCCAGGTTCTGTTTTTTAAGTAAGGGGTAGACTGATGCATGTTTTAGCAGTTCAGGTATAATGCCAGTTTCTAAACAACGATTTAACATGACCAGCAGAAAAGAACAAACATCCTCAAATACTTGTTTGAGAAAAAACGGAGGAATCACATCAGCAGAAGAGCCTGAAGGCCTAAGGTGCTCTATTTCTTGAAGCTGAGTGCCAGTAATATGGTTAAATTGACTAAAAACAGCCGTACAGCTATGGTGAATTGAAGGATCAGAAGGAGATGGAATAATTCCTAATCTTAGATCATTTATCTTACTAACAAAAAACTTTAAAAAGTCCTCACACATAGATGAAGACACTTTAGCGAGAGAGCAGACCGAAGGGTTGATAGTGTTGTTAATCATTTTAAAAATAATTTTAGGTCTATGACAGTTCTTTATTACAGTTCAGTAATAAAATATTAAAATTAAAATATATATATATTATTTGTCCAATAAATCCAACACAATGCAGATCAACACACACATAAATGAAGGGGTGAGCCTATACAACATTCTCAACAGCTGTGTCCCAAAGTTGAGTGTGCACACTTCAAAGGCCACGGACTTCGAACACCAGACCTCCGAAGTGCACGAAAGGTCCTCCGAAGTGCGTGAGATGCTCCGCCTTCACAGGATTTCCTAATTCCGTCACCAGGTGTTTCCGATTGGTGTTCTGTCGCATAGCAACGGTGTGAGAAGAGCTCTGACGAGAGGAAAGTCCTGCCAGGATAGGTGGAGCCAGAACTGATCGTTTTTGTTTTTATGATTTACTCATAATAGAGGAGACGGTTATGAACCTCAGGCTTAGCCAAGACAGAGGCCAGGTAAACTACACTGGTTTGCTGCATCCTTTGTCGGATTACAACTTTAAATTCAGGTACTGGCTTGGAGCTTACTGGAATAATGTAATGATACATACGAAAAACTGCAAAATGCACACATAGCAGTTCAAATGCTGACTGATATCTTACAAAGGTGCAATTTTATGTAGTTTATTGTCTTGACCATATGTAGACAGGTTTGAAACCCGTATTTTTTAGGCAGTTAACCATAAAAATAAAACTGTATTTAAAAAAAGAGCATAGTACAGCTTAATGTCCAGCAACTTTAAATTTAAAAACCTTGAACATATTTTGAAGTAAACTGCAACATACACAGAAGTGCAGCAGTATTATTAATGTAAAACCATCCTGACAAATTCTTTTTTTCAAGACAATACTGCACATACCTTTACTTTTACTCTCAATACCTTAAGTATATTAGAGTATGCAAGATAAGTACTTTTACTTAAAGGATAGTTCAGCCAAAAATGAAAATTGTGTAATCATTTACTCACCCTTCAGTTGCTCCAGGTTTATAATTTATATTTTTGGGTGAACTATCCCTTCAGCTAAAGTTTCAAATATGAGTAGTAGTTTTTCCCCAATATGGTATTGGTAGTTACTAAAAGTAGTTTACTAAAGTATGTCTATATTTCTTGTACTAATTACGTTGTCATAGCTCTAAACAATTTCTCTTTTCCTTCTTTCCCTAAATCAGAGCAGACCCCTGTGCTGCAGGATAAAGCTGAATGTGCCAGTGCTGGACAGGTGTTTAATAGTTTTGTTCTGAGCAGGGAGACCCTGACTGTGCTGCTGGATCTACTGAGAAGTGAACGGCAACAGTGATGGAGTGCCATGATCCAGACCCTGATGTTTCTCTTCTGTCTGCCAGCGGTACATCATACAGATGGTCTCCAGAGTGTTTGACAAGTGCCTCGTTCCACTGTCACCGCATTATCCTCCGAGTCTCTGAGGAGGTGCTGGCCATTCACCAAGAGATTGACCTCCTGAAGACCCCAGAACACACGGAGGCAGGGCTGGGCTCAAACTGATGGTGTTTTTCTGATGTTAAACCTAAGCTATGTTGTAAATGGTTGTAAAAAGTACTTTCTATTATGTATAGAACAATTTGTTTTAATGTGTAAAAAAGTATTTACAGGACAAACAATTCAATTCAATTCAAGTTTATTTGTATAGCGCTTTTTACAATACAAATCATTGCAAAGCAACTTTACAGAAAATTAAGTTTCTACAATATTTAGTAGTAGCTTATCAGTGGTGACTGTCAGTTTATGTGTATACGGCAGAAATGTTTTTAGAAAAATCAATAAAAGAACAAAAAAAAAAAACTAATAAAAAAAATTATGCAATCAAACTTAGAGCAAAAATGTGGTAGTTCTGTATGTTGTCTCTGGGTTAGCATCATCTGAGGTCCTCTGAGGGGCTGGCATCAACTCTTCTCAGGTGTTCTGGATCCAGACTGGAGCTTGTGTAAATCCTAAAACAGAGAAACAAATAGAGACATAATTAGCGTAGCTGCTGTTCCAGCCAAGTAAAATTAATTAGTTTAACCCAAGCTAAAGAATAATAGTGCGCATTTGATCAGATATAACTGCAGTCCAAAATTATGAAATGCATTATTTGAATGCTTGGCCAAAAAGGTGAGTTTTTAATCTAGATTTAAACAGAGGAAGTGTGTTTGAACCCCCGAACATTATCAGGAAGGCTATTCCAGAGTTTGGGAGCCAAATGCGAAAAAGCTCTACCTCCTTTAGTGGACTTTGCTATCCTAGGTACTATCAAAAGTCCAGCGTTTTGTGACCTTAGGGAGCGTGATGGATTGTAGCGTGGTAGAAGACTAGTTAGGTACGCAGGAGCTAAGCCATTAAGGGCCTTTTAAGTAATAATATTTTGTAACTGATACGGAACCTAATAGGTAGCCAGTGCAGAGAGTGTAAAATTCTACAAATATCATCATAATTTAATGACCTGGTAAGGACTCTAGCCACTGCATTTTGGACTACCTGTAGCTTGTTTATTGAGGATGCAGGACAACCACCTAGAAGTGCATTACAATAGTCCAGTCTAGAGGTCATGAATGCATGAACTAGCTTTTCTGCATCAGGAACAGGTAACATGTGTCGTAGCTTGGCAATGTTTCTAAGATGGAAAAATGCTGTTTTTGTAACATGGGAAATATGATTTTCAAAAGACAAGTTACTGTCTAATATAACACCCAGATTTTTGACTGTAGAGGAAGTAACAGTACATCCGTCTAATTGCAAATTGTAATCTACGAGATTCTGTGTAAAGTTTTTTGGTCCAATAATTAATATCTCTTTCTTATCTGAATTTAATAGGAGAAAATTATTGGTCATCCAATCTTTTACATTTTTAACACACTCTGTTAGCTTAGATAATTTTGAAGTTTCACCTGGTCTTGTTGAGATATATATTTGAGTATCATCAGCATAACAATGGAAACTAATCCCGTATTTTCTAATGATATTACCAAGGGGCAACATGTATATTGAAAATAGTAGAGGACCTAGGACAGATCCTTGTGGCACTCCATATTTTACTGGTGATAAATGAGATGACTCCCCATTTAGATAAACAAAGTGGTAGCGATCGGACAGGTAGGATCTAAACCATCTTAAAGCCTGCCCTTGGATACCTGTATAGTTTTGTAATCTATCTATGAGTATGTCGTGATCTATGGTGTCGAACGCAGCACTAAGATCAAGTAAAACTAGCAATGAGATGCAGCCTTGATCTGAAGCAAGAAGCAAGTCATTTGTAATTTTAACAAGTGCAGTTTCTGTGCTATGATGGGGCCTGAAACCCGACTGAAATTCTTCATAGAGATCATTTTTTTGCAGGTAGGAGCACAATTGAGCAGACACAACTTTTTCTAAAATTTTAGACATAAATGGAAGATTTGAATTGGGTCTGTAATTTGCCAGTTCACTAGGATCTAGTTGTGGTTTCTTAATAAGACACTTAATAACCGCCAACTTGAATGGTTTTGGGACATGACCTAAAGATAACGACGAGTTAATAATATTGAGAAGCTGTTTTTCTGCTACAGGTAACAACTCTTGTAGTAATTTAGTGGGTACAGGATCTAATAAACATGTTGTTGGTTTAGATGCAGTGATAAGTTTATTTAGCTCTTCCTGTCCTATAGTTGTAAAGCACTGCAGTTTATCTTTGGGTGCGATGGATAAAACTAAAGTATTAGACGCTGTAGAATCTACATTTGTTATTGTATTTCTGATGTTATCTATTTTATCAGTGAAGAAATTCATAAAGTCATTACTATTTAACTGTGAGGGAATATTTAGATCGGGTGGCGTCTGGTTATTTGTTAATCTAGCCACGGTGTTAAATAAAAACCTTGGATTGTTTTGGTTGTTTTCTATGAGTTTGTGGATATGCTCGGCCCTGGCAGTTTTTAGAGCCTGTCTATACCTGGACATACTGTTTTTCCATGCAATACTTCCAAGTTCGTTTTTCTCCATTTGCGCTCAAGACTACAAGTTTCTTTCTTGAGAGCATGGGTATTACTGTTGTACCATGGCACAGTACGTTTTTCTCTAACCTTTTTCAATTTGATGGGGGCAACAGCTTCTAATGTATTAGAGAAGATAGTGCCCATGTTGCCAGTCATATCGTCTAGTTCATGTGTATTTATGGGTACACAGAGCAGTTGAGATAAATCAGGCAGGTTATTTGCGAATCGGTCTTTGGTGGCTGGAACAAAATGCACGATACAAGGAAATGGTCAGTAACATCATCACTTTGAGATACGATATCTATGTCAGTAAGATCGATTCCATGCGATATAATTAAATCTAGCGTATGATTAAAACGATGAGTGGGCCCGCTGACATTTTGCTTTACTCCAAAACAGTTTAATAAGTTAGTAAACGCAAGTCCTAATGCATCATTTGTATTATCAATATGAATGTTAAAATCTCCGAAAATTAGCGCTTTATCAGCGGTAACCAACAGGTCTGAGAGGAAATCTCCAAATTCTTTTAGGAATTCTGTATATGGCGGTCTATACACAGTAGCCAGAGAAAGAGATACAATAGATTTATTTTGCATATCTGACAGTGTAACATTAAGCATAAGTATTTCAAATGATTTAAACCTGTATCCCGTTTTCTGGGTAACATTGAGAATATCACAATATATTGTTGCAACACCTCCCCCACGACCAGTCTGACGGGGCTCATGTTTATACAAAATAATAATAATAAATAAACATATAAAACAATGTTTTGTGAAAAAAATTATAAGCTACATTAAAAAAAAAAAATAACAATGTACATAAGCACTTTTCTTTTATTTACACAAGTGAATATGCAAAACAATAATACAAAATGTACAGACAGTACTCAGGCTTATTTACGAATAAATTACACACAAAAAAATGAATAATGTATACAATTTATGCATTTCATTTTTAACTTGCGACACAAAAATAAACTACAGAAATTAGGTTGTTTCATTGACAACATGACATTTAAAAAAATATATTGGAAAACCTGTAATGTACTCATTTTTTCCCACTGTTTTCTCTTGGCTAATGAAGAATGTATTTGTTTGAGTTTGATGTCCTCCCTGTCCATTAGCTCCCTCACCTGTCTCAGGACACTTCACAAATAAACCATGCCTGTTAACAACAAAAACACATGCTCACTTTCTCCAGAATAGTATTAAAACAAAAGAAAATGGAAACAATCTTAACATTAGAAAATATGACACAGCAGGACATGCATACAAAATACTGAAGTTTGATTAAAACATTTGTAGACATCTCTTGCATGACAGCACTTCAAAAACACAACAAAGGGAAAGACCATTGCCTTATATATTGGCTGTCTTATTGTTTGTGGGCTTTATGTTAAAAAAAAAACCCTGGCTTTAAACACTTTCGCTAGGTATTTGAGTAAATGAAAACACAATACTTACATTTCAATGTGAAGTCCTCCACAGAACTCTCACTCTGAATATAAACACCTTTGTCATATGCACGCAAGTGATTCTGGGATATGGTAGGGTGCGAAGTGTCCATAAGAGCTGTGTCTGAAATCGCTCACTCGTTCACTCATTCTCTAATCCCTATATAGTGTATATCAGTTGAGTGGACTATAATCAGAAAGGAGTGAACGAAATAAGTGAACGGATTCGGACGGTGACCTGTTTTTATACAGTCTATGACGGTGACGTATACACTGCGCGTGAGACTTGGAACGGTTGCAAAAATATCGTCACATATGCAATTTTATATTACATGTATATACTATTAATACCAATAACACTCAAAATTACTTTATTGTAATTATACATACCTCCATGTCAGCTGTGTGTTTTCATTGATGGTATATTATTTATTTGTTTTGTAATGCTTTTATGTTCATATATTATTAAAATACTAAGAACAAAAATAAACACACATTAACACGTTCATAATTTTATGTAATTGTTTTTTTTTAGTATCCTGAAACTCTCCGGAGCAGCGTTTTGAGCTCAGATAAGATAATGGTCATAGAGCGCCCTCAGGCGACCGTTAATTTTACACCAGAATGAATGCGCTACCTACAGGTGATTTACGAACATTTTTAAATTAGCCACCGAATTATCATCATTTTTGTAAGTTAACAACGATGCCACATCCACACTTCGGAGTCCACACACTTCAGTTTGGGACACCCTTCGTCGCGCCACTGTGACGCATTCGCACTTCAAATGCGCACTTAAGTTTGGGACACAGCTAATGTGTCAAACAATAACACTGTTTCTCTCTCACACACACATACACATGCATGCATCGTTGAAAACTACTGCCAACTAGTGGCTTTTGATATTTTTGATACTTTGATATTTTTATACCATCATCAGCCACCAGATGTCACCAAAGTCACCAGTTTTTTAAGTTTTGGCTGTCTGAACTTATTGGAATTTTTTTTTTTTTTTTTTTTTTTTTACTGAAGTAAAATAAATATTAAATATAGCATAAAATAAGCATATTTTACATAAAAAAGGTAAAAAAAAAAATCACAAAAATTGCATAATTTGATAGATTTTATTTTATTGAAAGTGGTAATAGAACATTTCTAAAATATTATAATAATATTAAATAAATAAAATTGGGATCACACCTGAGACCTTTGTGCCCAAATTTGTCCATGAAGGACAGATTAAGGGCTGTTATACGAAGGATGCTTGAGTGTTAAAATCCGTTTTATAGATGAAAAACTTCAGAAACGTATTACAGTACATCCTGGCATCATTTCAGATTTGAAGCACTGAAGACTGCTGTGTCTAGCAGATGTTTTCCATGCAATTAATCCATAATCCATTAATAGATAATCAAATTCATTCTAAATTAATTTCATTATTGCTTTTTAATGATTACTTATTATTTGGTGATATGGACACAGTAGCATAAACATGGATAAATGGGTGATTGTATCAACTTTCTGCTGTTCATTCATCACTCGGAAAAACTTACACTTAAAACTAAACTAAATAAAATCTTTAAATGTATCTCTCAAAAAAATTTTGAAATTAAATGTTTAACCTTCTCAAGATGGCTGCCAACAGAGCTTCCAGAATCATAATGTCACCATTTAAAAATAAACCAGAGATTTAAAATGGTTACATTTAAATGGGTGACACTTAAAATGAAGTCACGGTGCTGACAGGTGCTGACAGGTGCTGCCACAGAAATGCTAATATCTTCTTCCATGCGTCCTCTTGTGCGTATGCATGCGGTTTGGTTTGCCCACCCCACAGCATGACAACTGCAGCAACAATAACAACACACATTCACAAGTAAAACACAATCCCAAATCAAGTCTAAACATAAAATTAGAATTGACATTGAGTGGGCTTATAAACAACAAAAAGAAATGATAGAGTAGATCATGCATTCATACTTTTCTCCTTTGTCCATTCTAGTTTATAGTTAGTTGCACGGAAGTGAGGTGAGTACGGAGGTTCAATAAGATGACCTGCATCAGGATACATCAGGATTTCCAGCAAGTGCCGATTTCCAGCTTTCTCCATCATCATCGCCATCTGGGTTTAAAAGGTCAGTAGTCAATAACCAAATCATTGATGAGAATACATTTCAACTTATATATATATATATATATATATATATATATATATATATATATATATATATATATATATATATATAATTTTTTTTTTTTTTTTTTTAATTGTAGTTTTAAAAGGGGTCATGAACTGAGAAACCAAAATGCCCTTGATATTTTGACATATATAAAAGTGTGGATAAGCCCCGCCTCCGCAGAAGATCAAAGCCTGCTTCTACATCACTGCCTGTTTAGCCCCACCCACCGATTTGTGCATGTAGTGTATTAATAACGAGAGAGGCAAACATGTAGATCTATGCAGAAATCAAATCAAATGATAAAGATGGCTCCGAAGACAAGATACTGTAGAGTGCCAAGCTGTGGAAAAACTGTCTTTGCATTGTCTTCCTTCTGATCCCAACTTTAGGAAAGAGTGAATGAACTTTTATTTTTAATAAAGTTCCAGACCGCATCAGTGATAACTTGGTTCTTTGTTCACTTTTTTTAGTGCAGATTTGTTTACAAAAAAAGACAAGATTTTTTAATTTTGCTTCGTCTGTTATTACAGATCGTTTGATATTTGATAAGAGTATTTATGCATCCATCTGTCAAACATACACAAGTGTTAGCCAGTCATAGCAGTGGGCATTTACTTCGTAGTCTACAATCTGCCATGCCTATTAAAACAGAGTGTTCTGATGGGGGGGGGGGGGGGTCAAAAACAGGACAGAAAATAGCTTATTACTACTAAATTATGTTTTTTGATGTAAAAAATCTTGATGGCATTATAAGTAGACCTCAGAAAATGGTACAAAATAATAAAAAGTCAGTTCAGGACCCCTTTAAATAAACTTTTAAAACAAATAGTTCCTGTCCTTGATTATGACAGTGCTGTCAGAATGTTTCTGATCCCCGTTCATACTGATCTGTGAAAATGACTAAAAACACTGTATTATTTATGTCAGGCTAGTAGTTGACAATGTCACTTTGTTAAGAAACACTACATGCCAGCACACATATCTATAGACTGAACACAAAATACACATGCACAACGTCACTTATTTCTCAATTTATCAGTTACACTTTATTTTAATAGTCCACCTTAGACATTCTACTAACAATAAGTAACTTTCCAACTACGTCAACTAATTCTCATTAATTTGCAACTATGTGTCTACTATCTGTCAGATATTCCAAAAGGCTGATTCAACAAATTAAATCAGCAAAAACAAGCGCCGATCAAAGCCAATCTAGACATGAGTTGGCCACACCCACAGTTCAAAAAAACTCCAGGCAGTGGGAAGGCCCTGCTTGAGAGAGGAGATCCTTTCTGATGGGTATCTCCCACGGAAAGCCGTCAAGAAGGGAAATTAGATCACAGAATCATACTCGGCCTGGCCAGAACTGGGCTCCCTGTCCTGGTGCACTCTCTCCAGAACTCCCAGGGGGGAAGGTGTACAGACAAAGCCTTGACCAAGTCTGAGCCATAGCATCCAGTCCAAGAGGAGCTGGGTGAGTGAGAGACAGCCAGAGGGAACAGTGTAAAGTCTCTTGAGTTGCAAACAGGTACATCTGTGCCTGTCCAAACACTCTCCAGATGAGCTCCATCCCCTTGGGTTGGAGCCTCCATTCCCCAGGCCTCTGTCCCTGCCCCGACAGGATGTCTGCTCCCGATTGAGAAGGCCTGGGATATGTACGGCTCTCAAGAAGAGGAGTTTCCCTAGGGCACACACAAGGATCTGGTGTGCCAGCCTGTAAAGGTGGCATGAACACAGACCTTCCTGGTGGTTGATGTAAGAGACCACCACTGTGTTGTTGGTGTGCACCAACACATGGTGGCCTCTGAGGTCAATGCATGAAACATGGCCAGCATCTCCAGGCAGCTGATGTGCCACATGAGGTGGCGGCCGCTCCACAGACCCTGGGCTGAGCGGCCACTCTTGACTGCTCCCCAAATGGTGAGGGAGGCATCTGATGTAAGCATTACACAATGACAAGGAGTCCCCAGCACCGGGCCCTGAGATAGGAACCAAGGCTATCTCCACATGTCTAAGGCCCGAAAGCAGCAACGTGTGACCTTGATCATGTGAAGTGGGTTTCCCCTCAGGGTTAGCCCTTTGGTCCTGAGCCACCACTGCAAGGGTCTCATGTACAGCAGGCCAAAAGTTATCACGCTGGATGCAGCTGCCATCAGACTCAACAGTTTTTGGAACTGTTTCACAGTGAGTGACTGGCCTTCTCTCACTCTCTTGACTGCCGCGAGGATCGACTCGATCTGACCAGGAGACAGATGTGCCTGCATTGTGGTCGAATCCCACACCACGCCCAGACAAGTGGTTCTCTGTAATGGGGAAGCACACTTTTCTTGGCGTTCAGTCGTAACCCCAGTTCTTCCATGTGGGCGAGAATGACATCTTGATGTTGAGCCGCCAAATGCTCTGAACGAGTTAATATCAACCAATCGTTGACATGGTTCAATATGCAAATGCCCTGGAGTCGCAGAGGACCCAGAGCCTACAACTCATAGATGCTGTCTTATAAGAGCTCTGGCGAGTGGAGGCCTCAGCACTCTGTAGCGAGAGGACACCTAGCAATGCTTGCGCAAAAAGAAAGAACCCAGCACTGTTAAGCTTTGCGCCCAAAAGCGAACCTCAGGAACTTCCTGTGTTGAGGAAGGATGGGAAGTATACCTCTTTCAAATCTTTAGTGACAAACATGTCCTGGGATGTGATTGAGACATGACCTGATTGAATGTCAGCTTTCTGAACCTGAGGCACGGTTCAGCTGAAGAAGATCTAGAAAGGGACGCAACCCTCCATCTTTCTTCAGAATGATGAAGTACCGGCTGTAGAACCCAGACTCTCTGTTGAAAGGAGGGATCACCTTGATGGTCTCCTTCCTCAGGAGAGTGTTTACTTCTTGTTCTGTGACCAGAGCCTGCTCGGGGCCCACCAGAGTGGGAAACACCCCGTAGAACCGAGGTGGACGAGACCTTGAATCTTGTAGCCTCTTTTTAGTTTGCAGGACCCATTGAGACACATTTGGCAGAATCTTCCTCTTGAGACTGACCTCTGGTGTACTTGGAGCGGCTAGCATGGTGCCCTGAAGCTGAGGTCCAGCAGGGGACGGCCGATCTAGTCACTCTGGAGACCTCCTAGGAGGTAGCGAGCCTCCCAGAACTGCTACGTTTCCAGGGGGATACTGAGAGATGCACTCGCTGGAAACCGCTGTGGCCTGAAGCACTGGGGGTGGCAAGGTTGACAAACCAGACTCCTGATGGCACTGAGGAGAGACGGGCACTATATGATGAGGTGTACACTGCTCTTCCCCAGAGGGGCCCGACCTCAGAAGTCCTGGACCATTGGAGTCAGGATGCTTTAGTTGAAGACTATCTAGCAAGAATGATGGTCTGCAGATCTGCCTTCTGCTTAGAAGCCTTCGGCCCGGGAGTGCCGCTCTGACTCCGCATATTCTGGGGGAGTATGAGATGTCCAGTCTTCATTATTCTTATAACTAAAATAAAATTTGGATGCGTTGTATTTTGCCATGTCCCATGCACTGCTCATTAAATTTGAATGAGAGTAGAATATAGTCAAATCATAAAATTCCAAAATTTTGTTCTCAGATTAATATTTAGTTAAATAAGAGATTACTTAATTTGAGTGTTTTGATCACTTGGTAATAAAAACAATATTTTTATTTAATAAATAAGAAGAGTTTGTCCATGTTTCTTGAATGGTTGTCATATTGGGGAATCCGCCCCTTTAAGAAAATATAATAATAATTCAATCTTATCTATATAATCCAGTGTTTTCAATAGCTAGGTGTGGTGGCGATAACATGCAAACAAAAAACTGCATCCAAATATCAGGTCTCTATCGTTACTTCACTCATACTGCATCTGTTTGAGATGCTTTGGGAAAAACTCCTTTTTCTCCGAAGACTGAAGCCTTTCAATAACACAGTGTATCTGCACGGCCATTGCTTCGTGCAGAGAAAAAAAAAAAAAAAAAAACACTGGCTCGGCAGCGGAGCTGCACAAGCCAATGTTGGTAAAGCCCGCCAGAATGGGTGGGGTCATTTGTCTATATAAGCGCCACATCGCCATAGGATCCTGAGATTATTCTCCCTCAGTGACGACTACTAGATCCTCGCTCTACGAGACTACTAAGCCTTCTCTGTGATCAAGCCTCGCTGCAGATTAAGAGACCCCTTACTGCTCGGCCATTCTCGCAGCTTCATGCTGCCCTCACGCCTGCAGCAGTGACGGTCTCCGGTTCCCTGCCGCTATCTGGAAATATAAAAGGGCAAATTTCAGAGTAAATTTTCAGCGTTGCTGCAAATGCCACACTGCTACTGTCGTGAGCCCAGGAGCCTGTGAGGAAAAAACAGTGGGGCAGAGGAACTCGGCGCTCGGTGACTATTGAGCCCACGCTGGCTGAGCCCCAACGTGCCTCACTCTCTCCACTTAGAGAGGTTTCTCCAGTCCACTTCTCACTCCCAGACAAGCATCCCTCTGCGGCTGCAAGCAATCTGGTCTCATTCGGAGGCAGAGAGTGGGATGCCATGGATGACAACATGTCGTTGGAGGCTTCAGATGCAAAGGAACTGTCGGGCTCGTATGTCGAACCTGCCCCCTTGCCATCTGCACAGCCCAGCATGGCCATGGACGCCGAGCTTTTCTGTGTCCTGTCTAAAGCTATGGAGTAGCTGGATTTGGAGTGGTCTCTGCCAGAGGAGCCCACCTGCAGCTATTTGGATTAGTGGTTCTTGCCAGGGCACAGTCAGGCCCCCCGACAACGAGCTTCACCATTCTTCCCGCACCTACACGACCCGACCACCAGGACCCTCAACTCCCCCCACCCTCACCGACTTCCAACATCACCTCACCCCGACCACACATCAGTCGACGGCGCTGAAGAAAAAGGATATGACAGACTGCCTCCCCTGGATTGAGTCAGTGGCCACGCATCTGTGCCGACCCACGGGCATCGGCTGGAAGTCCCGTCCAAGCCGTGTAGGGTGACTTAAGCTCTCGCCAGACGAGCCTACTCATCGAATTACCTTGATGACTCTCTCATTCTGGCCCAGTTGGAGGACGAGCTACTATCTCACAGATTCCTCCTCCTCAGCCACTTAGAATGCCTGGGACAAAGGGGCAATTTTGCCAAGAGTGCGCTGTCCCCCAGCCAATGGATATAGTTCCTGGGAACAGTTTTAGACTCAGCCCAAATGAGGGCGATAGCCGCGCCAGAATGTGCAGAATGTCTGCTGATGAAAAGTGGTCTCGACAGACGCCTCCAACACGGGTTGGGGAGTGCTGTGTGATGGCAAACCAGCTTTCCACCAAACGGGATCTCCTCTCTCAGGCAAATGGAACGATATGGCACCCCCAGCACCAGCTGTGGGCTCTGCACTGTTGGCTTCTCGATGGGAGCTTGCGAGCCTCCCCAAGAACGTGTTAAACACAATCACTCAGGCTAGAGTTCTGTCTACAAGACACCTTTATGACCTTAAATGGTCTGTCTTCTCTGCCTGGTGTACAGCCCGTACTGACTGCTCTGCTACTAGCATTAGCATTGGTAAAGTGTATGGGACATCTGCAGGTGCTATCAGTGAGCTCCACCTGCCTCAAATTTGGGCCCAACGACTCTAAGGACATCCTTAAACAAAGGCACCGTTATGCACCTAAAGTTCTCTCTATTCCATTTAGAGCAAAGGTAATAACTCTATCGGCGCGTCCTCCTTCAGAGCAAGACCAAGAGTTGAACTTACTCTGCACCGTCAGGGCACTGAAAGTCTATGAAGGAGCCCACTCAACTAGAGGCATTGCCTCTTCCTGGGCCTGGTCTAGCGGTGTGTCCACTGCAGAAATTTGTGCGGTGGCCGGCTGGGCCACGCCGTCCACAGTTGCCAGATTCTATAGTCTGGACATCCTGGCCATACAGATGCAGGTCCTTTCTGCATAGCAGGGCGCTCTGTCGTATGAAAACCAGTGCTTGGCATTTGCCTACTTCATGTATGAGTTCTGAAGCTGTATTGAATTATTTCAGGAAGATTATACAAGGCTGGGCTGACCTCTTTAAGTTTAGCCCTGCTGCCTTTTGTGGGGCTTCCATACAAAATACTTGGTCCCTCTGGGCCCCCTTTGGTACTTAAGGCAAGTATTAGTCATTTCTCTAGCGTAGCATGGAGGGATTGTAATGGTTCCCCAAAGTGTCTTAAACAGATGCAGTATGAGTGAAGTATTGATAGGAAATGTACTCTGTTACTAACGTAACCTCAGTTCCCTGAGATACGGAATGAGTACTGCGTACTTTGCCGTGCTATGTAGCTGCACGACTCAGTCGTCAGTTCAGTCGAAGTAACCTGAGGATCCTATGGCGATTTGCCGCTTATATAACCAGATGACCCTGCCCATTATGGCAGGCTTTGGCGGTCTTTATTGCTTAAACAGACACAGTACTCGTTCCGTATCTCAGAGAACCGAGGTTACGTTAGTAACCGAGTAAGTTTTCTCCAAATAAGAAAAAATAATACATGTGTGAATTGTATGAGTTTCTCTAAAAACACATGGTTTACATAATATTTTATGCATTTATAATTTGAAAGCAAATAAATAACCCTGTTTAGGAAAGGGACATCATACTGTAATGTCTGTTTTGTGGTTTTGTTTCATGTTCTTGTTTTCATGTCTTTTATTTTGTAGTTTGATTCATGCTGTTTGTGTCATGTTTTGATTGGTTTATTGTCTTGTCATGTGATTTATCAGTTATGTTTACTCTTTGGTTGTCTTAGTCATGTGTCTGTTTCCCATTGGTTTGTTCTTGTCATGTGACCTGTACTGTTTGTTACAAGTAGTCATGTTTTTGTCATTAGCGCTTGTCGTGTATTAACGTAACGTTTGTAACCTGCTGTCGGTGAGTCTAGTCTGTTTCATGCCAAGTCAAGTCTGTTTCATGCCAAGTCTGTTCAAGCCTCGTCGAGTCAAGTCTAGTCAAGTCTGTTCATGTTTGTGCAAGTCAAGTCTTTGTTTATTGTTTGGATTATCACTGTAAATAAACTGCACTTGGGTTCATCTACACTCGCCTTCAGTGGACTAATCGTTACACATACCTTTCGGAAAATATAATTTGTATCTTAATGTTGCAATGAAAACGTATTTAACAGTAATATATGTCCATGTCAGGGTGGACATATTTTATGGTTTATGCTTCGAATAATGGCCCATAATTGTAGGGCTGTGACGGTCGCCGTGAGAACCGCATCTACTGCCACTGGCCGTAGTGCACGTGATGTCACGCAAGCATAATAAAAAGTTTTGTATGCAAGTGTAATAACACTAATAGTTGCAAATTGTATTATTTAGACTATATGTTTATGCGTTCTCAAATGACCTCAAATGCCGTACACAGCGTTTCCTTTAGATTGGCAGATTTGAGCGCAGGAAAATACAGTTTATTCTGTATTCAGCAAATCAATTTTGTGTTGGTCTATGGACCTTGTTGGGAAACCAAATATATCACCGATCTGGAGCCATCTTCATTCATGTCACTCATCTGCGTTTGTACAAGTATCTTCAAGTTCCCATGATCGCAAACGCAGGGCTGGTCAGTTTTGGTGATGCTTTCTCCAAACTGGCCAAATACAAACGACACAGCGATAAATGAAAGATATTAACAAGAAATGTGGGAACGATTCCTAATTCAAAGAGAGCGCGTGTGCAGATGAGGAGTTAATGTGCCACTTGCTTGGCGGCGGAACAGTGAACCATGTCTAGTCTACACCGGATGCGACACCGCCACGTCGCAACAGGTTTAGTCTCTTTACAGGACATTTGAACTCTGTGTCAGTACCACATAAACAGGACGAGACGAGGCATGACATGACATAAAGCGAATGGGAAATTAAGACCAAAATTTGTGGGTATTGTGAGGGTTGAAATGCACGATGGTAATATTGATCCAGTAACTACAGTAATTAACTTTCATAGTGGGAAGTGATGCCTTCTGGGGGCATTTTAGCCCAAGTTGCCGGGGGTGTTTTATATGGTGCCCATGAGCTGACATGGTTTTATAAGAGGTCACAGACAATTTTGCAACAGGTAGAAGGATCTACGAGTGTAAAGAACTGCTACTTTTACCAGGATGACTTTAACCAAGCAACAAAACTGGCAACGCACTTAAGTATTTTTTTCTATTTTCCCTTTCCATCTTCTCTTTTCCACCTCTATCGTGTTTTCAATAGATTCCGGTTGTCTCACAACAACGCTCTATCATTAAATGCAGATGGCAATGCAATTTTGCTAACCTGCATTCTATCTGCTCCTCTTATTCGATACCTTTTCTCTTTTTCTGTGGGTCTCTGGAATTATCAGTCTGCTGTCAACAAAACCTTATTCCTGCTATTGCTTCTCATACTGCACTTAGCATCTTGGGCTTGACTGAGACCTGGATTCATCCAGAAGACTCAGTAACCCTTGCTGCTCTCTCTAAAAACTTCTCCTTCTCTCAAACCCACTGACAGGTTGGGAGGGATGGAGGTGCTGGTCTTCTCGTTTCTAATAATTGCAAAATACTCTACCTATGCTACCCTATTTGCAATAATAACTCATTTGAATCTCATGCTATTACTGTAACAGCTCGGATAAAATTCCATGTTGTATTTGTTGTATGTCATTTATCGCTCTCCTGGGCAACTGGGGACCTTCCTAAAAGAGCTGGATGGGCTGCTGTCCTCATTCCCTGAGGATGGCAGTCCACTCATAGTCTCTGGTAACTTTGCCTTATGCTGCAGATTTCCATTCACTCCCAGCTTCATTTGACTTCAAATGCCTTACCACCACAAGCACTCACAAATCTGGCAAGCAACTGGACTTAAAGGGTTAGTTCACCCGAATATGAAAATTAGCCTTTGTTTTACTCATCTTCGAGGCATCCTAGCACTTTTCTCTCACTTCCGGTATCTGTCATATGTGGACAGATCTGTCATAGGCGTTCCAGCAGATGACACCGGACGTATGCGC
Source organism: Cyprinus carpio (assembly GCF_018340385.1). Taxonomy (NCBI): domain Eukaryota; kingdom Metazoa; phylum Chordata; class Actinopteri; order Cypriniformes; family Cyprinidae; genus Cyprinus; species Cyprinus carpio. Next base: position 18,947,510 of record NC_056600.1, on the reverse strand, counting down.
AGCATGCACATCTCTGAGATATGCTAGTCTCACGAGTTTGTTCTCCACAGGGATTCCACTTTACATTGAATCCTATCTCAATGATTGGTCTTTAAAGGTGACATGGGGAGGGGAGGTTTCCAAAGCACATCAACTGCTCACCGGTATTCCGCAGAGATGAGTTCTTGGACCTCTACTCTTCTCCATATAAACACTGCATCACTAGGTCCCATCATACAGGCACATGGTTTTTCCTACCATTGCTATGCTGATGACAGACAGTTCTATCTCTCATTTCAACCAGATGATCGATCGGTAGCTGCACGGATCTCAGGCTGCCTGCAGAACATCACAGCATGAATGAAAGAACATCACCTACAGCTCAACCTGACAAAGACTGAGCTTCTCATCTTTCCTGCCACTCCGACTCTACAGCATGATTTCAGTATCTAGTTGGGTTCATCAACAATTACCCCATCAAGTTTGGTCAGAAATCTTGGTGTAATCTTGGATAACCAGCTGACTTTCAAAGACCACATTGCAAAACCTACTCGATCTTGCAGGTTTGCATTGCACAACATCAGAAAAATTAGCTCCTTCCTAAGGGAGCATGCTGCACAACTTCTTGTCCAGGCCCTTGTCATTTCTAGACTGGACTACTGCAATGCCCTTCTGGCTGGACTTCCAACGCACAATCAAACCTTTACAAATGATTCAGAATTCAGCAGCACGACTGGTCTTCGATGAACCCAAAAGGGCCCATGTCACACCTCTCTTTATCTCCCGGCACTGGCTCCCGGTTGCAGCTTGCATCAAGTTCAAGACATTCATGCCACAGGCTCAGCACCCTCCTACTTCCACTCACTTTTGAGAATCTACATCCCCTCCAGAAGTCTGAGATCTATGAGTGAGCGATGCCTCATGGTACCATCACAGAGAGGCACAAAGTCACTTTCCAGAACTTTTTCGTTCACTGTTCCTGGCTGGTGGAATGAACATAATGCAGAAAAGCTCAAAATTAACCAGTTCCCTTCCGAGGCAACCTCAAACTGCATCCTCTAGGGGTCACTATGGGGCATGCCTTCAGCGTGATCAGTGTCTGAAACATACATCTAAACATGACAATAACATTGGCCGGTGACGGCCTGTGACGTCATCACCAGCCACGACCACAGTATAAAAGGGCACTGGGAGAACACATCATCCTCTTCTTTGTCTTCAGGACTGTTTTGTTTGAAGCGTGCATTTCCGGTAAGAACAATTACTCTTCCTTACCATGGCGGGCACTAGTAAGGCATTTAAGAAGTGTGTGGATCCGTGTCCTCGTTATTTGACACCTCGTTATGTGACGTCATCACCAGCCACGACCACAGTATAAAAGGGCACTGGGAGAACACAACATCCTCTTCTTTGTCTTCAGGACTGTTTTGTTTGAAGCGTTCATTTCCGGTAAGAACGATTACTCTTCCTTACAATGTTGGGCACTAGTAAGGCATTTAAGAAGTGTGTGGATCCGTGTCCTCGTTATTTGACACCAGATGACACACACAATCTTTGTGTCTTTTGTTTGGGCGAAGAGCATGTCCTCGAGGGGGCAGATTGCACACACTGCGAGCTTTTTTCTATGAAAAAGCTCTGCTCTCGTTTGTTTCCCTTTTTGAGGAAAGAGGGACAGCCATCAGTTGCCCGTGGTTCAGGACCTGAGGCACAGAAGGAAATGAGCTTGTGGGGATCACAGATGGACCTGGCTGATGAGTTAAAAAAGCGTATTTTCCTTTAGTGCTCATCAGTGACAGATGAGAGTTAGCTGCTGGACAACGATGCTATCTCTCTTACGTTGTCTGATCCAGCAGCTAGTGCTCTACTGGGTCAAAGCCAGACTGAGCAGGAGATGTCTGATGAGTAGTGTTGGGCAAGTTACTCTGAAAATGTAATCAAATTACTCATTTTAAAAGTAATCACGTTACTGTTCTGATTACTTTATTTCAAAAGTAATTAGTAATTAGTTACATTACTATTTACGTTACTTTTTTCTCCATGAAATGTATGAAATCCCAGCATACACGCTCCTGATAAATATTTATTAAAGCATCAACATTCACAAAACACTGTTATTTTTAACTAAAGTAAGCATAGGCTGCTGCGTTCATGGTTTGGCATGGCAGAATGCCAGCAAAGAGCACTGCTAAAAGTTATCTCAGTTCATCGCAGTCTCACAAATCTCTGTTATAACACAATAAATATATGCATAAAGAATCTTTCATAATGTCTGAAATTTGTGTGTTTTAATGAGAGGATTCGTGAGCAGCAAATTTCAGCACTTCATTGCTCAATGCTGCTGTCATGAATCTGGTCTACGAACTCTGTTTGTTCACCACCAGAGGTCATTATCCACCACACAGACTCTCACACTACACACTATACCCCAGACTACATATCGCACGATCCATTGCACTAATGACACAGCTGCAATCAGTCAGACTCCCTATATAACACCTGTTCATTTGCTGCTCAGATCACTGAGTATTGTTCTGTGTTTTTCACTCTCCCAGTGTCAGCTGCGATACGGAGCCAGTCTATTGTCCTAGTTTTGTCTTATTCATAGTTCCTCGTTTAGTCTAGTCCTTCCTTGCCTGTTTTCCCGTGTATCAATCTCTGCCTCAAGTAATGCGTTACTGCCCAACACTGCAGATGAGGATGAAGAAGTCAAGACTGAGTCCTCATAATCCTCCTGCCCCACGTATAATGAGCTGCTTGAAGTTATGGATTGAGCCATGGTGAGGCTTGACTTGCCGTGAAAGTGGGCCAAGAAAGTGACGCCTCGAGGCTGCGTTGACAAGCGTTTCCTTTCTAACCATAGCCCTCCAGCTCAGGTGAGCCTTCTTGGTCACACACCTGATTGAAAGGCTCATTATGTAGCTCATTATGCTGGCTTTTGTTTTCTCAGGTGTGAATCACACTAATATTGATGGTCAATCAGGCATATGCCCTTTCAAAACAAAAAGTGTCTTAGAAAATTTAAATTAATCTATTGTTTTCTGTGAGCGAGTAAACAAGATGATTTTCACATCATTTTGAAGCAAAAATTCTAGGCTACAAGCTCCAGGTTTGACAGTCTTGTGAACAAATGTTCATTGGGTGTTTTGTGGCCAGAGGTATAAATACAGCATGTTTTTAATGTGTGTTAAAACAGTGTATGGCCCCTTTAAGAGATCACCGATCTCTGCCCGCGAGATTTCCTGTTTGCATGTGCGTGAATAGAACAGCCATTTTGTCATAATCCGATGTAGCTGCCGAGTGCCATGTCGTGGTGTTGGCATCAGGGAGATTTATTATGAAGTGATGCTGTCTTTCTGGGTAAATATTACGGTAAAACCTTTCTTTGATATCCGAGAGAACCAGAGACCTGTTTGTGTGAACTTTCGATGTGTAATTCTCTGTAGATGAGATCAGATCGTGTGTGATCCATGTGAACCTTGCGTCGGGTGATAGTGGAAGTTTCCAGTTCAAGTTCAGTATTTCTTGTTCTGTTCTTGTGTTAGTATCTGGGATTGTACAAATGCTATCAGTCCTGTTAAAACTCCTGTTTTAATGTTTAACAATGTGCTTTCATGTGAAAAAGGTGGTTATTGTGAGAGCAGAGATGAGATTACTTTATTAATGTGTTTCTTTTATCTCTTCTTTGTACCATAGCACTACCGTATTCTTTACTGTGTCAGTACCTCACTTTTTGACCATGTTTGCATAAGGATTCAGGATTTTGGTGAAGCTAAAAACATTTATCTAAGTGTTCCTTTGCACTTTGTCTACACGGCCTGATCAAGTATCAAGATATTTTTGGTTGTGCTCACTCCAGAGTAAATTATTTGGGAGTGTGTGTCTCCTACTGCTTTTCAACCAGTGTTAATCTGTTGTTAATCTACATTTTTGTTTTTGTTACATTGGAACCGGTGAAACATTTCATTATTATTATTTTTTCTTTCTGTAAGTCTTCAGTGTCATTACACTGTGTAACTCTTGGGAGTAATAATTTGAATTTAGTAATTTTTCTTACTTTTCCTATTTTCTTGTGTATTATTTATTTGTATTTATTTATTTTTGCTCAGCTGTGTTTCCGCCGACCGCTGTAACTTCTTTTAAGTAAAAAAAACAGCAGTCAGATAAAACCCCTATACAAACAAATTAATCTGTTGCCGTGTGTGTTTCTTTTTCCTGACCACCCGGTTACAGTTTTATGACCTTATTTCAGTGACTTCAAAATTTTAGTTTTTCACTGACCACACATAAATGTTGTTTTCTCAAAAACACAATCATGTACAACATTTTGGCGTGGGTATACTGTTCCCCACAGTGACCCCTAGAGGATGCAGTTTTAAGTTCCCTTGGAGGGGAATGTCTCAGGTTACATATGTAACCATGGTTCCCTTAGAAGGGAACGAGACACTGCGTCCTCTAGGTCCCTTGCCATGCTTCGCACATAAGCTTAAGACAAAGAAGTGGATGACGTGCTCTCCCGGTGCCCTTTTATACTGTGGTCACACTGGGCGATAATGTCACAGGCTGTAACTAGCCAATGTTATTGTCATGCTCAAATGTAAGCTTCAGACACCGGTCACACTGAAGGCACTCTCCATAGTGACCCTTAGCAGATGCAGTGTCTCGTTCCCTTTTCAGGGAACCATGGTTACATACGTAACCTGAGACGTTTTCTCATACAATTAAAATTAACAGATGCTAACATTGTCTGCAATGATGTACAACACAAACACCTCAGTTAAAATGTCAGAAAATGTAATTTAGTGTTCCATGAACTTTTAATGAAGTTTTGAAGTTTGCTCTGTTTTATGTTACAGTAGAAAGCAATGTTTAGTTATAAGCTTACTGTGACAGAACTGAAAAATATGTAACTCACGTCTTCAGCAGATTCCACTGCAGGAAGAGTCTGATCATCATCACCATTCACCAACAGAAGAGGACACTTTATTCTCCCAACCTGTGTGCATTTTAAAAGATGATTGGCGTTAACAGAAAAACAAATTATTAAAAATAGATTAAAAACTAGACAAACAGATCAACAAATCCATCATGATATATACTCACATCAACTTTGGCACTTTGACAGGGAAGTGATAAGATCAGATTTCTGAGGATAACCTGGTTGTCCTCATTCACACATAGCTTATCTGCATGGCTGGAATTAAAAAATATATATATATTTTTATTTTTAACATTAGTAAAATATTCACAATGGACAGATTTACTCAATATTACAGTTGTTTAATAGTGTGAACACAATGTATGTATATGTGTGTGTGTGTGTGTGTGTGTATAAACAATTTACATTTATATAGTTACACTTACATCTACATATTACAATTAACATTTATATATTCAGAATTATAACTACATTTAACGATTTACATTTATATATTCAGACTTATAACTATATGTTCTGATTAACATTTATATATTCAGATTTGTCTATAAATTCAGACTTACAATTATATATTTAGAATTACATTTATATATTCAGATTTATAAATATATATTCAGATTTATAAATATATTCTGCTTTACTTGTATAAATTCAGACCTATATGTGTATATTCAGATTTACTTCTATATATTCACAGTTTACATTTATATAATTTATATATTCAGATTTTATGTTAGGGTGACCAAACGTGGCATTTTCCCAGTACATGTCCTGGCCAGGATTTCTATATTGCCTAAAATATCCACGTTTTAGCTTTGTTTGGCTGCACAAACCAATTGTTGTACGACAAAGTACCGTGAGAGCTCTAGAGAGCAGATGGCTTCTTGTGCTTTTGAATCGCTCTTACGGAACTTTGATGTTATACACCGATCAGTATGCTCAGTGCTGCTTCAAGTCGAACACTAATATGTACAGATATTTGCTTTGCTTTGACCTTTCTCTGCAGATCCCACGATTGGTCGATTATGTACAATGTCTGCATGTTATTGGTCAAATGATCATTACCTTCATTAAGTATGAAAACAGGAAACCAAAGCCAAAACGTGGATATTTTAGGCAATATAGAAATCGTGGCCAGGACGTGTCCTGGGAAAATAGCACGTTTGGTCACCCTATTTTATGTCATTATTTTCTGTTTGGTGCTTCATACCTCTTTTACTACATACACACACACTTAACTGCGACTTAAGTGCTCAAATGATTGTGGTGGAACTCTGTGTAATTAAAAGTATGATAAAAGCTAAACACTTATAATGCCATAACATCCTAATCCTACATCCTCATGGTTTCTGTGTCTAACCTTTTCATCAGCTCAAAGAGTTCAGAGAGGGATTTTTCAACAGGCATCAGATGACTTCCACTTATGCACACACAACACTGGGGCTGCACAATAAAAAGACACACCAAAATATGGAATGTAATACAAATAATCTGCATTTAAAATGTAGATACACGTGTTTAGATGTGCCAAGCAAACCTTAATGACTTTGGAGTAGGACGCCATACTGAGTGTGATGGCACTTCCCAAACTTAGCCCAAGAACAGCCAAATGATCCTTCTTTACCATTGGATGATTATTCAGGATCTGGTATGCTTTCTACAGGAAACATGTATACAGTACATAAACATGCATATCTGTAAAGACTATATAAAGACTATATACAGTTGTCCCACAACATAACCCAACTTTGGGTCCAGGTTTGCATGCACTCAATCCAAATGGAATTTACATTTTGAGTGAAGGTTCGGGATGGAGGACTGTTCTCCTGCTGATGGACAGTGTTTTTATTTTATTATTATTTATTTTTTTTGTTATTTTTTTTTGGCATTCATCCAATATGTGACCACCTTCTTTGTCACAGATAATGAGATGTTGTGATAATTAATTAAGCTAAAACTCAGCAGTCTAAGCATATGGCAAATCAACTCCATATATTATCACATGTGCTTTTATGGCCCGAAAATCTGAGTGGGTGCTGAAACAGTTCCTCCGGAACAACAGGCAGGTAATTACAATGCCAAACTACATCAAATGTCATGTCAAGTTGGTCCACATTTTTAAACCAAAAGTTCTGAATTACCTCAAAGTAAGAAGCATCAGTGTCTTCCAGGCTCAGGTCTTCTGGAGTGAGGTACTCAAGTGCCATGGATGCAAAGCCATGAGATGCAAGCAGGGCAGAACGGTACTCAACGAAATCACCACCTACTCCCCACAGGTCCAGCACTCCTGGGTATGGCCCGGAGCCTAAAAAAACTTGGCAAGTCATTTTCAAGCAATTTACATAACGTATTTAACACAAAATCAAATATAAATCAACCCCTTGGGAAACCGGGGAATATGAAACAATGTCAAAATTGAACATGAATGGTTGTGGGTGATTAGAAATCTAATATGGATATTTGTACCTGGAGGCAGGAATAATGTTCCTCGTACTCCTTTCTCCCTGATGTTCACCCGCTGCACACCTGGTGCGACGTACCAGCGTTCTATGACTCTGGTGGTCAGGGGTGTTTGCTGACTGAATCCTTGAGATAGATGCCCACTGTATACTGAAATACGAACTTCCATTGGTCTGAAAATGTCCCTCTTACGTATCCTAGCGTAAAAAGAACAGTAGTTAGGTGACTTCTGGCTTCCAAGCTCCTCACATAAAAATTAAATCTGAATTTAAACTTGGTAATAAAAAGCCCACATCACATTTTTCTAGTCAAAGCTACCTGAGTCCATGTCGACTTCCTGGTATGGGCCTCATGCTCCACAGCAACCCCATTGGCTCTGTGCCATCATAAGTGCCTCCCAAACTTTCATCTTTGAACCCTAAATTATATATGACAGCATGCATCCACAACATGTACTTGCAAATCTAGATGTGTATCTTCCCCGAAACTGATATCAAAATGACCAGTTTTAAAGTTTTTGTTATTTGGAAATCCTTGCTGAAAATCTGTAGATAATTTGCTTTGGAATTTGGAAGTGATGTGACTTGGAATTTGTGCCCTGCATTTAAACCATTCAAGTGCACACACAGAGTAGTGAGCAGTGAACACACACACACACACCCACACCCGGAGCAGTGGGCAGCAATTTTTGCTGCAGCACCCTGGGAGCAGTTGGGGGTTCGGTGCCTTGCTCAAGGTTCTCACCACAGTCATGGTATTAAAGGTGGAAGACAGTGCTGGTCCTTCACTCTTCCCACCTCCAATCCCTGTTGGTACTGAGACTGTACCCATGACTTTTGGGTTACAAGTCCGACTCTCTAACCATTAAGCCAGTATATCTCTGAAACTTTAATTTCACTAAAGTTCTCCTGGAAAACAAGTCCCATTTGAATATAAATTTACTTAGTTTCTATCTAGTTTAAGTAGGACCTAGCTGTAATTCATTTATTTTATGTAATTTATGGCCATAAACTTGTCCAATCAGCTGGTTGATGGTTAACCTGGTTAGGGCTGATAGACCATCTTGGCAAACCTGGCTAGTACCTAGCTGATGTAATTTCCACTTTAATCCAAAACATGACTTATGCTGTTATAAGGAGCTTGTATAAAGGAGCATCAGCTTTGTTAAAATGGAGCTCCTTGTAATCCAACTGGGGGCTGATAGACCTAATGCCAAATGGAACAGTATGAAACCTTGGAAATGTTTCATGAGCAGCTGAGCTTTGCCACCAAAATTTTAACAATGGCACATTCAGGCAAATTTGCCCTTTATAACACTGGAAAATCAGATCTTTCTTGTCAAAAAACAATGCACAGCTCCTCAACCAAGTTCTTGTCATTTCAATAATAGACTACTGCAATGCCCTGCTAACCAGCATGACTAAGTATCTACAGATGAGCTTGAATCCAGCAGCTCATCAATTAGTCAAAGAGAACCCATGTCACATTTCTCCTGATCTCACTCCACTTGCTCCCAATAACTGCCAGAATCAAATCATGCATTAGACTGTACTACACACCTGTCACTGATCCATGTTCATCACTGACATAGTGTCCAAATGCCTCCCAGAAGTCCTTGTCATCTGACTGATGCAGAGAGTGTAGTGTCACTTTTTGATTTGGTGGTAAATTTGTTACCGCAATCTGAAACTTCTCATCCAACAGTCCTCGAACGGGCTGAACAGAGAGCAAAGGGCATGTCCTCTTCTGAGTGCTCACAGACCTATTAGAATACATGTGAAAATAGCATCTGAAATTTTCTTCTGGCTTACCATAAAGAATAGCAATTGTGTTAAGGAATATGAATGGTAGACCGAAGACATCCTATTCAGAGTGTCCAAATATCTATTGTGAAAAAATTCTAGCTGCAGACCAAACCACAGAACCTACCCAGCACATTTTAATTCTCTATTTCAAGGTTAAATAGGGGGTAAACATTTAAAATGCTAAACAAAAACCATGGTCTGACACAGATCTGCCAGTCAGAGATTAAATAGCGTTACTCTACCCCACTCAACATGTCCATAAAATATCCATGTAATCCCTAAGGCCTATATACACACACATGCATATATATATATATAAAAAGTTTTTGCCACCTTCCTGTTCTTTTTTCTTTTTAATCTTTTTTTTTTTTTTTTTGCATATTTGTCACACTTAAAAAAGATTCAGATCATCAAACAAATTTTAATATTACACGAAGATAACCCGAGTAAATACAAAATGCAGTTTTGAAACAAAGATTTCTTTTATTAAGGGAAAAAAGCTGTCCAAACCTGCCTGGCACTCCATGAAAAAGTAATTGCCCCCTAAATCTAATAACTGGTTGTGCCATCCTTGGCAGCGACAACTGCAAACAAGCGTTTGCGATAACCGACAATGAGTCTTTCACATCACTATGGAGGAATATTGGCATACTCTTCTTTGCAGAATTGTTTTAAATCAGCCATATTGGACGGTTTTCGATCATGAATGGACTGTTTAAAGTCACAGCATTTCAATTGGATTTAAGTCTAGACTTTGACTTGGCCACTCCAAAACTCAAAAAAAGCACACTTCCATCAATTATGGCAAGTCGTCCAGGTCCTAAAGCTGCAAAGCAGCCCCAGACCATCACACTACCACCACCATTTTTGACTGTTGGTATGATGTTCGTTTTATGAAATGCTGTGTTGGTTTTACGACAGATGTAACAGGACACATACCTTCCAAAAAGTTACAGAAATTACAGAATATTTGCCTAAAAGCCTTGGGGATAATCAAGATATTTTTGGCAAATGTGAGCCAAGCCTTTGTGTTATTTTTGGTCAGCAATGGCTTTTGCCTTGGAACTCTCCCATGGATGCCATTTTTGTACAGTCTCTGTCTTATTGTTGAAACAAAAACACTGACCTTAATTGAGGCAAGTAAGGCCTGCAGTTCTTTAGATGTTGTTCTGGGTTCTTTTATGACCTCCTGGATGAGTCATCATTGTGCTCTTGGAGTAGTTTTGGTAGGCCGGCCACTCATGGGAAGGTTCACCACTGTTCCAAGTTTTCTCCATTTGTGGATAATGTCTCTGACCGTGGATTGCTGGAGTCCCAAAGCATCAGAAATGGCTTTATACCCCTTTCTAGACTGATACACGTCAACTATTTTGTTTCATATCTGTTCTTGAATTTCTTTAGATCGTGGCATGATGTGTTGCTCTTTAAGCATGCTTCATTTTGTCAGTCAGGTTCTATATTAGTGATTTCTTGATTCAACAGGTCTGGCTGTAAACCTGGGTGTGGCTAGTGAAATTTTACTCATCTTTCTAAAATAGTGTGGTTAATCACAGTTCTTACATGATTTAACAGGAGGGGGCAATTCATTTTTTCACATGGGGCAGATACATTGGAACAGCTTTTTTTTTCCTTAATAAATGAAATCATCATTCAAAAATTTACTTGCATTATCTTTGTGTAATATTAAAATTTGTTTGATGATCTGAATCTTTTAAATGACAAATATGCAAAAAAAAAAAAAACTTTTCATGGCACTGTGTGTCTGTGTGTATATATATATATATGTATATATGTATATATATATATATATATATATATATATATATATATATATATATATATATATATGGGTTGTTGTCGTGACATGGCATTTTCACTGGCCCACAGGATAAAAAGTAATATAATTAATATTGTCGTTATTTAATATGCTGTAAATTGTTAAACATTTCTACATCCTAATTAAAATTAGCCCATATGTTACTCACCCTCAATTCATCCTTGGTGTATATGACTTTCTTCTTTCAGACTAACCTAGTCAGGGTTATATTAAAAATTTTCTTTGAACTTTTTAGCTGTTTCATGGTACTCCGGGTGTTGCTTGCATCAGTCCAAAAGAAGTTAAATATAAATCGCCCATCCATAAAAATAGTGTCTTATACGGCTTTGGGGGGTGAACATAGGCCTTCGATTCGCTACAGAAGGCCTTTGTTCATCCCCCGGAGCCATGTGAGACAATTTTTTAATGGAGGGACGCTTTTTATTTAACTTCTTTTGGACTGATGCATGCAACACCCGCTGAGTGCCATGAAACAGCTTAAAAGATCAAAGACAATTTTTAATATAACTCCAACTGGATTCGTCTGAAAGAAGAAAGTCATATACACCTAGGATTACTTGGGTGTGAGTAATTAATGGGCTAATTTTCATTTTGGGTGAACTAACCCTTTAAGGCTTTGAAATAACAGTGAAGAAAAAAATTAATTTTCACATAGCCTAATCTATTTATATGAATATAATGTGTATATTATAATGATTGTATAACAGAATATAACATAACTGTGCAATAAACGTATAAGTTTGAAATGAATGGGGCTACCAAATGTGTGAAAATCAAGTCTTTGCTCATAATAGGCAGGAGGGGCAATATTATTAGTCTAAATCTGGAAAGTTGCTGGGTTTAACAAGGCAGAGGACTGTGAATATACAAGAATCAAACCGCTTATGAACCATTCAGGCATACCTGTCAACCATCCCATTTTTCCTGCGATTCTCCCGTATTTTACCATTCTATTCCACTATAATCCCATTTAAATATTTTCCTGTATTTTCTCCCGTATTTTGAATTTTAAAAATCCCACTAATCCCACTTTTATGTTTGCTACATTCGCCTCCGGTGAAACTTCCGTAATTTGTATGGCCCAAACAAAGAACTTATACTGACTTCTATACTTGGCTTCTATACTGTTTGGCCCAAACCTCATTATATGAATAATCATGTCAACATATTCCAAGGTTGTCCAGTTGCCAAACCTTGTATGAAACACATCCTTCTCAAACAATCGACACATACAAATTTCAACCCATCTGCCCCCTCAATTTAGCAATCTACAACCCAGTGATGCTATTGATATCTGCACAGGGAGTACCGTATGAGTAAAACAAGGATCACTGGTAGACATGGGAGGATAAGACTCAGGTGGTGCTCCAGTAAAAAACAAACAAAATATACATGTAAATTGAGATGTAGCTTACAATTCAAAAGGCTATGGTTTAAGTGAATAAATATAAACGCTGCAAGTTTCAAAGTCAGGTGCTGTGCTGCTTTGTTTTTTACTGGCGAAAAGCGCCACCTGCTGGCAAAGAATGAATTAGCATTTTTCATTCTTTGGTCTTTGTTTAGACCAAAACGCCCCTTATTTTAATGCAGGAATCATGCAGTTATAAATGTGAACCAGTGGATCGATAAGAAGATAATTAATTATTAAACTCTAAAGATATAGCCTATTCTAATATATATTTCTATGTTACTAAATGAATTTAATTGTTTAATAATAATTGTTTAAATTAATATAATAAATGAATTAGCGCTGTCATCGTTAATCCGTTAAAGCATGCGATTAATTTTACAATCCTTAACGTGTTAAAATAATTATTATTAACGCAATAAATGCAAAATTACTGAAGCACGTTTTTTATTCTAACCCTTTAACCCAATTTTGCTTCTCTGCTTGCAATCAGATCATTTTAAGCTGCTAAACTCCGGGAAATTTTCAGTCCAATGATCCAGTAAGCGAATGTATTCAAACAATCCATCCAAAACAGAGTTAATATAAAGGATGAGAGAGAGATTGCAGAGAGAACAGAGACTCGCATTGCGTTTTAAGTGAATTATTCATTCCAGTGTGTTTGGCTTTAAAACACGTGCTCTGTCATATTCTGTGATTATCTCTGAAGAGCCAATCTCCCTCAAAAGTCGCGCTGTTTGAAGTACAGACTGAACAGATTGTCAACATCCCACCACTGTATGGGCAGATGAGACTCAAACTATGTTTTCTCGACTGGATAACCAGTCTCGCTAGTAATTCTTTGACTAATGAAGACTGCAATCAAGGTAAAGGCGATTGCGGTGGCGTACAGAAGTCGTACAGTACAGTAAGTACCCGTGAGTCTTTTATAATAATGCATGTATGAGTGGATTAGGGATAGGGTAGGATTAGGGATGTAGAATATGGTCATGCAGAATATGTGCTTTATGTTAATAATAGGCATGCTAATAAGAAACTAGTTAATAATGAGAATTGGTCCCTATACTAAAGTGTTACCATGTAATTAAACTGATAAAAAAAAAAAAAATCTTCAATTATCCTCAATACAATATTTATTTACTTATGTAACATAATTGTAATACCAATTTATCCACTCCCTGGTAAGAATATAAATAAATGAGGAATTTACAGTGAATGTAACCTTTTATATTTTTAATTTAAACATTTTTATACCTTTGAACATTTATAACATTTACTAAAAATGAAATGTGGCTATCAAAATATTTTTATATAATTTCTCATCCTGAAGAAAACACTGATTATACAAGTCAAATGGCTTACCTTAAGGAAATCAAGTTGTCCACACGGTTTATTTGTTTTAATATTGTCAAATTTGCCACACACCTAAGTTTAGAATTAAAAAATGCTGCAGTGAAGTAATACATAATTGTATATGGTTGTGCAGGTGCAGGCAATGAGAAAGGCAATGACTCAGGAACAGAGTATGATGGGCTTTTTATTACGGTAAAAAAATTGCCTGAGGTGATCAGTGCAGGTTAGGCGGCAACATAACTGGGGCATGGCCCACAGGACAGAACACCCTGCTCACATAGTTTACATAGACATGAGAGTACATGGCAAGACAAACAAACCTAAAAACTCACATTAAGTTGGTTACACCAACCACATGGTCAAACACAAAACACAACGTGTCAACACAAGTCATGGCAGGATTGTTCTGAACCTATCATCCCAATAAAGGAGCCACCAGACATAATATACAGATTTTACTTTGGGGATTTTATATATCTTATAAACTTGTATTTTCATCCCCCCAGGGAATATACAGATGTGAAAATTATATATGACTTTATAAGTAACATATATGGCAACATCACTCTTGAAATAGTATTAATATAAAAATTGAGATAACCAGTTACATCAAAAAAAAAAAAAAATGTTATGTTGGGTTGAAAATCAACAAAGGCATTTGCTTTCCTGTCCTAAACTATATCTTCCATAACAAAATGGACATTTGGAATTGCTGAAGACACAGAGGTGCTAACAATAATCAAAGCGTATAGGCCAAGATGTGTAGACATCGGAGGTCTGCTAATTGTCACACCTTTATTAAAGTTGGGAAAGCTTTAATCTGCTGATTGGTTAGTTTGAATGTTTGGTTTTCAGTCACATGGTCATGGAAGGGATAAAAGAAGACTGTAACAATTGCTCTATCTCTGGTCTCTGTCTGTTTCTTGGGACATTCTTTATTTGCCTCTTCTTTGCTATCCTTTTTGGGGGCTTTGTTCTTCCTCTCTACCTGTCCTCTGCCTTCCATCTCTGTCTCGCTCTCTCTGGTAACATTCTAAATACATGCTCGTATGATTAATAGTATACAGTATGATTTATCATCTTATACATCTATTTTGTAACCATCCCAAGCTGTTAATATAATAACATGTTATTACTGTTAATACATCTTTTCGATTACAAACTAAGTGCAAACTCGTTTTGAATCAACATTAACAGGAGTGCAATACAAGGTGGTATAAATAGCAGTGGTTTGTAATAGACAAGAAATGTACAGTTTTATACCATCATACTGATAACCCTTCTTTAGTCATTCACCAATCCTGCAGCCTGAATAACTGTAGTTAAACCACCCTTTACTGATAGGTTGTTCATTAAATATTGATTTCTTTTGAACAAATCTTTAATATGTCTCAGGAACAACGAGTTGTCTCAAGCCCCTTTCACACTGCAAGTCGGACCCGGCAAATTGCCGGTACATTGCCGGGTCGACTTCTGTGTGAAAGCAAACACGTTCCGGGATTGAACCCGGGTCGGGGACCTAGTAACATTGCCGGGTTCAGTCCCGGAACGAGCGCTGTGTGAACAAAAGCCAGAACTAATGCCGTGTCGTAGTGATGACGCGCATTATCACGCGACTCTTTTAGCGGTTGTTTTTAAGGCAGATCAGCGTTCGCAACGAAACAAATATGTGTGAACTGTAACGAAGCAGAGGTCAGTTAGTTCCTTACTTTCCGCGCTGACGCTGAGATCGTTCACCAGCCTAAGTGAAAGTTAACGTGCCTAGCGTTTTCGACTCGTACATTACACGTCACACCCTGATATCACGTGTCTTTACAGGACCTTCACGGGTTGTGTGTGAACGCACACACATATTCCGGGTAATCACTGGCAGTGTGAAAGTGCAAAATCTAGCAACCCGGGAACAATTGCCGGGACACATTACCCGTGTTTTTTCCGGAATCGCAGTGTGAAAGGGGCTTCAAAGAGTGATTTGTTAATCTTGTGTGCATGACCAAGCATGCACAACATCCTATAGGTTCTGTAAAGGAAAAAGAGTTCACCTTACAGGTCTTGGGGTCCGGGTTGTTTGTTCACCATGTGACAGCCCCATAGGCTAAGAATATCTGTATAACGGAAGTATAAATGATTAGTTCACCCTTGGGTCCAAGTCATTTGTTCTTTTCAGCTGTTTTGGATACTGAAATTAGTTAAAGGGGTCATATGATGCGATTTCAAGTATTCCTTTCTCTTTGGAGTGTTACAAACTGTACGTGCATAGATAAGATCCCTAAAGTTGCAAAGACTAAAGTCTTAAACCCGAAGAAATATTCTTTATAAAAGTTGACTCGACCACGCCTTCATTAAACGCCTCGTTTAAACACGCCCCACATGTCTACGTCACTGTGTGGGAAGATTTGCATAACACCGTCCAAATGTTCACGCAAAGAAAGAAAGCATAACTTTGATTCTCGCTGTAGTATTGTTGCTGCCGCCGCTGTCATGTCGTGGAGACGCTGTGTGTTTTGGTGTGAAAGAAAAACTACTTTGTGTGGCCTTCCAAAAGAGGACACAACTAGAAATCAGAGGTTAAGTTGTATTTACAACACTGTTCCAGAACAGTTCCACCCAAATATTCAGATGTGTGCAGCGTATTTTACGGAGGACTGTTTCCTGAACCTGGGAATGCAGCCTATAATACCGTCTACACACAAAGGCTGTTTCTATAAAGTAGGGCAGTTCCAACTTTGCAATGACAGTCTGGCGCTTCTGACTCACAGCCTGTAAGTGCGTTTTCATATTAAAAGAATTTGCCACTGACAATTCAAACTTGAGTTTTGAGCAGTGTAGAGTAGTGCTTGTTTTATGTTAACATTGCGTGATATGCAACGCAATGCGTAAAAAGACAGTATAAGTCATTATAATCAGTAATTATGTCCCCACTGGTGCAACAAATGCCTTGTTTGTAATGGGTTTTATTGGTTTTGTGTTGTCGCACCAGGACACAGCATCACAGAATGGTAAGGGGCGTAACATTTCCGCATAAACACATTGCATTACACCAAATACACAAAATAATGTTCTTTTTAGCAACGTCATATGACCCCTTTAATAACTCCTAGCCTTCCTTACAAACAAGTTACAGTTATGTGATGCATCTCTGGTAGTGTTTTGTTATGTCTTACAATCTTACTTGTTGTTTTGTTACTTTGTTTGTTCATATAATGCAATTTCAAGTTTTCCTTTCTCTTTGGAGTGTTACAAGCTGTTTGTGCATAGATAAGATCCCTAAAGTTGCAAAGATTAAAGTCTCAAACCCGAAGACATATTCTTTATAAAAGTTAAGACTCGACCACGGCTTCCAACAGTTTTCAGTTTATACAACAAAAAGTTGAGAAAACTAAAAAATCTCATACAAAAACAAGTTGAGAACTCAAAAATCTGCTGAAGCTGGTTGCCTTAAACTTTTAAGTCTTCTCAACTTTTTATTTTTTACAGTGATGCTTTAAACTTAAACGCAAAATCATTTAGATAATTACTAAATATAATACGACATACAACCAATAAAACATTACATTAGTATTATTGCATAAGATACTGATCCGGGAAGTCATCACATTACAAATGAATGAACGACTGCGGAAGACTAGGGTGGAGAACTAATCATTTAGCATGGACTGGAAAAGTGAGACGTTGTGGAAGGGGACCCCCACAAAAATGATAACCTCGAATGAGGCACGACTGGTTTAGTGTGCACTGCCATTAACAGAAGTTTGTCATTAACATGCTGCAGTGCAATTTCTCATTTGTATATTATTACATTCAGTGACATCATTTGCCATACCACAGTTGTCAGGTGTGGCCAATGACAAGGTGAGGACTCGTGAACAGAGTGTGACTGTTTTTATGCGTTAAAAAAACAACAAGACAAGAGACTGCATGGCAAGACAATCACAGGTTGTTCTGCCAATGTTTTTTTTTTTGTTTGTTTGTTTTGTTTTTTTTACGTATAAAAAAATCACACTCTGTTCATGAGACCTCACCTTATAATTGGCAGCACCTGACAACTGTGGTATGGCAAATGATGTCACTGACTATAATAATATACAATTAAGAAACTGCACTGTAGCATTTTTGATGATACATTTCTTTAAATGGCAATGCACACTATGCCAATCTTGCCTCCCTCTGGGTTATAATTTTTGTGGGGGTCCACTTCCACAACCTCTCCGTTTCCCAGCCCATGCAAAATGATTAGTTCTCCACCCTAGTCTTTGGGTCCGAGTCGTTCATTTTTCTATTCATTATCCTATTCAATTATATAATGTAATGTTGCATTTGTTGTATGTTTACAATTATCAAAGTGATTTTACCTATTATACGGTTCATGAGTTCACACATATAATAGGATTGAGCAAATAGTAAGCATATTTAGCTTGCTGTCCAGAGGGACCGCTCCAAACTCGGAATATAGGCTGAAATCAGAAAACTCCTCAAAAGAAGCTAATAGTAATGAGACAGCAGCCAGAAAGTAAAATTTGATTAGTAGCCCCCCAAAATATGCATGCCGTGAAGAGAAACAGCTTAGAATTTGTGAGGAGGAGGCAAGGCGACTGGGAAAACTTGTGCAGTGCCAGACGGGAGCTTGCGGCTCACAGCATCGGAGCCGTGATTAAAGGAATACATTAAAAAACATTGAGCTGAGCCCTCCCTGCCAATGAATAAGGAACACGATGCAAAACATCAAATGGAGGACTCTCACTGCATCCGACGGGAACGACAGCTCACTGCAACAGAAGGGAGAGCACCACCTGCCGCTGAATAAGCAGCACGATTCAAAATGATGCAGGGCTCAAACTGCGACCGCTGGAACAGTGGCTCACTGCATAGGAATGGAGAGCCCTCTCCGCCACCGAATGAGCAGCGCAATTCAAAACGATAGATGGAGGGCTCACACTGCAACCAACAGGAGCGGCGGCTCACTGCACAAGAAGGGAGAGCCCCACTTGCTGCTGAATAAGCAGCGTGATCCGAAACATCGGAAAGAGGTAGAACGAAAGTTTTTTTTTTTTTTTTTTTTAGCTGATCAGGGTTAGATGGGCTGTCTTTATGTGGAAATGTCTGGACCTGATATAGCTCTTAAAGGCGTCTGATGACCATTGACTGAGGGCTTAGATCTACTGCTGTGAAAGGCCTTTTTGAGCTGCGGTTTTTGCTGCTCTGATGCGGAAAAAATAAATAAATAAATTTTTACAGGTGGTAAAAAGTATAGATTTTTATTTCTCCCTTTGCATTGTTAAACTTATTTTATTTTTATTTGCTGTTTTCTGTAAATTATCAAGTCAGAAGAAACAGTGAATACCTGCATTTTCCTCGAGTCATCAATAGATGGTGTTGTCTGCATTATGCATGGGAAATGCGAACGCTGTCTTCTTCAGACCTTTTGGGTGATGCGCAGTGAGCAGTGCGAGGGAGATGCACACTCTCCACTCAGTATCTCAATCCCTTGGGGGAACCATGGTTCCCTTTCAGGTGGTCATCCTCGACGTCATGCTGGTATACGACAAATTGGGATCTCGCTTCGAGAGACCAATCTACTTCAAGTGTAAACTAAACAAGCCAATGGATATTGGCATGCGATGATTGCATCGAGCTGCTGCTGATCACAGTGTAAGCATAGAAAGGCAGCCGGTGCAACACATACCAGCTTTTCACTTCGGAGTCGAGCGATAACATTGTTCTGCTCCTGCCAATATCTTTATTAGTGACGACGAGTTCAGCATGCTCTAGGGAGCTTTTTAAGTTGGCAGACAGCTCTTCAGCGGTGGTTGTTCCTGTGTCGAGTGGGTTGCGCACTTCAGGCTGCATTACCCCCTGTCGTGCTCCAAGCAGCCATTTCCCTTGTGCGTCTCGGCACGTAAAAGAGCATTTGCCTGAAGGAGCCAAATTCTCTAAAAGAGTACACGTGTGCGTCTTTGTAAAGACAACGGATTGTCTTTTTAAAGATGCCGTTTCACCTGTGAGCAGTAGCACGGGCAGTCTGAGTGTTACAGTGGTGGCAAACCCCTCAGGGAACCAACCCTCGGGGGACCATCACTCCTCTAGGGCTTCCCAACTACGGTTCCCTTTTAAAGAGCGCACCAGTGGTATCCTTTGGTGCTCCTTCCAACAATCAGATGTCGATCACTGCATTGGAGGGAGAGCTTTCTGGAGAGGAAGATTCCACTGTGCTGCTGCCCTCTGGGATGGTGGCAAGGCCTGAATCAGATCCGAAGATGTCGGCTATGCTTTCCTGGGCTGCTGAGAGGGTAGGGAAAGTGGAAACCTCCACCACCTCCCGTGCCCTCAAGGTTGGATGATTGGTTTCTCGGGGTGGCTCATGCTGGTTCTCAGCACCCCGCCCCTGTGCCTTTCTTCCCGGTGGTGCATGAGGAGCTCACCAGGTCATGGACAGAAACCGACCTGCTGGTTCCTCCTCCCTCACCACCCTCGACGGGGGTGCAGCTAGGGGGTATGTGGCAATCCCCCCGGTGGAGCGTTCGGTAGCAATGCAGTTGTGTCCTGAGACCTCCTGCTCCTGGCGGAGACCTGTTGCTCCCCTACCGGGCTTGTAGGTATTCGTCTTGTCTGACCAGCGGTGCTTATACAGCTTGTGGAGAAACTGTCTTCGCCTTACATGCTATGGAGTGACTGCAGGTTCATCAGGCCAAGGCACTGAAGGACCAGCAGGAGGGTGGTCCCAATCCAGAAGTTCTGAAAGAGCTCCTAACCACTACTGACCTTGCACTCCGAGCAATGAAGGTCACCACGGGTTCTCTGGGTCATGCAATGTCCACACTTATGGTCCAGGAGCTCAATGCCCCTGTGTCCCAGACCGGCCTCTTTGGCGACGCAGTCAAAAGCTGTGCCCAGCAGTTCTCGGCTGCACAGAAGCAGACTGAGGTGATTCGTCACATCCTGCCCCTGGCAGCTGCTGCCTCCACCCGTCCGCCAGCCACAGTGCCCCAGCATGCACGTTGCCAACTGTGCCGCATCAGCGGTGCCATGGAGCTGGGTGTAAGCAGGCCGCCCCGCCTGTTCAGGCCCCCATCAGACCTGGCGGTGAGTGGAAGAGCAAGAAGCCCTGGGATGGGCGACAAAGAGAGAGAGGAAACTACTCTTTGGGGGGGATGGTGTAGCGTATGAGCAGTTCATTCATTCATTGGTTCTGAATTAATGAATCATGGCTCGTTGAATCTAAAACAATGCACATTCCTTGGCTAAAACCCAAAGCTTTTAGCCCCTGAACTCATGCAGGTAAATCAAACTCTCTGCAAGCTGAATGGCCGGCCTGGTGCCAGCATGGCTGGGTTTAAATTCCTGACCAGATCATAAAACTTTATAACCCCAACTGGGAGAAACAGAAAAAGCCCAGCTCGCTAGGAATTCTTGTAAGGAAAAAGTAAAGTAAATATATTCTAAATGTATTGACTGTATTTCCCTTTTGTGCTTAGATGTCTTCCATATCAAATTGGAGTATCTACAATTTTATTGTGTTAATCAAACTTTAAATGTGTGTAATTCTGCATATGAATGTAACTTTATGTTTCTCCTACCTTTACCTGTCATTTTTGGTATCTGTTTAAACCGTATTGCTTTGACCGAACCACTCATACATAGGAAATTACAGTAAAATGTATTATTCTGGAATTACCATCTTGCTGGAATATAATTGCTGAATTCTGACAACACCATAACTCACTCGAGTGGGTGTCTCCCCAGAGACAAATGAACTTTTTGCCCGCTTCAGATCGTGGACGTTCATTGGTTGTTCGCGCAAACAGAGGCGTGAACCCAGTCGCTCCATAAGAGACTGACACAGAACTTTCTCGTTGCACTTTTTGTTTCGGCACTTCGTCGAGAGAACGTCTGTCGCGATGGCTCCTTAGGGAGCTTTCATCTCCGTTTTTCTTTGCTTTTCTTTACTAAGTTTTATTCTTATATTCGCCTCTCCCTACACGAGGGAGACGAACTCTGAATTATTTCTTTGGTAACTCCACGTTCGTTGAACCTTTGAAACTTCGCGCGAGTCTGCTCGCCCCGGAAGACACTAGAGAACACGCCCAGCTCTTAGCAGGCACAAAGATACCCACATGCAAGTATTATTTCCTATAGAGATTTAAACGCTGCTTAAGGTTGTCTATTCCCTTTTCAAGGTGATCTGATTCCTTGTTGTCTTTCAAAAAGGTTACTGTATGTGATTTTGCCATACTGCGCGATCATTCTGCATGATTCTGCCTATCTCTCTCTCACCTTCTCTCGCTCACCCTTTCACTCACTCACTCTCTCTCTCTCTATATCTCTCTCTCTCTCATTTTGTTGTTCGTTTTGTATTGTATTTGTTTTTTTACTGTTTGTATTGTTATACGCATATTTACTCTGTGTGAATCGTAGTTTGATGTATTATTAGTTCAATTATTAAAAGCCAATATATTCATGATTGCTTCTGTCTACAATGCTCACATTACGAAGTCAATGAAATGTTTGATCTTAGCTACAAAGCTTATTTGTTACTTTCCAGTAACCTAAATTTTATAAGGACGGGAGAATGGTTTCATCGCCAGAAACTATTTTTCCTGGAATTATAAGAAGTGATAACTTTATTGAAGTTGATAAGTTAATTTTACGGCCGTTTGCTGGACAAAACCACTGTTTGATTTGCATTAATTCCCAGTAAAAGATATCACGTTAATTGATATGAAGAATGGAATATTGACATATTAATGAGTAAATTACAGTGCCTTGTAATGAGTTATTGATATATACAATTGACCTATTTTTCATCTTCAATAATTTTAATGTAACTGTTACGCGAGATATATATATTAATCATATTCCAGATTAATTATTAAAATTCCCTATATATCATTTGAGCTAACGTTAACGTACTACCCAGTGCGGCTACATTATTTTGGTGGAGAAACGCGGGCATTTCAAACTTCGTTTTATGAGCAATTCAGTTTCAATCTGTTTATATGGTTAATAATTTCTGCACGCGCGCAATGAAATTATGAGATTGTGAGATAAGTCGCAAGACGCGAACTCACTCCTAACTGACTGAGGCAAAAAGCTGATCAGTCAGCACATTAACAGTTTCTAGAAATACCTAACAGTATAGTCACTGTTATTTTGCTGAAAGTACACTGCAGTATAATGTTAAATGTCCTGTTAAGAGAAGATCAAGATCTCTCTGCAAAGAGAACATTTTAATATTAGTAACCCGCCTATTAAAGACGAAGAAATCTCTTTTTTTAGGACGAGACGTAAATCTGATCAGAGCGACGTTCCTTTGATTCAGTAATTAAAAGGCCTTGTAATTACATATCGTTATTGAATTCGTGGTTAACCACAGTGATATTCAAAAATAAACGATAAAACTCCTGGTCGAAAAATTGGCTACCCAATTTTAAACCTAAAACATTTAAATCATAAGTGCTATTTTGATAAATGTGTATGGGAGTGCAACAGACGGACAATTCCTGTTGTTCAAATTTGCGTGTTTTGCAGCGAAGAAATCCTGCCTCACGCTCTTGTGCAGTATAGCACCTTAAAGGTACAAACCTTTGTCTGTTGGAGAATCAGCGCTGACAAACGCTCAGATTCTAAATCACACTGAAGTAGGGTGTAATTCCACTAACTAAACACCAGAGGGCGTCTTTTAAGGGTTTAGTAATCTCAAATTACGCCCTGCCTTCTGACTTCAGTCTGCATGAGTGCAATTACGCCATCTCGTGGCCGTTTCAGATAATGCTAATTTTTTTTTTCCTGTGGTTGTTGAATTAGCCCGTCTAAATTCTCAATAATTATTTGCATTTACAGCTTTGCTCGTGCGAATATTATTTTATGTTAGACAAATTTTCCTGCCTTTGACTGTTCACACTTACTTTGAGCTTGGTTCAAACATGATTTGAATTAAAATTTAATTGTTTAATAGTGTAAATTAAGTGTCTCAGGTTAACCACTGATTGACCCACTTAGAAGGAAGTGAGCCATCTAGTGGCCGTCTCCTGTTAAGTCGGTTCATAGCTTTCAGCTCTCTTCTTGCTTATTTTAAATTTCAGTTTAAACCCATTTTTGAATTTTTAATTTGAATTAAGTTTTCTGTTTACCAGGTGAAGCACCCAGATACACCTTCTCCCTTGTTTCATTACCATCTACTAATTCCATCTCCATTATTTCACCCTGTCTATTTCTATTTTGATTTTTATTCCTTTTTATTCTCTCTTTTGGGTTAGGTTATTTTGATAATTACCATCACTATCATAATTCCCTTTTTGTTTTATCATTATTAGGTAAAGCTGTTACCTCTCATTTCTACATATACAGTAGGTAGACATCCAAAACGTCACTTCTACCGCCGCTCGTACCGCCGCCGCGGCGTCTGGAAAGTGCATTTGCAGCTTTTGACCGCTGAGTGGCGCTTTAATCACAAGTTTTCAAACAAGCGCATCAAAGCACATTTTCGCAAATAGACGTCAGTTTTGCCTCACTGATGTGTTACATTTGACGGCTGCAGTCAGGGAAAATGAAAGAAAAACACTATAGTTAAAAAATTTAATATTCACAGATGAAAGTTTGGTAATTATGAAATTATGTGCATTTCTTAGAACGAATTCAAGCAGGATAAATGTCAAGCCTGTGCCTGTGCCTGTGCTTATATTTTCTCTAAGCTACACAGTATTACACCATATTTTAGATTTGACACATTTAATAGGTGTTCAGTATTATTTATATAATATGAATTATGTGTTATATTATTCAAAAGAAATTGTGGTTTACTTTGCATCAGAGCATTAAAAGTGGCTATTTTAGTGAGCTAGGCTACATGGATCTATATGCAAAATGTCAATATTCTCATATATTAGGCCTATATTTTAATTTATATTTTAAAATTCCTTTAATAAAACAACATGCATTTTTGTTATTCGTTACCTGTCCTTTATTTTGACAGACAACTTCTTGGGAAAACATATTTGTCTGTAAGAAATTGTTGCGTGTTTTATAAAATTATTTTCTTTATTTTAGTAAAACGTGAGGCACTGTATAATTTCGTTCCCATTATTTAGGCCTAATTAAAAACAAGAAACGAATAAATGAAACCTGCACGATTTAGCTAAATCATTGAAATTCTAAAGAATGGACGGATTAATAAAACTTCCTCACAATTAAACTCAAGTTCTCTCATTATAATCACCAAAGTGCAAATGATGTAAAAAAGAGCTTCATTAATAGACAACTTCAGTGATTTTAAAGGGAGCCGCCGTTACTTGCTTACATAGAATTTAAGTTAAAAATAAATAAAATTGCAGCCGCATTTAAATGCATGTATTTAAAATGTCTGCGTGCAAGAGTGATGCTGAGTGCATGCGCAGCATTTATTCTTATTTGTTTATCTTCATTACAAATCTTGTTTGGTTTTATTTTGGATAATTGCATGTAAAAAATAATTTACGTTGTAATGCACATGCAAAATGTGAATAATTATTCATATTTAAGTGTTTGTGCGAAAAATTATTAATGCGCATGCAGGACAAGGAGGCGCCCTCTAGATCACTTGAATTTTTTTTCCTGATAATGAATTAACTTAAAATTGTGGTGTCTCACATACATGATAAATATATCTACAGAAAGCTTGAAATGTCTTTTAAACAAATCAATTCAGAACGAAAGCATTATGTAATCTGTGAAGGTTGTATTTCTCTTTAAATGCGCGTTCATGTGGAGAGAGTCAGCACTGTGAATTTCATCTTGCAGCCGACAAGAAAACATTTTTGTTTATTAATAAATAATTAAAATGTCTCCTTTTTTTACAATTATTGGGCTACTTCTGCTAATGCATGTGCTTGAGCGCGAAATATATTAAGGCACATTATGGATTATAGATGTAAATGTAGTATAATCCTGCGATTAGTTGAATAATGACAAATGAACGACTAGTAACTAGAAAAATCTTACATGGGAGGCAGACCTATTAAATAGCCTCTTTAATGTCTTTAATGGAGAGATGCTTTAACACTGATTTTTCCTCTGAAACACAAAAACGAAAATTGAAATAAAATAAATAAATAAACAAAATACAAAATAACAACAATAATAAAAAAATAAAAAACTATAAACAAAAATAAAAAAATAAAAAAATAAATAAATTATAACTTATATAAATAATAATAATAATAATAATGTCTCCAAAAACTCCAAAATGTTTTTTTTGTCACGTCTGTAACGCATGTGTATTCCCAAATCTAAAAAAGCCTATAAAACATCATAGACGGATCATACTGATGTCTGGACTCTGTTTGGGATTTAGAAAAACATAAAGAGATGGTTCAATATATTGGTTATAGGCTACATTCTGTGAGAATTTATATTTCATAGTCTAAAAAAAAATATTGTTTAGACGAAACAAAATAAAATTAACGCAACAGTTTGCGAATTTATTTATTTATTTATTTTTGAGTTAAGGCAACTTCCTCTGAAGTTATAATAACTAATAAACTATATTGCGCTATACATTAGTCAACATTTGAAGTGGATCAAAACCTTTCTTCAAAGTTGCCCTACAACCAAAATCACGAGTCCTATCTAAACCTGTTCTGCAAGTTTGATACCCTCATAAGACACTGTCCATATGAAAGAACAAGAGATTCACACCTTTATCTCGACCCCCACAAGCGATACAGAACTACCCCCAGCCCCCCTCCAGCTGAACTGAACTAGGTCTGTTTGTTGGCTGTGAGGAACGCTGTGTTCTCATGTTACTGGGTTGAAACATGCCTGCACTCACAGCAGCCCTACTCTTTTTATTCATTATTTTCCCGCAGCCCATATTATTGTTTTCACAAGACCATAATAATAACAAATTATCAATTGATAATTAATCATTATTTTACGAAAATCATTGTTATTTGTGAACGTAGAGTTTGCGGAAGACTCCAAAACCAACAAGACTCCTCCATCAGCTGCTCCCGCTTCACAGCGAGCGGGACTCGCGCTAACTGACCCAGCTTCAAAGTCCGCAAGTAGCAAGACAGAAAAACATTCAGTCTACCTGGAGGAAGACGTATTTCATTGTAAATTAATGCTGTTAAATAGAGAGTTAAATAGAGAAAGAGAGAGAGAGAGAGAGAGAGAGAGAGAGAGAAGAGAGAGAGAGAGAGAAAGAAAGAAAAAAAAAACCGTGTTGGCTATTCCTAAACTTGGAGCTCATTATTGAAGTACAAATCCAAACACCAGAAGCAAACTCTCAGTGTTCTTTCATTGAAAAGTCATTTTGTTTATTCACAGGCTATATGGTTGAAATAATATTTTAGTTCAAAACTTTAAGTGCCATTGTTTAAAAATAACATTGTTATAAAAATGCTTTACTGGCTAACGTTTCTAGACCTTCAGTTGTTATGCTTTAAAATCCCATAACATTTGTAATTTCACAGTATTTTCACCTCCTAAATCACTAACCTTTAAAGTCACAATTCTATAACGGTAAAATTTACTCAGGCCGATGGCACTTTTAATGACATTATTTTTTTTTTACACTGTTTTTAGAATAATTGTAGCGTACATAAATACAGTAGGTGAAGCAAAACAAATATGAATAATATTTGGATCGTCCCTTATTTTTTCCCTTATTTTCTTAAAGAATAAACACTTATTTTCTATAAGAATAAACATGATAACATATTATTAATTCATGGAAATAATTTAAGCAATTAAAACCTGATAACATATTATTAATTCATAGAAATAATTTAAGCATTTAAAACCTTTTTTAAAAAACTTGAACTTCAATACTATTAAACTGACTTTAAAATCTCAAGGAGTTTATAAGTTAAAAAGGGTAAAATGTCACAGTGCATGTTAAATAGCCTAAATGAACTTGTGTTAACAATATAACTAGAACTAACAATATAATTTGATTTTTTTTTTTTTTTAATGAACAATTCCTGTATAAAATGGGACAGCAACCTTTATATCAAACATTTTTAAATCGTCCACAGCTGAGCAACGCGTGAGGCAGGTTGAGCGTGCGAAGTGAATGTGCTGCACAAAGTCATTTTCATATGCAATGAAAATAAAAAAATTAAAAACACTGGATAGCCTAGATTAGGCCAGACTCTGTCTCTAAGTATATAATAATTATAATTACCCCACAGTAACAAATTTTAAACCGATTAATCGCCTATTTTCGTTTGCTGCATGTTATTTTATTTATTTATTTATTTATTTTTTAAAACAGGCTAAAAAATAAATTAAATATATTAAAAAAAAAAAACATATATAAGTCATGTATAAGTTGCATTTTATTACATTCAGAAATAATAACGGCTGGCCTAATGTGCCAACAGGATATTTTTAGTTCTCTTCACTTTACAACAAATCCTTTAAATGTTACAAATTTATCAGAACAGAACAATAATTACAAATATATAATTCTAATGGATAAATAAAATTGCAGTATATAATAATATAGGCTTAACTATAAACAAACAAACAAAAAATAAATGAATAATAATTTAAAGCGAACCATAAGGTAAGGTTGGGCTCTCATTCGGGAGAAATCCAAACGTTTCCATATTCGTGATGTTGCCTATTTCAAGCTCAACTATTATTCATTAGGAAAAAATAGGCTTTGTAGTTCACGCGTGTTTCAGTATCAAAGGAAAAAAAAAAAAATCATAATTAACAAAAATATGCCAAAGTGGACCGCTGCTCGCGCTGGATGGCACGGTGAACGACTACTGTTTCCAATGAATGTGCGCGAGGCATCAGCATGATCAAACAGCTGAAACAGAAAATAAAAATTTTTTGGTCACACAGTAAAGGCATAATTCTAAAAATGCAAAGTGTTAGCAGTATGAAAAATCAAGAATAATAACAGAATTAATAATAATTATTGCTAAATGCTGGACCGTTCTCATTTCTGTCTGCAAATGGAACCTGAAGGATTTTTTTTTAAACCAAGAATGAACCGAAATGAAAACATTTAGCTTTTTATCAGTATATATAGGCCTTATATTTAATGACTGTTTAATAACAATAGCAAGCATAAGATCCTTTGTGTAAAGGTCTTCTTTTAATTTTTGATGAGTAGACTGTAGCCTAAGACTATCCTAAATTTTGAAATTAACTCACTGTACATTTTTTAATGTTTTTTTTAAAAATGGTACAATGTTATATCATAATGTTATTGTTGTTTTACCTCATCCTTTTATCTCATTTTACAATTACATTCAGTTCGCAATCCGTCCCTTTGCGCCACCTGGCGGTAGTTTCGCGAATGAATTTAACACACGACTGACTTGCAGTTAACGCCGCGGCCCTGCGGCGGCGGTACGCGCGGCGGCATTACTCATTTTGGTTGTCCACCATCTGTATATTTACTCAATTGATTTTAAACAAACAAGCCTTAATTCACTTTAAGTTTCCCTTGTTCATCCTTTGTGTATTTGATTGTAGAACTCCCTTGGTGATTGGACAGTCATCTCAGGTTTCCAGTGAGCAAGGTTGCCCGACCAGCGTTACCGAAATGTGATAAAACCCATCCACTTATTATAAGCCACAGAATATTAGATATTCCCCCGGATATATTTTAAGTGTTTGGCCCATCTCTTCTCCAAGCCACACCATCTTCCTAGGTTTCCTACCCCGATAGCCCCACTCACCTGTTGGCCCTATCTTAAAACCTAGCAGTAGGCTTAGGCCTCCTTATTCTCCCTAACACATATCGTGTTACTACTGTTTTATCTCATTTCAAGTGTTTTGTTTCACTTTGATCTTTTCTGTCCTTTGTTCTGTTGTGATTTTGTTTCTTTCATTTCACAGAAAGACAGTAACCTATGAGAGCCACCAAGGAAGCTAAACAGTAGAGTGACAACCAGCAGCCGGTGTCATCACGTGACCCGCTAGGCTACTGCCTGTCAAATCTCCATTTCAGGTCCTCCGTTGACCCAAGTTAATTGGCTCCGCGAACTGTCTGACTGTTTGCATCAGTTAGCCCCAAAATTCTCATAAACGGCATAGCCCGTATGAGTATAGCTCGTTAACCATAGAATGAACTTGCATTGGTCTCTTTGTGTGTATGCTGTGTTTCTCTCACCTACAGTGAGCCAGGATGTTCCGTTCATCCAGTCCAGCAGTCCACGGGGGCAACCTCTCAACATGGTTGAAAGCAGTGATGACCCCCTTCCTGCCCAAGGATGCCAGTAACCTGCAGCACCTAAACCAAGAGCAACTGGACACCGAGCCAGATGAACTGATCGCACACGATCCAACCCAAAGCTACAACTACAAAGAGCTCGCCAGGATCCTCGGAAGCCTTGTTCACATTCTCGTCACCCAGGCATGGCTCAGCGAATGGAGCAACATCGACCTGGAACAGCAAGCAGCAACACTTATGCTGCAAGCGGAGGAGGCCTGGAAGGACCAGGCCCGAACCCAGAGTCGCCTTGATCAGCTCCTCCTCGAGACCCAGAACCAGCCAGAGAAAGAGGACGCCACAGATCCAGAGCTACAGAAAGAAGTAGAAAGACTTCAAAATGCCCTGCAAGATCTTCGCCTCGACACAGACCAAAGAGGACAGTTGGAGAGAGAAGCCCAAAAGGAACTCAACGAAAAACTCCAGCAATGTGACACTCTCCTAGAGAGAGCAAAGACTGAACTGAAAGAAAGAGACTCTAAAGCCAGGGCCTGTGAAAAAACACTTGCAAGCCGCCCCGAGCTAAAATCGACAAGCTTACTCTGCAGAGAGACGAGCTCCAAGATGAACTTGACACTGTTCACGCTGAACTGAAACATTCTTACAGATTACAGAGTGGCTGGAACAGAGAAACACACACCATAGAGTTTCTCCTGGCCCACCACTCCAACCCTTTCAGCCAAGAACCCAGAGCTGAAAAGGGGGGTTTTAGCCCACAGCTCAAGACATCACCAGCCAGCTTCCAAGAACACCTGTCAGCAACGGAGGGGGGAGAGCCCTTCCAGAGAACGCATGCCACTAAACCCTGCACGGCTCCCCGAGAACTTGACAAGCTAGCCAGAAATGTCCCTACGTTCAATCCAGATCCTTCAGGAGGTCATGACGTTTACGCTTATTTACAAGACATTGGCTTTCACTTACAAACTGTCGCCAACGTGACAGCTTTGGACAAATTGTACCTGTTAAGAATCACGTCCCGCCGTGATGTGCATAGGATTCTGGATCGTCAACCAGAGACTGTCAAAGTGGACTACCAGCAACTGAGAAAAACTTTGATTCTTGAATTCTCTGATCCAGACTCAGACCACGGGCTCCTTAACGCTATGGACCTCAAACAGGGCCGACTTGAAAACCCACAGACTTTCTACAGTCAACTACGGAAAGCCTACTTCGGAGCACGCAACAAACCAGGTATGGAACAGAATGTCAACTTTGAAACTTTGTTCCTCCGAAACCTACATGCCAGTTGGAGTTTTCATCTCGGAGTCTCAGCGTGTCCGTGTAGCATGTCTACACAAGAGTCATGGGACTTAGCCCACAAAGCTTACACCAAACAAAAGACTATTTCTGAAAAGACTGTGAAAAACCCCACAATCCACTCTGTCTCTGAGCACTGCTCGGATTTGACCCTAGAGGGCGCCCCACAACACCACAGTCACAGACCTTTTTACAGAGAGTCAAGACCGTTCCAAGCCAGCAGAGGGCTACATAATCGAGGTGATGCTCGTCCAAAGCCCCAGAGCGAACGCTATGAAACATTCTGGGACCGGCGACCCAAAAAGAGCCGACCCCCACCATCCAGGACACAAAGTTCCGACAGCCGGCAGTGGAACCACTCTCGACACGACACTGGTAAGCTCAATCCTGAGCACACATCAGAAAAACACAGGGCAGCCACGTCTGAGACAGCAGAGATCCTGAGGGTGCTGAAAGAGCTTCTTTACATGAAAACTCGCAAGGAAGACAAGGAAGACAAGAAAGACGAACCAGACCTCCTATGTCTAAGCATAAGAACTGAAACCAACACCCTGTCTAACTGCCATCTGACTGAGCCAAGCACCCCGAACACTGCTCGTCATCCACAGACCACAGAGCTAACTGTCACATCACAAGGTGACAGCATCACCCAAGCTCCACAGCTGACAGCTGCACACCCTGAACGAGACAGCACATTTCCTCACACCAGGTACCACAATCCCAAGGTACCAGAAAATGCTGTTTTGGCTACCTGCCGCCGCAGCAGCAAGCTACACGAGACCGGTCCTAACCACCCTTCGATCGTCACACCTGCCCCGATGCCAACATTCCTGGGCAACCTCGTCGAAAAGGGGGTGGGCCGAAAACTCCACCTGAACATCACGTTAGGAAAAGGAGTGAGCATGGAAGCCCTGATCAACACAGGATCAGACCTTACAGTGATCTCATCTCAACTTTTCAAAAGACTCCAATTTGAAGCTAAGAGACAAGATCAAACTCTTACACCTCAAACTTGTGAACTGAATGTACAGTCATACAGCCAGAATGACATCCGGTTTGACAAGGTAGCTTCCATTCACCTGACGATTGGTCCTATGAGTCTAGTACATCCTGTGTACATTTCACCAATGGACACTTACCCACTCCTCATCGGCAAAGACCTGCTAGATCGCTTTGAACCTTTACTGGACTTCAAACAGCTAAAAGTCTGGGCTCAAGTGCGAGAAACTCTTCACCTCCAGCCACACAGGTCGCCGGTGACAGACTGCCAGGTCAAAGAGGTCACGGGAACTCCCACAGAGCCAGACTGCCAGGTCACAGAGCTCACGGGAACCCCAGCAGCCAGCCATGGGTACACAGCCTCAACAACAAACCAAGGCTCAAGTTCGCTCCTCTGCACCTTAGTCAACGAACAGGGAACGGTGATACCAGCTTACACCAAAGGGGTCGCTGTTCGGCTCAACATGCGATGTGTTCAATCCTTAAACCACACCACGCTGGGTTTCTTCCAACCCTCACCTGAATGTGTGGAACTCGGACTCACACTTGAAGCCACACCCCTCACTGAAGTGTCATCTCATATAGTTTACATCCTGTGCAACAACTGGACGGTAACTGACATCAACCTAAGGCCCAAGGCCTACCGGCTGGGATGGCTAGTGAGCCATGACTTTCATGACTTTGAACGTGTACGACCTGTCCATAGGGCCCATTCCACCTGCACTGATACCTGAAGGCAGTACAGACAACACATTGTTCACTGCACCCTTCAAATCCATCGCCATCACATCTGTCATGTCGGTGACCAAAGACCAGGTGTGCAGAACGGAGCTGACCGAGGACCAACACCTCGCAGTATACACAGTCTCCCACCAGAGTGTCGTTGAGACTGATGAACCTGCTACACCTCTTAATACCAAACCGACTGATGACACACCGATGGAGGAGCCTTACCCTGGTTTTGAATCTCCAGTGCAGCGAATTCTACAAGACGCTAATGCACTTCAGAGCGATACAGTTCGTCAAGGACTCAGACAAGTTCTTTATGAATTCAAAGAATCCTGTGCCAAAGACTCTTTAGACTGGTCTTACCAACCTCCACATGGTGCACATCCCTACGCACCCTGATGCTCCTCCCACTTTTGTCAAACAGTACAAGATTCCCATCGCCTCACACGAACCAGTGCAGGAGATCATCGAATCTATGCTTGAAAAAGGTGTCATCCGTCCACGCAACAGCACCTACTCAGCCCCCATCTGGCCCGTCCTCAAACCTAACGGCGAATGGCGACCCACCATTGACTACAGGAAATTGAATCAACAGATGCCGCTGTCACAACGGCCCATGACCCAGCTAGAACAAGAAATACCCCGAATCAGAGGAGCCACAATCTCCTCTACACTTGATGTGGCCTCTGGATTCTGGACCATTCTGGTGCACCCCGAAAACCAACACAAGCTGGCATTCACATTTGGCAACCGACAGTTCACCTTCAACAGGTGCCCGTTCAGCTATGCCAACTCACCAGCTGAATTCAGCATCTTTCTGAACAAAGCATGTACAGACTCTAACTATGCCAGACTCAGTTTTGTGTGCCATCTTCCGAGCTGGAAACAGAATGGTTTCAAAACTGCAAACAACAAGCCAGTCAAACACCAACACCTGTTCCAGGAACGTGATAACATCACAAAAACACACAATGTGACTGTGTACTGGAAGAAGGTAAAAGGACACTAGAAGCTACCAGGTCTAGACAAGGACTTAAATGTTCAAACTGACACCCTCGCCAAAACTGGCGCACTAAACAACAGGCTGTGGTCACTCCCAACCCACCCACCCACTTTCAAGGTTAAAGTGATTACACACAGCATAAGAACTTTACAAACTAGACTGCCTACCTCAGAGCCGCTTACGCTGGCTCCGCTGTTTACAAATACCAACATAGCAGACGAGCGGATTTCTGACACCTCCATAAAGACTTTACTTAACCACCTCTCAAACTCCTCCATCCACCCTTGCACGCTGTCTACACTCACTGACAACCAGTGCCTCAGACCACTGCATGAAACAAAGCACATGCTGCGTGCACAGAACAACACTGTGGGTTGTGCACCGTCTGACATCACAATGCCAAGGCTTGTAATGCCACGGCGCAAAAGGGGGATAATGCCAATGTATTTCCATGACGCATCATGTGCTGCACAACGCAGCACCAGAGCCACTGACGAGACACTGAAGCAAGCGTCATGCCAGCAGCAAGATGTGGCAAAACATGGGCCAAGGCGAGCTAAACCCAGTTGCCGCCCACAAAGTAAAGAGACTGCCCTGTCCAACCAAAGACAACCCTCGCTTGTTTCTTCCTCCCCTTTTTGTCTCTCTCTCTCCCTGTTGTCTGTACCAGGATGCTGCTGTGGTTCGCCATGCTGTGCTGTCAGCCAACCAGAGGACGGCTGCCACCGAGAGAACAACTGAGACTCCTGACCACCGACTACAGACCACACTACCCCAGCACCGTAGCCCAATACAGCTTGGCAGGTGCCCGATGGACAGAGAACTCCCTCACTCACGCTGAGGCCGATGTCAAACACGTGTTCAGCCAACGTGAGAGAATGACTGTTACACAAGTGGAGTTAGTTGGACACAACCACCACTCCAGTCGGTTCCTGGGAGCTTTGCTCGGAGCCGCTGCTGCCGCCAGAACTCTGTTTAACATTGGTATGTCCAGTGTCAATGCAGCGAACCAGGCCGTGAACTCCATGAAACCCCTGTTTACTGCCTTCCAGAATTACTTTGCCAAGACTCAGCTGGTTACAGCGCTAACGACAGACATGCAGTGGGAGGTTAACTCCTCCAATGACAGCCTAACCACGGGTAGAATCCCACCTTACATGATACCCTTAAGCCTTGTGCTAACTGTGCTGGCTTCCGCCATCACCACGCCAGCTGACCCACTACAAATACACCTGGCCTACTCTCTGGGTAGCGCCATCCTACTGCACGTCAATCCCGAGCAGAGGGAAGTGGATGTGCTCCTGAACCAAACCCATCAGTGAGTCAAGCCAAGTCTACAGACTTAAAGACATTGTCAATGTCAGGTTTTGGAAAAGCAACACCCACACCAAGACACACGTTCCAGATGTGGTGGCCTACCACGACAGCGACACACAGCTGTACCTGGCCCCAAACCTGCACATGTGTACTTTGACCAAAGACATTCATTATCTCTGCCTTAGCAAACCCTTCCTCAGAAACAACACTGAAGGAATCTGCGGGTTGCAAACCCTGGTCAGCAACACACATTGCCCTGCCGAATCCAAGCCTCGTACACAAGTCACAGAGACGCAAGCAGAGATTGTAGGTGACAGATGGCTCGTCAACACTCCCGTGCGTACAGCTACTCTCACTTACGACCAGCATGACACAACCAGCCGTGTCAACGTGCCCAACCCGAATAGGGGGATTCAAGTACCGAAAGGTGCCACGCCCTACCTTCACGACCATTTTCCGAGGGAAGAGTACCAGACAGCACTGGAACTCCCATCCTTCAAGAATTACAACTTCATCTTAGATCCAGAACTGGAACTCCGGATTGAGGAAAGGGGGTCCCGAAACATTGACATTGCTCCCGTCGACACAGCCCTCCAAGCACTGTCTCGACGGCCCGTTCTGAACCCGTCATCTGCGGTCCAAGCCTGGACAGCTGCCGACATTGCACTTTGCATCTCTACAGGTCTCAGACAGAATCCCCGGAAGGGGGGTGCCAAGTCCGAGACCACACCGAACCTCATCAAGCTGAATCCTCAGCTCCAGGAACCACCTGCCATTATGATCCACCTGCTACACGACCATCATGATTCACCTGCCATCTGCCCATCGTGATGATTGCCGTCCGATGATGTCCACACAGGGACTTCATCCGACGGAAAGGGGGACTGTAGCGTATGAGCAGTTCATTCATTCATTGGTTCTGAATTAATGAATCATGGCTCGTTGAATCTAAAACAATGCACATTCCTTGGCGAAAAACCCAAAGCTTTTAGCCCCTGAACTCATGCAGGTAAATCAAACTCTCTGCAAGCTGAATGGCCGGCCTGGTGCCAGCATGGCTGGGTTTAAATTCCTGACCAGATCATAAAACTTTATAACCCCAACTGGGAAAAACAGAAAAAGCCCAGCTCGCTAGGAATTCTTGTAAGGAAAAAGGAAAGTAAATATATTCTAAATGTATTGACTGTATTTCCCTTTTGTGCTTAGATGTCTTCCATATCAAATTGGAGTATCTACAATTTTATTGTGTTAATCAAACTTTAAATGTGTGTAATTCTGCATATGAATGTAACTTTATGTTTCTCCTACCTTTACCTGTCATTTTTGGTATCTGTTTAACCGTCTTGCTTTGACCCGAACCACTCATACATAGGAAATTACAGTAAAATGTATTATTCTGGAATTACCATCTTGCTGGAATATAATTGCTGAATTCTGACAACACCATAACTCACTCGAGTGGGTGTCTCCCCAGAGACAAAGGAACTTCTTCCCGCTTCAGACCGTGGACGTTCATTGGTTGTTCGCGCAAACAGAGGCGTGAACCCAGTCGCTCCATAAGAGACTGACACAG
Organism: Cyprinus carpio; assembly: GCF_018340385.1. Lineage (NCBI taxonomy): Eukaryota > Metazoa > Chordata > Actinopteri > Cypriniformes > Cyprinidae > Cyprinus > Cyprinus carpio. The sequence continues at coordinate 18,910,644 of NC_056600.1, read as the reverse complement.
AACTTTCTCGTCGCACTTTTTTTTGTTTCGGCACTTCGTCGAGAGAACGTCTGTCGCGATGGCTCCTTAGGGAGCTTTCATCTCCGTTTTTCTTTGCTTTTCTTTACTAAGTTTTATTCTTATATTCGCCTCTCCCTACACGAGAACTGCCATTCTAAGAACCTTAATGAGGTAACTCCACGTTCGTTGAACCTTTGAAACTTCGCGCGAGTCTGCTCGCCCCGGAAGACACGAGAGAACACGCCCAGCTCTTAGCAGGCACAAAGATACCCACATGCAAGTATTATTTCCTATAGAGATTTAAACGCTGCTTAAGGTTGTCTATTCCCTTTTCAAGGTGATCTGATTCCTTGTTGTCTTTCAAAAAGGTTACTGTATGTGATTTTGCCATACTGCGCGATCATTCTACATGATTCTGCCTATCTCTCTCTCACCTTCTCTCGCTCACCCTTTCACTCACTCACTCTCTCTCTCTCTATCTCTCTCTCTCTCATTTTGTTGTTCGTTTTGTATTGTATTTGTTTTTACTGTTTGTATTGTTATACGCATATTTACTCTGTGTGAATCGTAGTTTGATGTATTATTAGTTCAATTATTAAAAGCCAATATATTCATGATTGCTTCTGTCTAAAATGCTCACATTACGAAGTCAATGAAATGTTTGATCTTAGCTACAAAGCTTATTTGTTACTTTCCAGTAACCTAAATTTTATAAGGACGGGAGAATGGTTTCATGGCCAGAAACTATTTTTCCTGGAATTATTAGAAGTGATAACTTTATTGAAGTTGATAAGTTAATCTTACGGCCGTTTGCTGGACAAACCACTGTATGATTTGCATTAATTCCCAGTAAAAGATATCACGTTAATTGATATGAAGAATGGAATATTGACATATTAATGAGTAAATTACAGTGCCTTGTAATGAGTTATTGATATATACAATTGACCTATTTTTCATCTTCAATAATTTTAATGTAACTGTTACGCGAGATATATATATTAATCATATTTCTGATTAATTATTAAAATTCACTATAAAACAAATTAACTAAAACAAACTCAGTCTACATTTATCAAAAAATGGTGAATCCACCTCTCCCTCCCCCGGAGGAGAGCCGGGTGAAGAATCTGGTTTCCAAAAATCTCGATGACAGGGCAGTTTTCTCTGTCTCTGGGTCCCAAGAGGGCACGGAGAGTCGCGGACGGATCAACACCGGACCACACTCATCCTCCTCTCTCGCCAGCAGGCAGCAGCGGGCGGTTCAAGAGCATCAACAAATGCCCTACTCATGCACCCTCTGCCAAACTGTGGAACCAGGTAAGCGTTGCACCGCACACTCAGACCCCTCTTCAGTCCACCCACAAGCTGCCCGAGATGGGTCCCTGCGTTCCACCTTGCTGCCCCACTGCGGGTACAGTGGTGGCTCTGCTGGTCCCGCTTGCGTGGTATCTGGGTGTCTTGCAAGTGCTAACCAGTTCAAGATGTTGATGCAGAAACACAAATTCGGGTGCATCCGTCCCCGAGATTGGTTTGCAGTGATCGACCTGAAAGACGCATACTTTCATGTGTCAATCCTTCCGCGCAACAGGCCATTTTTGTGGTTCGTGTTCAAAGGACATGCATATCAGTGCAAGGTCCTGCCCTTTGGGCTGTCCCTGTCTCCCCGTGTCTTCACGAAAGTCGTGGAGGGGGTTCTTGTTCCCCTCAGAGAGCAGTGTGTTTGCATCCTTAGCTATCTCGATGAATGGCTTATACTAGCACAGTCTCAGGGATCAGTTGTGCGAGCACAGGGACCTGGTGCTCTGGCACCTCAGCCAGTTGGGCCTGTGGGTCAACTGGGAAAGAGCAAACTCTCCCTGAGGCAGAGGATCTCTTTTCTCGGTATGGAGTTGGATTCGGTCAACCAGATAGCACGTCTCACAGTGGAATGTGCGTGGTCGGTGCTGAACTGCTTGAATTCATTCAAGGGCAGGATAGCGGTCCCACTGAAATGATTTCAGAGGCTCCTGGGGCATATGGCAGCGACAGTTACACCGCTGGGGCTGCTTCATATGAGACCGCTTCAGCACTGGCTTCATGGCTGAGTCCCGAGGTTGGCATGGCAGCGCGGCACTCACTGGCTTCAAGTAACACCGGCCTGTCGCCAAACCTTCACCATGTGGTCAGACCTTGTTTTTCTTTGGGCAGGAGTGCCCCTAGAACAGGTCTCCATACTTGCTGTGGTTTACACAGATGCCTCCACCACTGGCTGGGGGGCCACGGACAATGAGCATGCAGTGTCGGGGGTTTGGGTGGGTCCCCCAACTGCACTGGCACATCAACTGCCTAGAGCTGTTTGCAGTACGCCTTGCCTTGAACTGTCTCAGAGGGTCGCTTATGAGGCAAGCACGTGCTGGTCCGCACAGACAACACTGCGACCGTTTCTTACAAAAACCGACAAGTTGGTCTACGCTCCCGTCGCATGTCGCAACTCGCCTGCCACCTCCTCCTCTGGAGTCAGAAACATCTGAGGTCACTTCGTGCCATTCACATTCCGGGCCTGCACAACCGTGCAGCCGACGAGTTGTGACAAGCTGCTCTTCCTGGAGAGTGGAGACTCCATCTCCAGATGGTCCAGCTGATTTGGAGAAGTTTCAGAGCCAGTTAGGTAGACCTGTTTGCCTCTCCAGAGATCTCTCACTGTCAGTTGTTTTACTCCCTGACCGAGGGAACACTTGATAGTAGTTGACACCATCACTTCGCCATTAGCACCGTCTATGAGACACAGTTACGCCTTGACGTGGAACCTGTTCATCGAGTGGTGTTCCTCCTGCCGAGAACACTCCCGAAGATGCCCGATCAGAGTCGTGCTGTCCTTTTTGCAGCAAGGGTTGGAGCAAAGGCTGTCTCCCTCCACCCTTATGTTGCTGCGATAGCTGCTTACCATGACCCTGTGGAGGTAAGTCCATAGGAAAGCATGACCTGGTCATCAGGTTTTTTAGGGAGACGAAAAGGTTGAATCCTCCCCGGCCCTCCTCTATACCTTGGGACCTCTTGGGACCTGACTCTATTGCTCAGAGCACTATAGCGAGGCCAATTTGAGCCCTTACAGTCATGTAAAGCTAAAGTTTCTTTTAATGAAACTCTGCTCCTGATTGTATAGCCATCCATCAAGAGGGTAGGAGACCTGCACGCATTTTCGGACGACGAATTGTGCTTAGAGTTTGGGCCGGCTGACTCCCAGGTAATCCTGAAGCCCCGGCCTGGTTACATGCCCAAGGTCCCAACTACCCCCTTCAGGGATCAGGTAGTGAATCTGCAAGCACTGCCCCCGGAAGGGTGGCAGACCCAGCCTTAGCTTTGTTTTTTCCTGTCCAGGCCTTGAGATGGTACGTAGACCGGACACAAAGCTTCAGGACCTCAGATCAGCTCTTTGTCTGTTACAGAGGCCAGCAGAAGGAATGCTGTCACTAAGCAGAGGCCCACTGGATAGTGGATGCCATCACCCTAGCTTATCAGGTGCAGAGTGTGCCCTGCCCGCTCAGGTTGTGAGCTCACTCTACTAGAAATGTTGCATCCTCCTGGGTGCTGGCTCATGGCACCTCACTGACAGATATTGTAGAGCTGTAGACAGGGCGACCCCCAACATGTTCACTAGATTCTATTGCCTTTGTGTGGAGCCGGTATCCTCCTGTGTTCTCACCTCAAATGGGTAGAAGCACTGAGAGGCCCCAGTTTAGTGATGGCTTGCTAAAACCGTTCTAGAGAGTCCGTATTGTAGACCCTGTCGAGCAGAACATCTGGCGCCAGGCCCTCAATTGATGAATCCGTGAGAACCGGTAGAGAGCTGGGTTCCATATGTAGAGACCTAAGTGGATCCCATATGTTTAAAGTCCACAGTATAGCCTCAGAGACCATGTTTTCCCAGCAGACTTCTGCCATTTCCAAGAGGGTTACAATCACCTCTTTCATATGCACCTAAACTGTTGTTCATATGTGTAAGTGATTCTGAAACTTCTGGGCCTTTGGCAACATTCCTGTTCCAAGTGGAATGGATACATTTTCCAAGTGTTATCCAATCTCACTGACTGGGTAGTGCCACTACAACGGTGAATGGTCTTCTTGTTGCGAGCCCCAGCCTACACCAAAAAGGGGGCACAGGACACTAGAAGGGGCAGCATCCATGGTGCTTTGGTAGGGTTCCTAATTTGTTGGTTGCAACGTGACTTGTAGTGACCGACTGAATGGGAATGTCTCGGTTACGGATGTAACCAACTCCCTGAAGGAGGGAACGGACACGTCACATCCCAAAATCCAGCATAAACCAGCATAGATTCCAAGCTGGTCCTGGCTGGTTTATGCTGGTATAGTGTTGATCCAAGCTGATTTATGCTAGTATAGTGTTGGTCTAGCTGGTGGACCAGCGTATCATGATATATTGAATTATATGATAACTTCGTAATTTCTTTGCTCCCTCTGCTAAAGGTAGAGCTGAAATTTTTAATTGATTTAGTTATGATTACATTATTAATAAATGTCACTGGTACACTGGTAAAACATTTCAATGCTTCAAAGGAATTGTCTCCTGCTTCATAAGATTTGTACACAAATCTGTTAAAATCAGCTAAAATGAGCTTGTATACATTGCATAACTAAAATGGTACCACTTTATTTTAAGGTGTCTTGGTTACATGTACTTACTTCAATAACAACAATAAATTATGCAAAATTACATTCAAATAACCCTTAGACAACCCCTAATCCTAACCCTAGCTATATAGTAAGTACATGTAGTGAACCCTCTGGGGCCGACTTATGCTAACATGCGTTTTGAGGCATCTTCTCCTGATAACACCAAAAAGAACTTAAATTACACTTTAAGTATAAAAGCAATACATCTATCGAATCTGTAAAGGGTCTACTTTTATTTGTATACACACATAATAACAAAACATAACAACAAAACTTTGTGCATTTATAAAATAAAGAAAACAAACAAGGTGCGCTGTCTGCAGCCTTGGTCTGCGGTGATCATTTAGAAATGCGTCATTAAAATGAACTGTAACTCAGCAAATACTCAACACAGAGACATGAGAGATAGATCTATAGAAAGCTTGATATGTCTACTTTTAAACTAAACAAGTCTTATCGAAAACAAATATTCTGTGATAACAATCTATATGAAACCAACGTGATGTCCAGTCTTTCACGTCTCCCTTAATTATATCTAATGTGACCACGCCTACCACGCGCCGAGCACGCTATTGGCATTATAATCATCCACGTGAAGCTCACGGCAGGTAAACGCCCCATAACAACAAACAAAGCAGCAAGTTTTTTACATTTTACTTTGCACTTCGCGCTGAGAGGAATGAGACTGAATTCACAGCAGAAAAGACTTGCTGTGACAAAAAAGAAAGAATTCACCTCAAGAAGCTTTGGATTACCTTTGGATTATTGATGCAGCGGCTTGATCAAGCAGAGATCCTAGACATGAGTAAGTCTTTTTTTTTATTATCCTACTTGTATTAGTTTTCACATAACCTGTATACGTTTTACTAGTTAGACTTTTTTCAAACTATAATTCCTGACTAAATGTATAATCAAGTGAAACATTATAAAGTTTCATTCACAGCATCTAAATGTCTCACCATGCCAGGATGTTTTTTTTTTCCTTTTTTTATGTTATATAACATAAACAGCATGCTTGTCTTTATTAATGTAACTAAGCTTCTGTTCATAAATATCTACTCTGGTGTAAGTATTTTGAATGTGTTGTACCGGGGTTCCTTTGAGGTGTAAATGTATCAAGTAAGCTGTAAATATCACTGATAATATGTGTGCTATGTGGTAATTGTGTTTTTCTATAAATTAGTACTAGTATCAGTGACCATCATAATAATGTTAATAATGTAGTATAATAATAGTAATGTAGTAAAAATTATGTTGTCCTCAGAGTCTTTCTTGTAACTCATTCCTCTCAGTCACACACCTTGCTGAAAGGCTCATTATGCAGCTCATTATGCGGGCCTTTGTCTTCTCAGGTGTGAATCACAGCATTATGCATGATAGTTGATGCCTTCTCACATATACCTTTCCTACACAAAAAGTGTCTTAAAAAATTTAAAATCATTATATTGTTTTCTGGTGAATGAGTAATCAAGATGATTTTCACATCATTTTGAAGCAAAAACTCTAGGATCTCAAAAGTCTTGTGAACAAATGTACTCTAGGTGTTTTATGACCTTATTTCAGTGACTTCAAAACTGTAGTTTTTCAGTAACCACGCGTAAACGTCGCTTTCTCAAAAACACAATCATGTACATACATGCTGCTCACATATTATTGTAGCCCAGTTTGTTCTGATTACAGTGTTATTAGTCTTTAGCCATTTATATGTTTATTTCACTGCAACTGAAAAAAAAAAATACAAATATCAGGGCATGTCAAAACTTCTCTAGGCCCCAGAGGGTTAACTAATATTACTCTGTATTTAAATGTATAAATACATTGTAACAATGACACCTTAAAATAAAGTGTAACCAACATTTAAAGATATGAAAACCAAAAAAAAACACTAACAGGAGCTTAATCATAAGCAGTTTGTTCAATAACAGGGGTTATGAGAAGAGCTCTTTCAATGGGACCGTTAATAACGACTTGATAATGAAAGTTCAAAACTGAAAGTTGCTGTTGTTAAAAACTTTCATACTTATTTAGGAAGTCACATATGTCCAAATCCAGCTGTCAGGCACTGTGCACAAAATGTGCACATAGTAAAAGAGGATGGTTTTACTATGTGCAGTCATAACCATGAAATATTGTTGAAAACAGTGATAGTTTGGGGAAGGTCGTGGGCTAGTGGTTAGATAGTTTGACTCCTAACCCTAAGGTTGTGGGTTCGAGTCTCGGGCCGGCAATACCACCGGTAGGCGCCGAACCCCCAACTGCTCCCCGGGCGCCGCAGCATAAATTCCTGCCCACTGCTCCAGGTGTGTGTTCACGGTGTGTGTGTATATGTTCACTGCTGTGTGTGTGCACTTTGGATGGGTTAAATGCAGAGCACGAATTCTCTCTCTTTTTTAAAACGTCAGTTTCAAGAGTCAAGTAAAAAGTTTCAACAACTGCTGAAACAAAGTAAAAAACAAAAAGAGAAGATAAAAGTCGATGGCCAAGTGCCCAACTAAAGACACTAATCACCATAATGGAAACAGACTTCAACAACCTTTGTACAATATGAAAGAAAAATTGCCAAACTTATTTGTGATTAATGAATACAGTAATTATGTTTTTTGGAGTTGTTTAATCATTCTCTGGTGTGATATTGATTTCATCTAAGGCTGTGTGGCTGTCAGCTGTAATTGTTGTACTTCTGCTCACTTTTTTCTGCTCTTGCTATTCCTCTTATCCTCAGTGATTCTGGTTGTTAACTGCAGGTTTTATCACTAATGTTCAGTCATCACTTGTAGAGTGAATCTACTTTATTTCACTAACAGTACGCCTTGCCTTGAACTGTCTCAGAGTGTCTCTTATGATGCAAGCACGTGCTGGTCCGCACAGACAACACTGCGACCGTTTCTTACAAAAACCGACAAGTTGGTCTACGCTCCCGTCGCATGTCGCAACTCGCCTGCCACCTCCTCCTCTGGAGTCAGAAACATCTGAGGTCACTTCGTGCCATTCACATTCCGGGCCTGCACAACCGTGCAGCCGACGAGTTGTGACAAGCTGCTCTTCCTGGAGAGTGGAGACTCCATCTCCAGATGGTCCAGCTGATTTGGGAGAAGTTTCAGAGCCAGTTAGGTAGACCTGTTTGCCTCTCCAGAGACCTCTCACTGTCAGTTGTTTTACCTCCCTGACCGAGGGGAACACTTGATAGTAGTTGACACCATCACTTTCGCCATTAGCACCGTCTATGAGACAACAGTTACGCCTTGACGTGGAACCTGTTCATCGAGTGGTGTTCCTCCTGCCGAGAAACACTCCCGAAGATGCCCCGATCAGAGTCGTGCAGTCCTTTTTGCAGCAAGGGTTGGAGCAAAGGCTGTCTCCCTCCACCCTTATGTTGCTGCGATAGCTGCTTACCATGACCCCGTGGAGGTAAGTCCATAGGAAAGCATGACCTGGTCATCAGGTTTTTTTTAGGGAGACGAAAAGGTTGAATCCTCCCCGGCCCTCCTCTATACCTTGGGACCTCTTGGGACCTGACTCTATTGCTCAGAGCACTCGCTCATAGCGAGGCCAATTTGAGCCCTTACAGTCATGTAAAGCTAAAGTTTCTTTTAATGAAACTCTGCTCCTGATTGTATAGCCATCCATCAAGAGGGTAGGAGACCTGCACGCATTTTCGGACGACGAATTGTGCTTAGAGTTTGGGGCCGGCTGACTCCCAGGTAATCCTGAAGCCCCGGCCTGGTTACATGCCCAAGGTCCCAACTACCCCCTTCAGGGATCAGGTAGTGAATCTGCAAGCACTGCCCCCGGAAGGGTGGCAGACCCAGCCTTAGCTTTGTTTTTTCCTGTCCAGGCCTTGAGATGGTACGTAGACCAGACACAAAGCTTCAGGACCCTCAGACCAGCTCTTTGTCTGTTACAGAGGCCAGCAGAAGGAATGCTGTCACTAAGCAGAGGCCCACTGGATAGTGGATGCCATCACCCTAGCTTATCAGGTGCAGAGTGTGCCCTGCCCGCTCAGGTTTGTGAGCTCACTCTACTAGAAATGTTTGCATCCTCCTGGGTGCTGGCTCATGGCACCTCACTGACAGATATTGTAGAGCTGTAGACAGGGCGACCCCCAACATGTTCACTAGATTCTATTGCCTTTGTGTGGAGCCGGTATCCTCCTGTGTTCTCACCTCAAATGGTAGAAGCACTGAGAGGCCCCAGTTTTAGTGATGGCTTGCTAAAACCGTTCTAGAGAGTCCGTATTGTAGACCCTGTCGAGCAGAACATCTGGCGCCAGGCCCTCAATTGATGAATCCGTGAGAACCGGTAGAGAGCTGGGTTCCATATGTAGAGACCTAAGTGGATCCCATATGTTTAAAGTCCACAGTATAGCCTCAGAGACCATGTTTTCCCAGCAGACTTCTGCCATTTCCCAAGAGGGTTACAATCACCTCTTTCATATGCACCTAAACTGTTGTTCATATGTGTAAGTGATTCTGAAACTTCTGGGCCTTTGGCAACATTCCTGTTCCAAGTGGAATGGATACATTTTCCAAGTGTTATCCAATCTCACTGACTGGGTAGTGCTATTACAACGGTGACTGGTCTTCTTGTTGCGAGCCCCAGCCTACACCAAAAAGGGGGCACAGGACACTAGAAGGGGCAGCATCCATGGTGCTTTTGTAGGGTTCCTAATTTGTTGGTTACAACGTGACTTGTAGTGACCGACTGAATGGAAAATGTCTCGGTTACGGATGTAACCAACTCCCTGAAGGAGGGAACGGACACGTCACATCCCAAAATCCAGCATAAACCAGCATAGATTTCCAAGCTGGTCCTGGCTGGTTTATGCTGGTATAGTGTTGATCCAAGCTGATTTATGCTAGTATAGTGTTGGTCTAGCTGGTGGACCAGCGTATCATGATATATTGAATTATATGATAACTTCGTAATTTCTTTGCTCCCTCTGCTAAAGGTAGAGCTGAAATTTTTAATTGATTTAGTTATGATTACATTATTAATAAATGTCACTGGTACACTGGTAAAACATTTCAATGCTTCAAAGGAATTGTCTCCTGCTTCATAAGATTTGTACACAAATCTGTTGAAAATCAGCTAAAATGAGCTTGTATACATTGCATAACTAAAATGGTACCACTTTATTTTAAGGTGTCTTTGGTTACATGTACTTACTTCAATAACAACAATAAATTATGCAAAATTACATTCAAATAACCCTTAGACAACCCCTAATCCTAACCCTAGCTATATAGTAAGTACATGTAGTGAACCCTCTGGGGCCGACTTATGCTAACATGCGTTTTGAGGCATCTTCTCCTGATAACACCAAAAAGAACTTAAATTACACTTTCAGTTTTGATAGTACAGATAAGAGCAATACATCAATCGAATCTGTAAAGGGTCTAATTTTATTTGTATACACACATAATAACAAAACTTTGTGCATTTATAAAATAAAGAAAACAAACAAGGTGCGCTGTCTGCAGCCTTGGTCTGCAGTGATCATTTAGAAATGCGTCATTAAAATGAACTGTAACTCAGCAAATACTCAACACAGAGACATGAGAGATAGATCTATAGAAAGCTTGATATGTCTACTTTTAAACAAGTCTTTTCGAAAAAAAATATTCTGTGATAACGTAATCTATATGAAACCAACGTGATGTCCAGTCTTTCACATCTCCCTTAATTATATCTAATGTGACCACGCCTACGCGCCGATCGCGCTATTGGCATTATAATCATCCACGTGAAGCTCACGGTGGGTAAACGGCCTATAACAACAACAAAGCAGCAAGTTTTTTACATTTTACTTTGCACTTCGCGCTGAGAGGAATGAGACTGAATTCACAGCAGAAAAGACTTCCTGTGACAAAAAAGAAAGAATTCACCTCAAGAGGCTTTGGATTACTTTTGGATTATTGATGCAGCGGCTTGATCAAGCAGAGATCCTAAACATGAGTAAGTCTTTTTTTTATTATCCTACTTGTATTAGTTTTCACATAACCAGTATACGTTTTACTAGTTAGACTTTTTTCAAACTATAATTCCTGACTAAATGTATAACCAAGTGAAACATTATAAAGTTTCATTCACAGCATCTAAATGTCTCACCATGCCAGGATGTTTTTTTTTTTTTTTTTCCTTTTTTTATGTTATATAACATAAACAGCATGCTTGTCTTTATTAATGTAACTAAGCTTCTGTTCATAAATATCTACTCTGGTGTAAGTATTTTGAATGTGTTGTACCGGGGTTCCTTTGAGGTGTAAATGTATCAAGTAAGCTGTAAATATCACTGATAATATGTGTGCTATGTGGTAATTGTGTTTTTCTATAAATTAGTACTAGTATCAGTGACCATCATAATAATGTTAATAATGTAGTATAATAATAGTAATGTAGTAAAAATTATGTTGTCCTCAGAGTCTTTCTTGTAACTCATTCCTCTCAGTCACACACCTGGCTGAAAGGCTCATTATGCAGCTCATTATGCTGGCCTTTGTCTTCTCAGGTGTGAATCACAGCATTATGCAGGATAGTTGATGCCTTCTCACATATACCTTTCCTACACAAAAAGTGTCTTAAAAAATTTAAATCATTATATTGTTTTCTGTGAATGAGTAATCAAGATGATTTTCACATCATTTTGAAGCAAAAACTCTAGGTTCTCAAAAGTCTTGTGAACAAATGTACTCTAGGTGTTTTATGACCTTATTTCAGTGACTTCAAAACTGTAGTTTTTCAGTAACCATGCGTAAACGTCGCTTTCTCAAAAACACACAATCATGTACATACATGCTGCTCACATATTATTGTAGCCCCAGTTTGTTCTGATTACAGTGTTATTAGTCTTTAGCCATTTATATGTTTATTTCACTGCAACTGAAAAAAAAAAATACAAATATCAGGGCATGTCAAAACTTCTCTAGGCCCCAGAGGGTTAACTAATATTACTCTGTATTTAAATGTATAAATACATTGTAACAATGACACCTTAAAATAAAGTGTAACCAACATTTAAAGATATGAAAACCAAAAAAAAAAAAAAAAAAAACAAAAAAAACAAAGCTTAATCATAAGCAGTTTGTTCAATAACAGGTGTTATGAGAAGAGCTCTTTCAATGGAACAGTTAATAACAACTTGATAATGAAAGTTCAAAACTGAAAGTTGTTGTTTTTAAAGACTTTCTTACTTATTTAGGAAGTCACATATGTCCAAATCCAGCTGTCAGGCACTGTGCACAAAATGTGCACATAGTAAAAGAGGATGGTTTTACTATGTGCAGTCATAACCATGAAATATTGTTGAAAACAGTGATAGTTTGGGGAAGTCGTGGCCTAGTGGTTAGATAGTTTGACTCCTAACCCTAAGGTTGTGGGTTCGAGTCTCGGGCCGGCAATACCACCGGTAGGCGCCGAACCCCCAACTGCTCCCCGGGCGCCGCAGCATAAATTGCTGCCCACTGCTCCAGGTGTGTGTTCACAGTGTGTGTGTGTGTTCACTGCTGTGTGTGTGCACTTTGGATGGGTTAAATGCAGAGCACGAATTCTGAGTATGGGTCACCATACTTGGCTGTATGTCACGTCACTCACATTCAACAACTGCTGAAACAAAGTAAAAACAAAAAAGAAAAGATAAAAAGTCGATGGCCAAGTGCCCAACTAAAGACACTAATCACCATAATGGAAACAGACTTCAACAACCTTTGTACAATATGAAAGAAAAATTGCCAAACTTATTTGTGATTAATGAATACAGTAATTATGTTTTTGGAGTTGTTTAATCATTCTCTGGTGTGATATTGATTTCATCTAAGGCTGTGTGGCTGTCAGCTGTAATTGTTGTACTTCTGCTCACTTTTTTCTGCTCTTGCTGTTCCTCTTATCCTCAGTGATTCTGGTTGTTAACTGCAGGTTTTATCACTAATGTTCAGTCATCACTTGTAGAGTGAATCTACTTTATTTCACTAACTACAACACTGGTTCAGTGTTATTTTTATACTCTATAGATCAGGACCATATGAAAACTATACAGTGTTTGTTTAACACTGGAGATTTTACTGTGTAAACACGTCTTTTTTCTTTATTAAATAATTTATTAAAATTAATTTGGAAAATTGTCTTTGTCTTTAACTACGAACACACACTAAGATGCATGACATGTAACACATACACAAGTTTTGTTGTGGTCTTGCTGGGATTATACCAGCACCGAAAAGACAACTATTGCTGGTCTACCAGCACACCTGCTTACCATGCTAAGGACCAGCATGCCAAACATACCTTATGCTGGTGACCAGCAATGCTGGATTTTTCAGCAGAGAATGATTATGGCTGTGATCCAAACAGGTGAAAATGTATCTCACTGATGCTTGAGAAGTGGGACAAAACATAAAACAATATACAAAAAAAAAAAAAACTTATACACATAAAAATTAAAAATCATTTTTGTATTTTACATATACTAAGCTACTTAGCTATGCTTTGATTCAACTTCCCAACTGTTCTCCTTTTTATCAAAATGTGCTTTTTACCTTGCCATCACTTGTTTTGCTATCAAGCAAACAAGATGTTTTTGACATTTCAAAACACATTCTCATGTTAGCAGATGGATTTTCACATGACAAAATTCTTTAACAAATATAAATGATGAATATATTGAATAATGAAAGAAATATACATAATGAAATATTATCAGAATATTCATCTGACAGGGGTGACAAACCTGACAAAGTTGACGCATCTGATGGTGGTGATGAAAATCTAAATTTGTAGTCATTTTAACTATTAAATACACTGAGTCAATCAATTACTGTATTAAAACAAACAGCAAACAGTGAGTATGTTATTGTTAATAATTTTGATATATCATTGGAACACAAATCATCTATTTTCTCTCATCTCAGGATTAAGATTTAAGTATTTTGATATATCATTGGGACACAAATTATCTTTTTTTCTCTCATCTCAGAACAGTATGTCTGCTGTGCATCTGCTATGGTTACAAGGTAACTATTAACAGTTAAATGAACAAATAATTAGTTGCATAAGATGCATAAGATGCATAAAATGCAAGTGATTATGTTGGGTGTTGCAATGTCAGAGCTACGTTATCTGGAAAGGTAAACCATTGCTACTCTGAAAGAAATAAGGTGAAGAACCCTTTTATGCAACAAACAAATACATGAAAGATTTGCTATAAACTGCAATCAGCTATATAATATCTAATGTAAATTAGGAAAATCATATACTGATAATACACAACAATGCCAAGGTTTCTGGAAGAGGTTTGGATAAGTGATATTTACGTTCTCTGTGGTCGAGTGAGCAGTCCGGTAGCGGTGACTTCATCCACTGGTTGTGCTGGTAAAAATGCAGTGGGGAAAGGAGCAGGAATCCATTTTGACAGCATTGAACGTGAAGCGCTGAAGGATGCTGATCTCCTGGAGCACCAAAAGGTCCTAAAATCTGGAACACGCAGATGTGGTCCTAGAATAGGTGCAGAAGGTCCTTAGCCTGGAACACGCAAACAAAGGTACCTTAGAGAGATGGTTTGCTCGTCATAGCTTAACCTTGTTGCAGATGTCTGTGTGGCTTCTGCCTCTCTGGGCTAGGGACTCAGAACTTAGTCAGTCCGCTTTGGCTCTCTAGGATGGAGACTCAGGACGTGCTGCATCTGTTGTTGTCTCGCTGGACGAAGACTCTGAATGAAGTTTGAATGTAGATTATCTCTTTCCTCGCAGGCTGGAGGCTCAGAATGTGGTTGTATCTGTTGCTGCCTTGAAGCTGGAGACTCAGGACTTAGTATATGTTATTGCCTCTTCCCTCACTGGCCGGAGACTCAGATCTTGCTCTGTTAGTGTCTTTTCCCTGACAGGCCAGAGACTCAAGGAGGAGATTGCAATCTGGCGCTTCTCCATTTCCAGGCTGTGATTGGATGTTTCCATCAGAGTGGGGGGACATGGTGTGGCCAACCCTTCTTTCCTCCTGTGGAACTTATCTGCATAGTCCCAACACTCATTCAGAAAAATGTCACTAAAGCTTTACCAATGTATTATTCACTTACCAAACCACAACCAGAATATATTTGGCAATGTTATGAACACATTAAGCCCAAACATGATGGGAAAAGATTGAACTGTCATGAATGCATTCATTAGTCCATCAGCAGCTGAGTTTGTGTAAGATGTTGCACTACACGTCGCTGTCACTGAGAATACTTATTTCTCTGAGTAAGTATGAGATGTGTGCGATAAAATCAGAGAGCTCTCTGACCCTCCATAGACAGCAATGCAACTGAAATATTCCCAGACCCAGAAACGTATATGGACATTGATAAAACAGTCCATGTGGCATCAGTGGCTCAACTTCAAATTTTGCAAAGCTATGAGAATACATTTTGTGCGCAAAGATTACAAAATAACAATTTATTCAACAATTCTTCTCCTTGAGTTACCATCTTCCGCCATTTTGCAGAGTAGCATGACACACATAATCAATGCGTAATCAGCATTATGTTCAGGAGAAAGTATGCACATTTATTTGGATTGTTGAATACATTTTTTAATTTTTGTTTTCTTTGCGCACAAAAAGTATTCTCATAGTTAACTAATGTGTCATCAAGTCGTACAGTCTGCATGCACGTCCATAAATTGCCCTAAGTTTATTAGATCTATGTTGCACAGTGTGATTTGCAATGATCTTAGAGGATTGCTGAAAATGTTTCAGATCAGTGTTTTGAAGGCTAATCATAAATGTGGTATACAGACAAAATCATCCTTTTATTAACTGTTGCCTAGTTTAATGTCTTTTGATTAGCCCTTTTTTTTAATTCTAAGCTGATTGGCTAAAAAAGGATCATCAGTCAATGTGCTTTCATTTCATTTATGGGTGCTATGGCCAATTTGACTGGCTTTCTGGAGTGTAGTTTATTTTAAATTATGATCCCCCAATTCTGAATCTTATTCTGTTGTAAAGCTAAAAGCATTCTCACAACTTCCATTTAATATCACAGTGTACATTTTCATGAGCTCTATTTAGGTTTTAAGACTTGTGGGCATATGAAATGAAACCTGCCATCTGTGCATTCTGTTTTCAATAAACCCATGCACGCGACATGACGTTGCCCGTCTGTGCTGTTGTGTCGCTTGAATTCCCTCACATGCACCAATACATTTATATGTTACCTTGCATGATGCTAATGCGGCATGGCCCCATAATGTAACGTATTATATGGGCTGTCTTTATCTGGCTTCACTAATTTAGCATTACTTGTCACAGTAATTTACAGTAAGAAATTTAATGTTTCTTGTAAGTCCTTTTGGTAAGGAAGTGGTCACTTAACTGTAAAATGACAGTTGTGTACAGTCTATTTCACAGTTTAAACTAACTGATATACTTTACATCATTTACAACTCGCATTTGTAATAAAGGCACTTTCAGTGCATAACTGTAGTAATAATATAGTTTATCAGCTGTAACATTGAACCAGTATCTAATTTTAGCACTTACTTTTTATTTAATGTGGCAATGTTAAGAAATCAATCTTTAAAATTATTGAAATGCAAATAATTAGTTCTTTTTTAAAAGTAGCCTTTTTCACAAAGTAATTATCAGTTGTACATGTAAAATTACTGTTCACACTTAATTCATGTTTCAAACCCATTTAAGGAGTCATATGACGTTTAACTTAAAAAGAAAATTCTAAATTTTAATGCATTTGGCATGTTTATAAATTTACTTTGCCACATTATAAACAGTATGAAACTGTTATTTTTGGATGAATCCTCGTAACAAGTGCAACTTTACAATTAAAACCTAGTAATGCTACGCTCTAAGCAGCAGCACTTGATAGTGCTGTCAAATGATAATACTATATCGCGATTAATCACTTGTCCAAAATAAAAGTTTTTGTTTACATATACTATATGTATTTAGACGGGATTGGGCTGTACTGTGTATATTTATCATGTATATATTTGCAATACATACATAGGTAAGCCATACAGTAAAAGCTCCAGACTGTTTTGAAAATATTTACATGTATCGACATGTCATTGTAGGCACTTGTTCTACATTCGCTCATCCTCCATAATATCTGATGGCATCACATATTTGCTTATAACTTTATATTATATTAATATAAGGCCAAACGGAGTATTTTCGCGGCTCAATATATAAACGGCAACAGTGAACATATTCTTTCTTAAATTGTATACATGCACGTGCGGGACTGTGTTTGTATTTATATATACATAATAAATATTATGTTTAATTTGCAGCATTATAAACAGTTTTGAAATACATTCGCATATATTTTGGAATGATTAAACAAAAACTTTTATTTTGGATGTGAATTAATCGTGATTAATCATTTGACAGCAACCTCAATCTTTAACATCCCATCGAAGAATGATATCCCTAAAAGATTAACAATATTTTGGATTTCCACAATTGGTATCATTTTATTTTCAATAAAATTAAAGTACAACTATACAATATCCATAACAAACGTTGGCAAGAGTCATTGGCAGTAATGAGAACCCTACATTGCAGAAAAAAAAAAAAAAAAAAAAAAAAAATAGCGAAGGGGCTTTACACAGGTTTCATGCGAGTACATACTTAAAGGAGAACTCCGGGTCAATTTTAACATTGAGCCCAATTTTTTGTAAATTTGGAGTGCTGTCGTTGACATTGCATCACTCCAAATTTACAAAAAAATGAGCTCAATGTTAAAATTGACCGGAGTTCTCCTTTAACACAAAATCTGATTATGTTGCCATCCATTCAAAATCCACAAGTTTGCGCAGCAGAGAACAAACTTGCTGATTGATGCCTCCCTGCTTCTTCTTGGATTTAGATCCTGTATCAGGGTTGATGCCCAGGAAGCACCTAAGACCACAAAAAACAAACAAACAAAAAAAAAAAACATTTCAAACTCCTATTTTTGTTATATATTTGAAAATACAGTCTAACATTAGAATATATTTTACACTGATTATTTTTCAATAATCCATTTAGTTTTTCTAATTTGCTATTTGCTGACCACAACAGCACATGCAAAACCACCTTAGGGTAAGAGGTGCTCATTCCTGTAGCTGGATATCTACCTTTTGTTGGATCAGACTGAACTCTGCAGGAAGGTAGATATCCAGAAACAGGAATGAGCATCTCTTACCCAAGGTGTTTTAAAAACAGTCTTAATTTTATGGAAGGAAAGACAGGAGTCACGATATACAGTGAAATGGGATTATTAAACTTCAAAAAGTGACACTTTAAAGACATGCAATTGCACGTTTGAAAGTGAAAACTGTTGCACATCCACCAGGTTTGAGTTCATTCATGACTCATGGTTTCAGAGCAGTTTGTAATAATGTGCAGTACTCAAAGAAATGGTTAACTTAAAAATTAAAATTTGCTGATAATTTATATTTCTATTTTGGATTGTCATTCCATCATTGGACGCTCCATTCACTTTATTCTGTTCTGATGAAGAAATAAACTATAAATTATCAGCAAATTAAATTTTTTTTGGTGAACTGTTTCTTTAATAAGTACTGTTTACATTGTTTATAATATGCTGTTGATGAATTTTGAGTTTACTTTATGGCGTTTACATTTCTAAACATATTTTGCTATTCATTTTAATAATGGAGTGAGATTT
Source organism: Cyprinus carpio (assembly GCF_018340385.1). Lineage (NCBI taxonomy): Eukaryota > Metazoa > Chordata > Actinopteri > Cypriniformes > Cyprinidae > Cyprinus > Cyprinus carpio. The sequence goes on along the minus strand of NC_056600.1, from coordinate 18,892,310 downwards.
TTTCAGACATGGAATGGTGATAGGAACGTCTGTACCTAATCTGTTCGCCGTGTTTTGCCTAGGGATGCAATGTTCAACTCAAGTCTGTCTCTTCATCACAGTGAAAATACAATATATTAACAATTTAACACTGGTATCAGATTGGTACTCGGTATCGGCCGATAAAGGTCTTAAAGGGAGGGTTCGGAGTAAAATCAACCTAGGCTCCTTTGCACCATGACCTCGAGCCAAACACCCCCCAGAAGCCTTTTTACCCTTGGTTGAACATTATTAAAGTTAGAGCTTATTTAGAGATATCAGCCGGATGGCTCAGTGCAGGCGCTAATGGATCCTAGGCTGTATCTGGTAAATTACCCCACTAATAATGCCCAGAATGGTGCCAAACTTCTACAGTAGTACAAATAGGTTCTGTACTCATAAAACAAGGCTTTTGAAAGTTTGAAAGTACATCAGTAGTTTATTTAAATAACACTTGCCTGACGGCTCATACTACCGCTAACCCAGACGTCGACGTCACTTCAGTGGCTTGGGAAAAGCACGTAAAAGTCCTGGCAGAAAGCGCTGCATAAAGATGTAGTGTAACGACAAATAATTTATTTTTTTCCAAACTGTTAACAACTTACTGTTAACTAATAATTGTTGCAAACTGGTACTACCAACAAAATATGAGTGCATTCCTGGAACTGGGCATTGTTACACTACATCCTTATGCAGCGCTTTCTGCCAGGACTTTTTTACCTGCTTTTCTCTAATCACTGATGTGATGTCGACGTCTGGGTTAGCAGTAGAATGAGCCGTCAGGCAAGTGTTATTTAAATAAACTACTGATGTAATTACAAACTTTCTAATGCCTTGTTTTATGAGTACAGAACCCATTTGTACTACTGTAGAAGTTTGGTACCATTCCGGGCATTATTTGTGGGGTAAATTACGAGATACATCATAGGATCCATTAGCGCCTGCACTAAACCATCCGGCTGATTTCTGTACATAAGCTCTAACTTTAATAATGTTCAACCAAGGGAAAAAAGGCTTCTGGCGGGGGGGTGGGGGGTGTTTGGCTTGAGGTCTTGGTGCAAAAGACCCTAGGTTGATTTTACTCCGAACCATCCCTTTAATCCCACATGAAACATTGAAAGAAGATTAAATACCTTTGAATAAATTCAAGAGTGCATGTAGACTCTTTTGGATATTGAAGATTCAAACAGTAGTAACTGGAAAACAGCGAAGCAATACCAGTGATAAAGTCTGCGTGTGGCCCCATGACAACTTGTCCTTCGATGGAGAGCAACCATGCAGGCTTAATCATATCACCTGAAATAAACAAAAGTACCAAACATTAGGCAGGACCTGTAAGACCTGCACTCACAAAACAAGATGAACTAATGGTCAAGCATTTTAAAGGGATGGTTTGGAGTAAAATCAACATAGGGTCCTTTGCACCATGACCTCGAGCCAAACTCCTTGGATCCATTAGCGCCTGCACTAAGCCATTTGGCTGATTTCTCTAAATAAGCTCTAACTTTAATAATGTTCAACCAAGGGAAAAGACCCTAGGTTAATTTTATTCCGAACCATCCCTTTAATGTTGTACATACATGCATTGTTATAAAAAATAAGTTGTGTTAGTTAAAGGGATACTTCACTTTAAAATGAAAATTCTGTCATCATTTACTCACCCTCAAGTTGTTTCAAACCTGTATGAATTTCTTTCTTCTGCTAAACAGAAAGATAGATATTCTGAAGAATGTCAGTAACCAAACAGCTAACTGGAACCATTGACTTCCATAGTAGGAAAAAAAGTACTATGGAAGTCAATGGTTCCAGTTAACGGTTTGGTTACTGACATTCTTCAAAATATCTTCCTATGTGTTCAGCAGAAGAAGGAAATTCATACAGGTTTGAAACAACTTGAGGGTGAGTAAATGATGACAGAATTTTCATTTTAAAGTGAAGTATCCCTTTAAAACGACTTAAAGGAATAGTTCACCTAAAAATTTATATTTGCTGATAATTTACTTACCCTCTGGCAATCAAAGGTCCATCCACATGACTCCAGTCATCAAAAGAAGTCTTCTGAACCCAAACCATTGGTCATTTTTAAAAACAAAACAATACTTGAATTTATGGAGTCAATATAATATCACATATATACGCAAAAAAATAAAGTTTTGCAAAAGAAAATAAAGTTTTGCAAACAAAAATTAAAGTATTGAGGAAAATAATTTTGCTTTTTGCAAACAAAAATAAAGAAATGCAAAACATAAATGATACCGCGCGAAAGCAATGATTTTGCAATACATATTTTCCATGGTCATATCTACAATTTTATTTGCAACACTGATTTTATTTTGCGCGTCAGTCTAGTTTGAGCTTGCGCTGCAGTTTTTCCTGTGCGCTTCATTTTTCTGCGCGTCTCGCTTTGTGGCGCTGTTTTGACGTGGGGGTGGAGTCAAGGGGCAGGGGCGTGTACAACATGCCTCCCTGGAAATGACGTCATCGGCCCGAGACGCAGCTCACTGATCCAGGTACTGTCATGATGAGCAGATGCATGCGAGTGGATCGCTTCCTTTTAAAAAAGTGAAAAGTGAAAGTGACGTGACATTCAGCCAAGTATGGTGACCCATACTCAGAATTCGTGCTCTGCATTTAACCCATCCAAAGTGCACACACACAGAGCAGTGAACACACACACACACACACTGTGAACACACACCCGGAGCAGTGGGCAGCCATTTTATGCTGCGGCGCCCGGGGAGCAGTTGGGGGTTCGATGCCTTGCTCAAGGGCACCTAAGTCATGGTATTGAAGGTGGAGAGAGAACTGTACATGCACTCCCCCCACCCACAATTCCTGAGACTCGAACTCACAACCCTTCGATTGGGAGTCCGACTCTCTAACCATTAGGCCACGACTTCCCACTACTTTTATTCACTAGCATTAAAACATGCATGGTTTCGTTTTATTAACTTTATTAACAAATGTATATGTGTATTAGCAGCGTTTGCTCAAGTTAAAGAAGTTGTTACCATGCACATCTGTTGTTTATTTCTCTCGATGTGCAGTATTTTACTGGCATAAAGTTGGCTTGACGTTGGACGTTCGATATTCGCAAATCTAGGGACCGTCTCTAAAGTTACATGCGAAACTACTATACACTTCTCTAAGGTCAATAGCATGCAAGGAGAATGACTAACAGTCATGAAAACAACTGTTAACTGTTCATCCAGGTGTCAACTATAATGCACACCTTTTATATTTTTTGATAATTATTAAAATAAACTGTAAATCATATGTAAAATATTGCTACTTTTCATTACACTTTTCATTAAAGTGCACTTTAGAGGATGAATTTAACAATAACCCTATAATAATAAATACTAGAATTATAAATGAATAATTCGCTAGTTTCATTTGTAAATGAAAACACTAATTTAACAAAGAACGTTAATTAGGTAAGCAATACACGAATTAAAAGGGGAAATAAGCATAACAATAAATACAAAAAGTATAGCCCTATTTAATATAATATTATTATCAATTATTATATACGGTTAGCCTATATGAATAAATGAATGATGCATTTATATAGCGTTTTATAATGTATTGTTGTACACCCAATTCGCTGTACGATCATGTTAATTAAAATAAACTGTAAATCAAATGTAAAATATTGATACTTTTCATTACCGAATGGGCTCAAATTTAAAATATGCCATAATTTGAAGCTCAATAGCATTTGAACAGAATGACTCACTTTCATAAAACATACTATAAAGTGTTCATCTAGGTGTCAACTATAATGCACACCATTCATATTTTTCATAATTATTCAAATAAACTGTAAATCATATGTAAAATATTGCTACTTTTCATTACCGAATGCCCTTAAATACAAATTTAAAGCTCAATAGCATTTGAACAGAATGACTCACTTTCATAAAACATACTGTAAAGTGTTCATCTTCGTGTCAACTATAATGCACACCGTTCATATTTTTTCATAATTATTCAAATAAACTGTAAATCATATGTAAAATATTGATATTTTTCATTTGAGCTTTTGAGCTTTAAATTAGTGTTTACGTCCATTTGGTAATGAAAAGTAGCAATATTTTACATATGATTTACAGTTTATTTTAATAATTATCAAAAAATATAAAAGGTGTGCATTATAGTTGACACCTGGATGAACAGTTAACAGTTGTTTTCATGACTGTTAGTCATTCTCCTTGCATGCTATTGACGTTAGAGAAGTGTATAGTAGTTTTCGCATGTAACTTTAGAGACGGTCCCTAGATTTGCGAATATCGAACGTCCAACGTCAAGCCAACTTTATGCCAGTAAAAGACTGCACATCGAGCGAAATAAACAGCAGATGTGCATGGTAACAACTTCTTTAACTTGAGCAAACGCTGCTAATACACATATACATTTGTTAATAAAGTTAATAAAACGAAACCATTAATGTTTTAATGCTAGTGAATAAAAGGAAGCGATCCACTCGCATGCATCTACTCATCATGACAGTACCTGGATCAGTGAGCTGCGTCTCGGGCCGATGACGTCACTTCCAGGGAGGAATGTTGTACATGCCCCTGCCCCTTGACTCCACCCCCAACTTCAAAACAGCGCCACAAAGCAAGACGCGCAGAAAAATGAAGCGCACAGGAAAAAACTGCAGCACAAGCTCAAACTAGACTGACGCGCAAAATAAAATCAGTGTTGCAAATAAAATTGTAGATATGTGACCATGGAAAATATGTATTGCAAAATCATTGCTTTCGCGCGGTATCATTTATGTTTTGCAATTCTTTATTTTTGTTTGCAAAAAGCAAAATTAATTTTTGTTTGCAAAACTTTATTTTCCTTTGCAAAACTTTATTTTTTTGCGTATATATGTGATATTATATTGACTCCATATGAATTCTTATCAACTGTAAATCTGCACCGCCGTCCAGCTGTGCAGTGCTTGTTCGTGAGAGGTACTGCACGACATATTGCACAAGGAGAGTTTGGTAAATATGACGCGTGACATCATCATGTAGACATGGTCATACACGATAAACCCATGAAGCTATAATTTTGAATAATAATAATACAAATACAAATCTAGAGCAAAGAACATTAAACGGCTGTACAGCGCTCCTCTTTTAATTGCGACCTAACCTACATGATGTCACGCGTGATCTTTGCCAATGCAAGTTGCGCATATCCCTCTCACGAACAAACACAGCTGGACGAAAATGAAGATTTGTAGTTAAAAGTATATAAGATTTGTTTTGTTTTTAAAAATTATCAATGGTTTGGGTTCAGAAGACTTTTATTTGTCGACTGGAGTCATGTGGATTATTTTTATTCACATTGTACAGTCAAAAACCAATGGACTAAAATCTCTTTCAATCTTAAAGGTGGAGGCCTGAAATAAAATTTCTGATTTGATGAAGAAAGAAACTCAGAAATATTGGATGACCTGAGGACGAGTAAATTTTTGGGTGAACTATTCCTTTTACAAGACTTAACTCACTGCCAATATAATTCATAGAAAATATAATGCAGAGGTCTTCAACCCTGCTTCTTGGGGCCCACTGTGCTGAAGCAGGTTGGAAATAAACTTTGCAGGACAGCAGGTCCCCAGGAGCAGGGTTGAAGACCTCTGTATTAAGGTACTGGACACATGTAGGTTTAACCAGTAATATACAGTAGGTGGATATCCAAAACGTTGCTTCTACCGCCGCTCGTACTGCTGCCGCGGCGTCTGCAAAGTGAATTTGCAGCTTTTGACCACTGAGTGGCGCTTTAATCACAAGTTTTCAAACAAGCGCATCAAAGCACATTTTCACAAATTGACGTCAGCTTTGCCTCACCGAAGTGTTATATTTGACTGCAGTCGGGGAAAATTAAAGAAAAAATATTTAATATTCACAGATGAAAGTTTAGTCCTTATGAAGATATGTGCGTTTCTTAGAATGAATTCAAGCAGGACACATGTCAAGCCTATGAGCCTGTACTTATATTTTCTCTACACCATATTTTAGATTAGACACATTTAAATAGTGTGCAGTATTATTTATATAATATGAATTATGTGTTATATTATTAAAAAGAAAATGTGGTTTACTTTGCATCGGAGCATTAAAAGTGGTAGCCTATTGTGAGCTAGGCTTGCGTGTTTTATAAATTATCTTCTTTATTTTAGTAAAACGTAAGGCACTGTATAATTTCGCTCCCATTATTTAGGCCTAATTAAAACAAGAAACGAATAAATTAAACCTGCACGATTTAAATAAATCATTGCAACTCTAAAGAATGGATGGATTAATACAACGTCCTCACTTATCAACAAAGTGCACAAGATGTAAAAAAAAAGAGCTTCATTAATTGACAACTTCAGTGATTTTAAATGGAGTCTTCTTTGCTTGCTTTTATATAATTTAAGTAAAGTAAAGTAAAAATAAATAAATAAAATAAATAAATAAATTGCAGCCTTATTTAAATGCATAATATAAAATGTATAATATTCCGTAAAATATCAGTGCAAGATGTGCTCTGCGCATGATGCTGAGTGCACGTGCAGCATTTATTGTTATTTGTCTACATATTTTATCTTCATTACAAATCTTGTTTGGTTTTATTTTGGATAACTGCATGTAAAAAATTATTTACTTTGTAATGCATATGCAAAATGTGAATTATTATTCATTATCAAGTGTTTGTGCGAAAATTATTAATGCACATGCAGGACAGGGAGGCGCCCTCTCGATCACGTGATTATTTCCTGATAATGAAATAACTGAAAAATCTGGGTGTCTCACATACATGAAAAATATATCTACAGAAAGCTTGAAATGTCTTTTAAACGAATCAATTCAAAACGAAAGCATTATGTAATCTGTGAAGATTGCATTTCTCTTTAAAGGTGCGTCCATGTGGAGAGAGTCAGCACTGTGAATTTCATCTTGCAGCCGACAAAAAAACATTTGTTTATTAATAAATTATTAAAATGTCTCCTTTTTCATAATTATTAGGCTACTTCTGCCTGTGCTTTGTGACAAACTTAATGCATATTCTTGAGCATGGAATATATTAAGGCTGGATTATAGTTGTAAATTTAATATAAACTTGCGATTAGTTGAATAATGACAAATGAACGACTATAGAAAAATCTTACGTGGGAAGCAGACCTATTAAATACCCTCTAGACATCTCTGTTAAAGTTTTTAAAGAATTTTATGCGCGTTTGCATAAATTCCTCTTTCAGAACGGTCTGTAATGGAGAGATGCCTTAACACTGATTTTTCCTCTGAAACACAAAAACGAAAATTGAAATAAAATAAATATTTTATGTTTTGAGAATGTTTGGGCTCAACCCTCCCCGCGCGTTTGAGACACGCTGCCGAGCAGAGTATGAGCGGAGCGGAGTGATTCTGACTGGAGCGAGGAGCGGATTTTTTAAAAGTCAGGAGCGTCGTGGTTTTCACTCGCTCCAGCACCGCTCCATCACGAATACAAGTCATGCCAACAGCCCGTAATATAACTGCATATTTAGCAAGAATTCACATGATAAACATATTTAGCTATAGCTTGATACACATAATCTCTCCGAACAGAAGAATACAATGACGGCAATAGTCAAGCGTTACAGGCTCTCAAGGAGTTTGTCTTTATTTTACTGATTATTTTCGGTTTAAAGCATGATTTAAACAGATACAGCACATTCACACGTAATCGCTGTCGCAATAATGCATTCAAACAAATGTAATCTTACAGTAGGCTACTTCATCTGTATCTTATTTTTAATTAGCAGAAATCTGTAAAAAATGCATCGATCTGTAGATAAAATAACTGACGAAAATGTAAACTGTTATTTTCATCACAAACAAAATTTGCGCAGAAGAAAGCAGCAATTATACCTTTTAATGCTGACAATTTTATTAGTTTGGCGTTTGGTAGGACAAAAAGTTTGCACACAATAGCCTAATCCCCTTTGAAACTCTCCTGTAATTTAATTAATTAATTAATTAATTTATTTTTATTTTATTTTTATAAGCTATTATGAACATAACATTTCAACTTTAGCTACAGAGTGAAGGCGGAGCAGTGTTTCTGGTATCAATGAACGCAGGAGCTTAGTGATTATTAAATGCTCGGAGCGCGGAGGGAAATTGTTGCTGCTCCACTCCGCTCCGCTCACATAGGCCTACTGTACTGCCGAGTGAGAGAGATGTTTCGCCCTATATGAACAAGGCCGTCCGGTGTAGACACGGTTAGACAGTGTCTGCTATATTTACAAATAATTGATATAAGAAATAAAAATAAATACATAACCTAAACCAGCTGCATAACGAGATGAAAATATAGACTAGGAAATTGATTTAGGCCTACACTTGTTCTGTCCTCCGTCCATGACACTGACTCACTGCGGAGTTGCCAGTTTTAATCTGAACAGCTCTTAACGCTGAGTGGATGGTTAGATGCATGATGTGCTAGTATTAAAAAATAATATATTGTTATATTAAAACTTGTTTTGAACAATTTCTTTGTCATTTGAATATTGATTTTAAATAGGGAGGCAAAAAAAAATTGATTTAAATTGTAAATCTGATTTTTTTGTGAAAAAAATCTGGGATTTTTTTTAGACAATAGGCCTATCGCCCAGCCCTAATGCAATTTTTTTTTTTTTTTTTTTTTTTTATAAGTTAAGGCAACTTCCTCTGAAATTAAGTTATAATAACTAACACAACTTTGTTGCGCTATACAGTAGTCAACATTTGAAGTGGATCAAACCTTTCTTTAAAGTTGTCCTAAAAACTTGTTCTGCAAGTTTGAAACCCTCATAAGACTGTACATATGAAAGAGCAAGAGATTCACACCTTTATCTTGACCCCCACAAGCTATACAGAACTACCCCAAAACCCCAGCCCCCTCCAGCTGAACTGAATTCGGTCTGTTTTTTGGCTGTGAGGAACGGTGTGTTGTCATGTTACTGGGTTGAAACATGCCTGTACTCACAGCAGCCTTACTCTTTTTATTCATTATTTTCCCGCAGCCCATATTATTATTTTCACTAGACCAAAATAATAACAAATTATCAATTGATAATTAATCATTAATTTTATCAAAATCATTGTTATTTGTGAACGTAGGCGTTTGCGGAAGGCTTTAAGTCCAAGCGGAATCCTCCATCAGCTGCTCCCGCTTCACAGCGCGCAGGACTCGCAAAAACTGACCCAACATTTAGCAAAGCAGGAAAACATTCAGTCTGCCTGAAGGAAGATGTATTTCATTGTAAGTTAATGCTGTTAAATAGAGAGTAAAAAAGATATAGATTTAAAAAAGAAAAAAGTGGGGTGCTTGGTTTCAGAAAACGAATACACCTCGTAAAAAATGCTATGATGTAAAAGTCATGCTAACTTATTAATTCATAGAAATAATTTAAGCAATTAAAACCTTTTTTATACTAGATTCAACTTGAATTTCAATACAATTAAACTGACTTTAAAATCTCAAGGAGTTCATAAGTTGAAACGGTAAAATGTCACAGGTGCATGTTAAATAGCCTAAATGAACTTGTATCTTATATAGTATCCGAAGACTTGATTGCATGTTAGCATAAAACTAACAATATATATATATATATATATATTTTTTTTAAATGAACAATTCCTGTATAAAATGTGACAGCAACCTTTATATCAAACATTTTGAAATCGTCCACAGCTGAGCAACGGGAGAGGCAGATCTGAAGTTCTATTTGCTTTGTTCACGAAGTGAATGTGATGCACAAAGTCATTTTTAGATGCAATGGAAAAATAAAGCTGGATAAAAACATACACGAAAACACGCTAAAAAATAAATTACATTTGTGAGAATTGCATTTTATTACATTCAGAAATAATAACGGCAGGCCTAATAATGCTATAGGCTAATGTAACAACAGGATATTTTTAGTTCCCTTCACTTTACAACAAATCCTTTAAATGTAAAAAATTTATCAGAACAGAACAAGAATTACAAATATATAATTCTAATGGATAAATATAATTGCAGCAGGCTATATAATAATATAGGCTTATAAACAACAACAAAAATAATAATTAAAATAATTTAAAGCCATACATAATGTAAGGTTGGGGTTATCTCTCTCATTCGGGACAAATCCAAACATATTGCCCATTTGAAGCTAAACTCTTATTTATTAGGTAAAATAGGCTATGGATTTCACACGTGTTTCAGTATCGACGGGAAAAAAATCATAATTAGCAAAAATATGCCAAAGTGGCCCACTGCTCGCGCCGCATGGCTCGGTGAACGACTGCTGTTTCCAATGAATATGTGCGCGTGAGGCACCAGCGCGATCAAAGTCACAATTATTGGTCACACAGTAAAGGCATAATTCAAAAATGCATAATTCAAAAGTGTTAGCAGTTTGAAAAATCAAGAATTATAACAGAGTTAATAAGAATTATTTGTAAATGCTGGACCGTTCTCATTTCGCTCTGCAAATGGAACCTGAAGATTATTATTATTTATTTATTTTTTTAACCAAGAATGAACCGAAATGAAAAATTTTTAATTCGTATATATATATATATATATATATATATATATATATATATATATATATATATATATATATATATATATATATAATGACTGTTTAAAACAACAATAGCGTGCATAAGAGCCTTTGTGTAAAGGCCTTTCTTTAAATTTTTGATGAGTATACTGTAGCCTAAGACTATCCTATTTTTTTAATGGACTTTTAAGGATGTTATAATGTATATTATAATGTTATTGTTGTTTAACGTCCTTTCATTTTACAATTACATTCAGTTCGCAATCCGTCCATTTGCGCCACCTGGGGGTAGTTTCGCGAATGATTTTAACACGCGACTGATTTGCAGTTAACGCCGCGGCCCTGCGGCGGCGGTACGCGCGGCGGTATTACCCATTTTGGATGTCTACCTATTGTACTGAATGACGTTAGTAGGGCCCTATGAATAATTTTTTTCTATTTGATTACATTTTAAAAGATTGGTGAAATTGTTTGCTTTATGAATGAAATTGATTATACATGCTGTTTGATGATTAAAATTAAAATTAAACCATAAATATGGAATCCATGAAAACTAAAACGGAAAAAAACTAATTTGGGAAAAAATAAAGCTGATTTCATAGGGCCTTACGTTAGACATTACCTTGGACAATCAAGCGAGGTGTGCTCGGCAATCTGGTCATCCTTTGGACGTCGGCAGCTGTGGCAGATGGCTGTAAAGTAAGTTTATACAGAAAACATTTTTATAGATGCAACGGGGTGCAAAGTACACTGCCTTTGACTTTAAACCTTATATTCAGTAACAACTTTACTGAATATACATTAAAAGAAAACTTTTTACCAATAATTGAATAAGTGTTTGCAAAACAAAACTTACTTCAGGCTCAAGCACGATGGCGTCTTGTGGTTCTTTAAAGTATGTCCTTAGCAGCTGTAGAACACACATGGCCTTGTCTGAAACTTCAACGTCATAATTAGCCAGGACTTCAGCGATCCCCGGATAACGGCTGAGTCCCTGGCAGAACTTAACAATTGTGCTGCCTTTGCTGTGGATGGCCTCTCTTAGCTTGCTGATGATAGAGACATCTGTGAGCAGCTTAAAGTGTGAGTAAAGGCATCTTCGTGAAGACAGAAAGGGCCATTCTTCTATAACCCTGTCAATGGTTGGTGCAGGTACCTGATTAAGGTACCTACATTGCAGTATGTAAGTCTTTTCCATTAGTGGCTCAGCTCTTTCTACGCCATCAAAGCCATCCTCTGAAAACATGCGGTGCAGGCGCATTTTCATCTCATCCAATGTCGTCTCGGTCTAGCCACTGGGTAGATCCGTAGGAGCCCATCTCACACACCCATATCGATCCACTGGGCCTCTTGTCATTGCCCCTGCTCCACTGCTGGCCCTCCTCTCTCTCCGTCGTCGTGCAAGAGTGTTGTTTCTATTTTTGTACTCAACCCTTGTTTTAATTTGTTGAAGGAGGGACTGGCAGCCATCTCCAATAATATCTCCTGTTTTGCCTATATCTGCAAAACATTTAGGAAACTCGCTAATGATGCCCCGAACTATAGTGTGGCATGTTGCTCTACTAGGATTAGGATCTTGTTCTAAGATCTGATCTACCACTGCCTGTACTATGTTTTTTCTGTCTACTGGGAGGGGTCTTGCTTGATTTACCAAACATTTTTGAAGAGATGAAGGCATCCGTTCCCAATTTACTCTGAAATCAACATGCCATGGCCTTCCAAGATGTGGTGCAAAGCTCTCAGTGCATGAGGAGTGTGAGGATGGACTGCATGTGCTTCCCAAAGGGCTCTGAGATGAAGAGGGAGAAGGGACAGGCTCTAAATTTAACTGAATTACTGGAAGTCCTAAACAAAAAACAAAACAAAAAGCAAAAAAGAAAAGAAAAAAGAATTACATCTTTCATAAAGTTTCGTCATAGATTAAATTCTGAAGTAATAATTAAACTTAGTTTTTAAACCCTCAATCTTGTCTGCTTGTTTGTCAATTGTGATCATGTCCATAGCACCCTGCTGTGTAGATTTACCTTCATTTTTAAAAAGCAGCCAACAATTTTCTGCACTGTATTGGACGCAAGTATTTTACAATGTCTTTTTCTTTGACCAACATAAGGTCTTCCTTGTTTTCGACTCCCAGCTCCTCCAGAACTTCCAACAAATGTGCCAGTGTTTCATCTGAGAGGCTTGGTAAAATTGAAATCACCAAATCCTTAATGCCTTGATTCATTTTCTGAAAGAGAAAAGGTACAATTTTCTTTTTAGTTCAAATGAATCTGTAACACATTGCTCAATAAACCTCTGGAAAAGCATGATGAAGAGCAATTAGTAGCAAGTCCAAACACCTCATAAGTTGGAAGAGGATAGTAGTCAAGCAAATGTTCTTGGTTAACACAAAGATAATCATCTTGAGCTACTCCTAATTCACAATAGACACCAATGTCTCTCAACTTAGCAAAGGTATGTTTCTCTGCAACAAAGTACACAGACTCATGTACGACAACCACTAGAATAATCCTTCCAGCATAGAGTTCATCATCATGCTTTTCAAGCAAAAACAAACATCCCCTTTCTGTACAATGTGCCTTTCACTGTGATTTCATTACATGCCACTGTAGACTGTGAATCAAAATTGTAACTGGCCACTGCCTCTCTAATCCTGTCACTGTAATCATCAATATAGAATTCTACACCCTTCTGTATCTGTACAACTGGAGGGAACATGCTGCCTGCACCTAGATAAGCTTGCAGAAGTTGGTGTCTCTCTGCAAGAGTTTTGCAAAGATTTTTAAAATTGTGCAGTTTTCTGGCACACTTCTTAAAATAGCTGTGCTTGCTTTCGAATCTCAAAGTCCAGAGGTGAATTAGTGGACCAAAGTGGTGTATAAGGTCAGAGTAATGACACATGTAATGATGCTTAGGTCGTAAGGGATTATCAGGGAAGAGCTTTTGCCTGGTGCAAATGTATTCTTCGATTAAAAACTTTGAGATATGCAACCTGCCCTGTTGTTACAGCTGGTGCACAAACAAGCTCCACTATCTCTCTCAGTTGCAATATCAGTTGCCATACCTCATTTCTACATGGATCTTTAATCCTGTCACCAATCAAGAGAGGTAGTATCTTGAGAAAACACCAATTCTGAACAGCATGTCCACTTAACCGCTCACTTCCGGGGGAGAGTTTGCCTGGTTTGTCATTTGCATCATTTCCTTTGTATTTGAACTGATTTTTGCATAGATTCAATTGCAAGTATGTAAAATGCTTCTCCTCAACTAAACGACCAACAAACAAAGCAAGGTCATAAGAAACAACACCCTCAAATAGATCGTGCCCTAGACATGGTGGGAGCCCAGGCTGACAAACATGGAAATGTGCAAGCTTGTTAAAAGGAGAGTCCCCTTTGATACCAAATATAGAGCCAGCAACAGCAGTGTCTAAATCTTGGACATGGCTTTTATATGACTGCACAGTTCTTGCAGTACCACACAGGTTTGGCTCATTCACAAATGTGGTTTTATTTATCTCACAATATCGGCAGAAATAATCTGCACGACTGAAGTTTTCCAAAAAACCCCCTATACAATGGGATCCCAAATTATCTCCGGAAATGGCAACAAGAGTCCCTTTCACGATTTTACCACTGGGCATTGAAATGCCAGTTACCTCTAGAAATTTAAGATCCTTGATCAATGGCTCAAAAACTTTGTTTATACCAAAGTATTTGACGTTGTTTTCCCTACAAAGAAGCACAAGTTGCATGTGATCTGTAGTTGATCGATTGTGTGGCAAAATATCAGTCAGAGTACAGTAGACCGCTAAAACCTTATGTTTTTTCTTCCCTGAACCAAGAGGGTTTACAACCTCAAAGGCATCCTGATATAAAATGAGGCCAAGAGAATCAGAAGCTGTCTTCATTAAACTATTACTCTTAAATCCCTCACCATCCTTAACATCACGTAAAACGTCTCCAGGAGTGGGTGGTTGAGAATGCGTGTAAGCATGCTGTTCTCGCACTGATGTGGTTTTGAACAGTGCAGCCAATGTTTCCTTTATAGGTATATACTGGGCTAAACGCTCTTTGCCATTTTCATCATAACCTAAAAACAATGGCACAGGTTCAACATAGTCAAAATGATTTTTAAAAACAGACTTTCTTTTTTGGTCTGTATTTAACAGCTCCCTGTTATAAAACCTCAGAAGATCATCTCTACGCATTTCCTCAATGATGTTGCTAACAATAGCCTCTGAAATTTCAAGAACCTTCAGTTTCTCACTCAGGATCTTAAGTGCATGTGACAGACCAATTTCATGTGCATTCTGAAAGTCCTCAATTATTGTTGTTATAGTACTTGCTGGTAACAACAATTTTGATTGTAATTTCAAGTACAGAAGTGTACTATTTTTTTAGGAACAATGATTCATCGACAGCAAATGGCTCTTCACATTCAAATCTGTCTTCATCGGGTGTCTCTAAACAAGGTTGATTGGAAATGCAAAACTGCTCAGTGGGAGCAGATCCAGTTGACATAGAATCATCAAGATCTTCAACATGTTTGTGTTTCCTTGAAATATGAGCTGCTAAACTAGACTCAACTGTAAAGGTAGAACTACACTCTCTGAATGGGCATTTAATTTTGAGTCCTTCTCTTATGTGTGACTTTAAATGCTTAATGAGGGAGGTTAAGCTGTTACACACAATTTCACAAGATTGAGCTACACACTTTAATGGAGCATCAAATTGCTTGCTAAGAGATGGGCCCGATCCTTTATGATCTCTCAGGTTGGATCTCTATACATGTGTGCTTTCAGAACGCTATCTTTATTGTACATGCGAGTACACTGAGAAATGCCACACTGATATCTGTAATTTGGAGTATTACTGTGGAGCTTTGTGTGCTGGATAAACTGGACAACAGTCTCAGACACATGCTCACACTGACTGAATTTACAGTGAAACATTGCAAACTGAAAAGAAATAGCCTAGAATATACCAAAGAAAAAAGGAAAGAAGGCTATAGTAAAATTTACAAGTAGGCTATATTTGAGTGACATTCCAGAAAATGGTGAATAATATCTCAGAAATTATCTTTTCGTGGCATGTGTCGTGTTTGAATTGAAGTTCACAGGAATTATTCAAAATGGACTATGGCCAACTGAGTTTTTTTTTCAGATACGAAAGTCGAGGGGGAGAATAAAATAATTTTTAAAAAGAAAATCACAAGAGTACAAAGACGGGACAATAGCCAAATTTACCTATAAAACTGAAGTAAAGTTACAGTCAATTGCAAATAATCTCTCAGAAATATATTTTTGTTGCACGTGCGCCATCTTTGAACTTGAATTGAAGTTCACAGGAATTAATTCAAAATTGATGACAGTTTTTCCAGATATCCTAGCTATACGAAGATCGACGGGGAGAATTAACACATTCTTAAAACACAAATAATATAAGTACAAAGACGGAATTAGTCCATTTTACCTAAGAAGTGCAACCGAACGTTAACATTAAAGTTACAGAATCTCTCAAAAATGATATGTTCGATGCGCGTCGTCTTTGAATTAAAGTTCACAGGACTTATTCAAAATTGATGATGACACTGCATTTTTTCCAGATATCCTATACGAAGATCGACGGGGAGAATAAACACATTCTTAAAACACAAATAATAAAAGTACAAAGACGGATTAGTCTATTTTACCTACGAAGTGCAACCGAAGTAAAGTTACAGTCAAGAATCTCTCAAAAATGATCTTTTCGTGGCATGTGCGTTGTCTTTCAGACTTATGTGCCCTCTTTCAGACTTATGTGCCCTCTAGAAGCTTGCGTTCTGCAAGTGAACATCGCTTGATTGTGCCATCCCAAAGAAGCACAAAGTCACTTTTACGGACTTTTAAATTAAATGTTCCCTCCTGGTGGAATGACCTGCCCAACTCAATCCGAGCAGCTGAGTCCTTACCCATCTTCAAGAATCGGCTTGAAACACATCTCTTCCATCTTTATTTGACCCCTCTAACTTTTTCCCTCACTATTCTAATTCTATTAAAAAAAAAAAAAAATGTAACTACCTTTCTAATCTTTTTGTATCCTATCTATTTTTCTTTTCATTTATTATACAATTATAAAAAAAAGACCTCTATCACTAGCTTGCTCTATTCTTTTCTATTCTATCTGTTTTCTTTTTATTTATTATATTATTTAAAAGCCCTTGCTACGTATACAGTGTTTAGGCTAACTGAGACTTGTTATAGCACTTATATATCATTGCTCTTTTGTTGTTTTTAATTGCTTCCATTGTCCTCATTTGTAAGTCGCTTTGGATAAAAGCGTCTGCTAAATGACTAAATGTAAATGTAAATGTAAATGTATTTGAATTGAAATTCACAGGAATTAGCTATAGCTATTCAAAATGGATGATGACACACTTTTTTTTCACTCAGAAAGTCTACATGAAAGAATACAATTTTAAAATGCAAATAATAAAAGTACAACAACAGAAATAGTACATTTTACCTCTGAAGCAATAACTGATGTAAAGATAAAGTCAACACGGTAAATAATATCTCATCAGAACTTCTCGTGTGCGTCGTCTTCTAAGTTCACAGTGATAATGCAAAATGGATGACCGTGTCGAGCTACCCTGGGACATCCCGCCCATTCTTCAAGTTCAAACTTTGTAAAGTTAGCCATGCACTAGAGACTAGCCTATTTTTTCTTTCACCAAAAAATTTGTTCAAGATTATTCACCTCTCTCCAAAGACTTAATAAATTTCGATTACGTTAACTTAAAATAATTGCACAAAACATAGGATCATTAAAAAAAAATTGCAAGCCGTCCTTTAACAAAACTTGGTAACAAAAACATAATTCATCATAAACAACTGCTGTAAAGCACTTTTCTAAGTTTTTAAGGTCATTTTTCGGCTGCTTTCATGCCAATGTCAGGGATTTTCAACCACCACTATGAAACGCTAACTTGCTAGCTAGCCAGATCTCTAACATCGCATAAATAACTGCTTAGATCCATTTTTTGTTTTAACTATATGCACTTTTTATTTACCTCGTAACTTACCTTTATACATCAGATAGCATCATCAGTGCCAAGAGAATATTCCTGCGTCGTGTCATGTCGTCGTGAGCTGGATCAAAGAGAGCATATTATGTCAGACTTATTAAAGTACGGAATTTTCGCTGTTGGAACGTTATGAAATAATTTCAAATAGGTTAAACGATTACATTACTATTTTGTTGGAAGAATATTTTCTTTTTTTGAAGAGAGAGCATACTTACATGTAAAGTAGCCAGACTGAAGATGGTGCCTTCGTTCTAAGCTGAATAGGTATTTTTACAGTAATTTGCAGTAATATCACAGCAGATAGTTAATAGTCAGTGAGCGAATCCGCATTACTGTGATATTACAGTAAAACAATAAAAACAGAATTTTACTGTAAAAACACAGTTAAATATTGTGAAAGTCTGGAAATATTTTACAGTGCACAACTTCAGCACTATAGCCGCACCGTTGACGTCGTTACTCAGGGGAGGCATGCATCGTCTCATCTGGTCCATAGCAGCAACAAAGGCCTTTCAACAATTTAAAGGAAGGATTCACCACCACACCCATTCTCCATCATCCTGATCCTAAGCTTGAATTTACTGTGGAGGTCGATGCATCTAACACAGGTATCGGAGCCATTCTGTCACAGCACCAGGGCAACCTTCTCAAGCTATACCATTTTGCCTTTTACTCCAGGAAACTGAATGCCGCAGAGAGAAATTATGATGTGGGAGACCAAGAACTGCTGGCCATGAAAGCGGCGTTTGAGGAGTGGAGACACTGGCTAGAGGGCGCCAAGCTTCCATTCACGGTACTTACGGATCACAGAAATTTGGAATACATCAGATCAGCCAAACGGCTCAATTTCCGGCAAGCTATATGTTCGCTGTTTTTCTCACGGTTCGACTTACGTGTAACTTACCGCCCGGGTACCAAGAATGGTAAGGCCGATGCTCTCAAGACTATTTGATTCTGATTCCTCGTCCAACTGACTCAATGAGTCCATCCCAGCTACACTCATCCTTGCTCCGGTACAGTGGGACATTATGACAGAGATTACGGAGGCTCAGTCTGGTGATCCTACACCACCTGATTGCCCACAGAATCTTACGTATGTTCCTGAAGGTCTTCAGCAACGAGTCATCTAGATAATTCACGAGTCCCCTAGCTCTTGTCATCCCGGTATCACTACCACAGGATGGTTTTGGTGGCCATCATTACAAAAGGACATTACGAGACTATGTTCATTCAGCACTGTGTTACCTGTAACATCACCAAATCCTCTCATCAATGTCCAGCCAGTTTACTTTAACCTTTACCCATACCTCAACGCCCCTGGTCTCACATTGCCATAGACTTTGTAACCAACCTTCCCTGCTCCAGAAATCACACCACCATACTGACAGTCATTGACTGCTTCTCCAAAGCATGCCGCCTTATTTCACTTACGAAACTTCACATTGCCTTTGAGACCACTGAGGCTTTACTGGAGCAGGTCTTCAGATTCTATGGACTACCAGATGATATAGTCTCAGACCGTGGACTGCAGTTCACCTCCAGAGTCTGGTCTGCTTTCTGTCATCAACTTAACATAAATGTCAGCCTAACCTCCGGCTATCACCCCAGTCCAATGGCCAAGTAGATACACTAGGAACTAACTCGTTTCCTACTGTAATAGCAATCAGAACGACTGGAGTTGCTTTATATTATGGGCTGAATATGCACAGAACTCCTTGCGCAAACCATCCACTGGTCTAACTCCCTTCCAGTGCGTGCTTGGCTTCCAGCCCCTGCTATTCCCCTGGTCGGGGTGCCCTCTGAGCTGCCCGCTGTTAATGACTGGCTGCGTCATAGTGAGGAGACCTGGAACTCCGCTCATGTTCACCTCTAGCATGCAGTATGCCGAGTCAGAGATCGGGCCAACCGCCATCGAAGACCAGGTCACCCATACGCTCTGGGTCAATGGGTTTGGCTCTCTACCAAGGATCTTCGTCTCCCGTGCAAGAAACTCGGTCCCAGGTACGTGGGTCCTTTCAAAATCATTTGTCAAGTTACACCAGTTTCTTTTAGATTCGCTCTCCCTGCCAGTTATCATATCTCACCCACTTTTCATATCTCTTTGCTCAAACCTGCCGGTGGTCCAAGAGGGGAGGGGACCAGGAGGAGGCCGTCCAGGAGAGCACCCCTCCCATCATCGTGGAAGGCGAGGAGGCTTATCAAGTAAGGGAAATCTTGGACTCCCAACGCCGAGGCAGGGTGCTAGAGTACCTCACTGACTGGGAGGGTTACAGTCCTGAGGAAAGGTCTTGGGTTAATGCCCAGGATATCTTGGACCCCACACTCATGGAGGACTTTCACCGTGCTCATCCCAGCAGGCCTGCGCTTCGACCCCCGTGGAAGGCCTCGGCATAGAACCGCCGCTCATGGAGGACTTTCACCGTGCTCATCCCAGCAGGCCTGCGCTTTGATCCCCGTGGAAGGCCTCGGCATAGAACCGCCGCTTGCAGGGAGGGGGCTCTGTCATATATTTTGATATTTGATTTGATATTTTCATAATCTATAGCAAACGAATTTGCATTTGAGAAAACTTGGCCTAGTATTAGGATACATCAGAATGCTGTCAAGGTGAAAGTGACCTTGACTTGAAACACCCATCTTTCACCATCCAGTCAATCTGCCCCATATTTTGTCTTATCGAATTTCCAGTTTTACACTGGCATATCAGATAATAGAAGTAAAGCAGGTTTTGATATATAAAATTATAAAGGCAATGCATTATTTGTTTCTTTCTAGGCCATTTGTTCCGTTTTTTGTTGTTGTTGTTGTTGTTGTTGTTTTTGCATCTGTCCTTATTTATAATAGCAAAGATAAAATAAAAAATAGCTGTATTGTGATTATTAATATAGTAATTAATAATAAGAAAAGATGGAGGACTTCACTCTATCGAGTTCAAACGGGTGTGGCTCAGTCATTTTTTTTTTTTTTTTTTGTCTGATTCCAACAAATCATAAATCATCATCATTTATTTTTTTAATTGCTCATTGTGACTCGTTTTTTCAGCATAGGTCACAGTATTCTCAGGAGGAAGCACATGTAGGGGCAGCGATGTTTCAGGTGGTATGGCAAGTGTAAACACATGAATCGGATATGGGTTACTATTGAAAGAACGTGTAAACGGACAGCCAAAAAAAATCGGATGTAGGCAACGAATCAGAATTAGGCATCAAAACCTGCAGTGTAAATGAGGCCTTAGAGCCCTGCACGGGCCTCAAATTTAGGCCCTAGTCTGGCCTTGGCCCGAGATGCTCAGGCCCTAGCCTAGCCTGTGTCAAACAGCTTATCAGAATTACCGACCCAAGCCTGCCTTTTTTTCCCCCTTCTCCCAAAACAGCTCTCATTTGTGCGGAGAGTGGAAGCTAAAGTGCGTTTTGCAGGACATGGAGGCACCGTCATTTTTGCTCATAAGGTAAGAGTAATTCATCATTCGTAACTGTAAAGGGTCTACTTTTATTTTTTTTTTCACTCACAACATCAACAAAACTTTTTATAAAATATAGAAAACAAACGATGCACTTTCTGCTGTCTGGTCTTGAACAGGAGTGCTTCACAAAAACGAACCGAAACTCAGCGAATACATGCCTCACAGATATGATAAATATATCTACAGTGGTGTGAAAAAGTGTTGGTCCTGATTTCTTATTTTTTTGCATGTTTAATGTTTGCACTTTAATGTTTCAGATCATCAAACAAATTTAAATATTAGTCAAAGATACCACAAGTAAACACAACATGCAGTTTTTAAATGAAGGTTTTTATTATTAAGGGAAAACAAAATCCAAAACTGCATGGCCCTGTGTGAAAAAGTGTTTGCCCCCTAAACCTAATAACTGGTTGGGCCAACAATTTTTCACAACACTGTATAGAAAGCTTTAAATTTGTACTTAACGAAATAAAACATAGCGAAAACAAATCCGTATAGATGCATTTCTCAAAGGCACGTCTAATAAGGAGATGGCGAGCACTGCACATGACCAATTGGCTCATTGTTTGTCTTGGTAATCAAATCAAAACTCTTTAAAAATGCAGCTTATATTATAATATTTATAATATAATTTATAAATTATAAACCCGTTGGGCTTGCAAAACTCTAACGCCATTTACTGGACATTTCACTTTGAAAGTGCTGCAAAATGTGCAAAAATCGAATACCACTGTTTTGTCATCATGTGCATCAATTCCTTTGTTCTGCTGAACACAAAGGATGAAATTTAGAAGAATGTTTGCAAACAAGCAGGTTTCTGCCACCATTTCACGTCCATAGTATTTTTCCATACTATGCAAGTCAAAGCTGTTTTGTAGCAAACATTCTTCAGAATTTCTTTCCTTGTTTTAAGCCAGACCCTGACACTTCTCAGATGAAACCACACAAAGATGAGGCATAATGGCTAAATAGTCCATTTAGATATATATGTGTGCATGTATATTTTTAATTGATTGATTTATTAATTCACACAAACATACAATAGAATAAAGTGAAAATTACAACAAGAAAGAATTCTAATTAAGAGAAAAATTAAATAAAATAAACGTATGTCCTAATACTTAACTTCACTAGGCGTGTTTTGTTTTTGTTTAGTTCCCATGTTATATATAAATGGGTAATCTAATTCTTAGAATAAAGAAAAAATGTATCAGTTGACATTCTCAGCCAATGAGCATGAAGCTGTGTCGTCAGTCAGTCGTTTCCCATCATGCTTTAGAATAGCGCAGTCGGTGGAGAACAACTGCGCTCGACTGCTCAATCCGACACAGCCGCCTCGCCATCGCGAGAGTTTTTTGGCACACGTCAGCATGACATCAGAGCAAGGCGTCATTCAAGATATGTCTACAAATGTTTTAACCAAAGTTTAGTACTTCAGTATTTTGTATGCATGTCCTGCTGTGTTGAATTTTCTAATGTTAAGATTGCAAACCTGTCTTTATATTTTTCATAAGTGTTTCCATTTTATTTTGTTTTAGTACTATTCAGGAGAAAATGAGCCTACTGGGGAAAGATTTTTAAAAAACAAAGTAAAGTTAATAGACACATTTTTGCTGAAATTCATTGTGCTGTTGTTGTTAACAGGCATAGTTTATTTGCTCTGCCATAGGATTCCGAGTGTCCTGGGACAGGTGAGGGAGTGAGATGAAGCTGGTGGAGCTACTCAGAGAGGACATCAAACTCCAGAGAGACAGAGGAGAGAAGAGCAGAGGAGAGCAGGGAGAGAATGGAGAGACTGTTTTCTCTTCTTGAGAGAATGCATAACAAATACATTATTTATTAGGCATTCTGTAATGGGCAAGAGAAAGCAGTGGAAAAAAATGGGTACATTACAGTTTTTCAATATCTTTTTTTAAACATCACATTGTCAATAAAACAATCTAAATTCTGTAGTTTATTTTTGTGATGTACTGTAAGTTGACGCTCTACAATACAGAATATAATTGTGATTACGTTTAGGCCTACTTTAGTCGTCATCTCCATTGGACTCCTTCAGTGTCTAACATAATCACAGATAAGACTGTTTTCTTTGACTTTCACACACAAGAACTTGATTCATAGTTTGATCGAGATGGGTCCATTTTTGATCTCAGATGAACAAGTGCTGTTTGATTGATATCACTGTTGTGTTTGTTGCAAAATGTGTATTGTTTTCTCTACTACCATTTCAATTGAAAGGAATACAAGTTTAAAAATATTTTGTGGCTGCCTTGTTTTATTAAGTAGAATTAATCAACGTTTATGTTGGAAACCCACCCAAAATCAGATATATAACTATCATTGGTTTAAATATTAATGAGTGGTTATATAATGGCACCTAAATGGGGACACATTTATGTATGAGATATTGTTTATTCTGCTGATAAAATATGGTATGCCAAATATCTAATAACGGGGATGAGCAGGAACCCAAACCTGATTTTTCTTCTGATGCATTACTTAGCAGAAGAGAGCCTGTTAGAGAACTAATTGATACATTTAGTACTCTTTATATAGAATCAGAAGAAGAAAATGACGTGGTTAAGGCTGAGAATGAAATTGAACAGCAGATTAGGGATTCTTCACCTCCTGAACCTGAGAAAGAACAAGAAGAGGCACACACACAAGAGCAAGCATAAATATAAGGTGCAACATTAATAGAACAGTTAATTGAGCAAGTCAGTAAATTGGAGTCTTTTTGAAAAGTGTGTTCAAAAGATGAATGAAAGCGTGACCTTTGCTGAGTGTAAAGCTATTGAAGAAAGAGTGGCTAACCACCTGGAATGAGAATGTGAGAGAGCCCAGAAAAAAAATGGAGCTCGAACTTCAAAATTTGGGTAAATCTATGGGGAACTGTTAGAAAATGTGAGATGCTCAAATTGACCACAAATTAAAAACCCTTATGCCTGTTATGTCTACTCCAATACTTCCCAAGTCAAATCTTTCTGCTCCTGTTTCTAGAGCTCCAGTGGTTAACCAGGCTTACCATGTGCCAAGTAGCCAAATGTCCTGCTTAGAAGGTATGTCAATGATGTCATTCCATCCTCCAGTGAAAATAGAATTTCCAAGTTTTAGCATTAGTGAAGAGGAAGATCCTGTTACTTTCATAAAGAGTTATGAGAAATATTTTGCCATTCATCCTATCAATGATTGTGAAATGCTTGCTTCTTTGACATCAGTATTAAAGGGTACTGCCAAAGATTGGTGGCTGGCAGAGAAGAAGAACTTTCAGAAATGGCAGCGGTTCAAAGAGATCTTTTTGTGCTCATTCTTAAGTGAAGACTATGAAGAAGAAACTGCTAGAAGATTACTGGAAAGGAAGCAGGGCACTAAAGAGAGTATTAGAGATTTTGCTTATCATTATAGAGCCTTTTGCCTTCAATGAAACAAGGACATGTCAGAGAGGGAAATTGTACATGCCATCTTACGAAATTGCAACCCATGACTAGCAAGTTTACTCAGAGGAACTTTGAGAGGGGTGGATGATTTGGTAAGATTTGGCACTCAAATTGAAAAGGAATTTGAAGAATCTGGAAGATACTGGAGCCAAGTTAATTCAGAGATGCAGCAATGGAGAGCGAATGCTTCTAGAGAAGTTGTACCAAAGTCTTCTCCAGCTAACACGAGAACCATGCAGTCTGCGAAAGTGTTGTTCAACCTGAGATGATCACCCTCCCTTTCATTCTACGTGGCAGATACTTACAGGCAATGATTGATACGCTTTCATTCATCTTTTGGCAGTACCTTATCGCTTATTCAAGTGCCTTGTTGGAAGCAATTACAATGTCAAGAACCATGTAAACCAAACAATAGCCAGTCCTTCTTGCTAGCTAACAGTCAGATGCAGGATGCTATTGGCAAGCTGGAGTGAGAATGTGAACTCCAATTGAGAAAATTAGATCTTAAATTGTGTGTAATGCATGATACTGACCTAACAGTACCTATTATTCTTGGTATGGATTTTCTGTTATCTTCAGGGAATGTCCTTGACTTCAGAAGATTTCAGTATCAACTTCCATCATTAGAAGATGATGAGAAAGTTGCAACTTTTCCTTTGTTGTCACATAAATCCTGTTCGGCCGTACATTTCTACCTTGCTCTGTCCACACCACGGACAATGGGACAGGTGGTTGGCTGAATTTATGTTTGCAATTAACACACTGTTGCATGAAAGTACGGGATATACACCTGCTGAAGTTGCTTTAGGATGGAAACTCAAGGGTCCACTAGAAAGAGCTATTAATTGACCGCCTGATCCAAGCAGCCCTACCTATGAAGTGATAGACAGGCAACAAAGTCTGATCCAGATGGTAAGAGAGAATGTAGAACAAGCTCAGGCCAAGCAAAAATGCTATTACGATAAAAAAAGAAAGCATACTCAGTTTCAAGTAGGAGACATAGTTTGAGTTCGAGCTAATGCTTTATCCAAAGCAGATGAGGGGTTTATGTCTAAATCGTCTGCAAAATGGAAGGATCCAGCTAAAGTTGAAAAATGTCTGGGTCCAGTAAAGTATGCTGTTTCATTTCTTGGTAAGCCTGGAAATGTTGATACCGATCATGTTCAGAATTTAAAAGTCTGTCATGGGTATTTCAAGACTTTTGATGGAGAGAGTATGTAACAGTCTTCAGCCTGCTACTAGTTGAGTGCAGCTGCAGTTTTATTCCTCGCTTGTATGGGGCAGCTTAAACTTCGGTTGATCACGGATAAATGTAGTATCTTAATAGAAGAAGAGGGTATGGATACCTTGGTAGTGTGCCAGTGTGCCTAGTAACAGCGTTTGACCTACTGGGTTTGGGGAAGGACCTTGTTGAGAAATATTTGTGTTTCATTCTTAACTAAGGTTCCCTTTCAAGGGAACTTCGAACTGCGTCCTCTAGGGGTCGCTATGGGGAACACCTCGTCGTGACCCATGTCTGAAGCATACAAATGAAAAAACACCAACGAGTTGGCCGGCGACAGCCTCTGACGTCACTACCGGTGCGACTATAAAACAGGCACCGGGAAAACACGTCATTCTCTTCTTCGTCTTCACTGACTGTTTTGTTTGAAGCGTGCATCTGAAAGAACCGGTAAGAGCGCTTTTTCTCTGTCTATCATGGCGATTACTAGCAAGCGTTTAGACAATGTATGCATCCGTGTCGGCATTATTTGACACCCGATGACACACACGATCTTTACGTGATTTGTTTGGGTAAAGAGCACGCACGCGATGTCTTTGAGGAGGCAATCTGAGTGCATTGCGAGCGTTTTTTCAAGGAAAAAGCACCGCTCTCGTTCGTCTCTCTTTCCGAGAGAAAAAAAAAAAAAAAGGCAGCCATCTACTTCCCCGCGGTTCAGGACTCGCCGCTGCTGAGGCACGGAGGAGAATGAGCTCGTGAGAATTTCAGGTGGATCTGTCTGAATGGTTTAAAAAGGGACTTTGACTTTCGCGCTCAAAATGGCGGCGGACGAGAGAGAGCCTCGGGAGGATGATGTTATATCTTTAACACTTTCTGATACTGAGGTTAGTGCTCTGCTGGGTTTTGTACCCAGGAAAAGCAGGAGATATTTGAGGATGGTGAAGAAGCTGAGGCTGAGCCTTCTCAATTGTCCTGCCCTGCGTATGTAGAGCTGTTGGAGTTTATGGATCGCGCCTCGATGAGTGTTATCTTTCCGACCATAGCCCTCCAGCTCAGGTGAGCCTTCCATTTCTGCCTGATCTCCATACAGAGATTGAAAGGAAATGAAAGAGGCCGGTTTTTCTTCTCGCATCCATCGGTTTCAGCATAAGAGTTTTGTCGACATCGAGGCGATGCACGAAAACGGCTATGAGAGGATGCCCCTGCAGAAAGAGCTTTCATTCTGCGGGGGAGACATCCTCTCTTAATCTCCCTCCTTGCCATCTAAGCCCTTCAAGCAATGCATCTTGCTTAAATGGCAAGGCATACGCAGCAGCAGGTCAGGCTGTGGCTTTATTTCAAAATAAATGCTTCAAACATATCAGACTGATCTGCTAAGAGACCTGGATAGAGGCGAAGGCCTTTTTCTGATCAGGTAGCCGAGCTGCGCCACACCACAGGCCTCTCTCCAGGCTACCAAGCAGGCCGCCTCTGCCAAGCGCAGGACTATGGTGGCCATGGTGGTGGATGAACCTGGCAGACATCGGGAAGAAAGAAAAGGCTTTCTTCTCGATGCTCAGGTTTCGCCTTCTGAACTTTTCGGTATTTCCGTTGAGACGGTGATCGAGAAGTTCGGGGAGACGAAGGCGCACTCCACTGCTTTCGGATCCTTCGTTCCACGAAGGTCCAGGTCTGAGCCCGAACAACATAGGGGTCCTGGCCTGTCTCGATCTGAGGATCAAAGACGGGCACAGAAGGCTAGTGTCGCGGCTCACGCTCCTCCCCCACCTGCAGGCAGGGTTAAGAGGAATGGTGGGTCATAAGGGGGTAAGCAGAACCTAAGGGATGTGATCCAGACGAGGCAGCGTTCTTGTCTGAGTCAGAGTGATACTGAGGTATCTACTCGTTCCCTTTAGGGATTTTTAACTTCTGCTTTTATCCTCCCCTTCCTAATTCCCCTGTAACCACCAGCTCTCCACCTGATCGAGGTTAGGTGGAAACCTCTAACGCATAAGTCTCCTATGCTGGACCTATAATGTTTTTGGCTGGTTCTATGTTCATAGCAACCACCTTACTGATGGTCTGGACTAAAAGGAGGTGCCCCTTGAGCAGGGCTCTAGCGCAGGAGGGTGGGAAATAACCCTTTCTGTATATACTTATGTGTAAATTGCTGGTGGTTATGTGTCTACTAATAAACTCTGTGAGGTTTCCTTTGCAGTGCTCAGTTACAGTGTTTACTAAACACTCGTCAGCACCAGCCATCCGGCTTCATGTTCCGGTATTAGGCGGCTGAGATCACAGGTTTCTGCGGGAGCCTCCTTGATCATCAGGCCTGGCACAGCACTGCAGGGAATTTCATGGATGTCCGGCCAGGTCACCCTGAGGGGTCTCCTGGCCCGCTTAGGTGCTGTCGCATCCAGCGGGAAGTGAAGGTGGCAGTTACAGAAGTCTTCTTGTGTATGCTGCCTCAGGTGATGCTCCCCCTCGCTAGAGGTTTATAAAAATTCGAGCTTGCCTCTCCCGTGCGGTTCAGCGCCTCTGCGATGCTTAGGAACCTTTAGGTACACACGCTAAGCTCTGTGTACTTTCTGAAAACCACATGGTGGTCAGTGTGCACGTGAACACTTTGCGCACTTTCTAAAAATCCACGTATTGGTAAGTGTGCACGCAAGACTCGGCGCAATTTCTGAAATCCTGTATGGTAAGGGTTACGCGCTTTGCCTCGTTCCCTTTCTTGAGATGATTAGACCTTGGTTTCTTGGGCTCCATTCAGCCAGTGTATTTGTTTATACACTTCAAGCATCGCTTCCCTCAACATGAGGGGCTATTCGGGCGATTCTTGTGGTAGTTTAGCAGCGCTCCCCTTTTCCAAGAAGGGTCGCCTATGAGCGTGCTACTCTGGATTCAGGAGTTCTCCTCTCATATGAGACTGAGTTCACTGTTTTTCCCCAGAGCGCTCCAGCATTATTTCCACAGATCGAGTTGATGACTCTCAAACATACTTTTTTGAGATGCACCATTCCATCTATGAGCTGCTCTATCAGAGTGCCACGAGAGCCCTTCCTTAGAACAGTATTTGAAAATCCATGATATGGTAAGTGTGCACGTGAAGTCTTTGCACACTTTCTGAAATCCACACTGTGGTAAGTTCGCACGCTAGTACTCTGCGTTCTTTCTAAAATCCTATATGGTGTGGGGCTTCGCGCGGTTGCTTCGTGCCCTTTCTTGAGCTGGTAAAAGCCCCGTTCATCTTGGGCGCCACTCCACCCATGTATCCTCGGATACCTATCTAAACAGGGTGTTGCTACTGGAGATCTGTTGAGACAGCTCCTTCAGCAAGCTTTTGCGGAAGCAAGCTGTAGCCCCTGTGTGACAGGCAAGACTTAGTATAAAATGCTAGGTTCCTAGCCGTATCCCTTTAAAGGATTCTTTCCTGATTCCAAGCCTTTAGCTCTACCACCGGGGCGAGGCCCTAACAATTAAGTTGGGTATGTAGCTTAGGCCTTTGGCCGTAAGGGGTATTGTCACATACAGCCGTCTAAACGTCCCGGGGGCAACTCCCATTGAAATGGTAGAGTTGGTACTTAGTGTTCGCCATGATTCTGGCCTGCACTCCGCCTCAGCATGGCGGCGTGGGTATACTGTTCCCCATATCGCGACCCCTAGAGGACGCAGTTCGAAGTTCCCTTGAAAGGGAACGTCTCAGGTTACGAATGTAACCATGGTTCCCCTGAGTAGGGAACGAGACACTGCGTTCTCTAGCTCCCTGCCATGCTTCGGACGCAAGCTCAGACGACGAAGAATGTGAATGACGTGTTTTCCCGGTGCCTGTTTTATAGTCGCACCGGTAGTTACGTCAGAGGCTGTCGCCGGCCAACTCGTTGGTGTTTTTTCATTTGTATGCTTCAGACACGGGTCACGACGAGGTGTTCCCCCATAGCGACCCCTAGAGGACGCAGTGTCTCGTTCCCTACTCAGGGAACCATGGTTACATTCGTAACCTGAGACGTTTTTTTCTTTTACGTTATGCTTGATACATTGAATTGGAATACATGAATTGGAATCTTTGTTGGTGGCGTTGACAAGAAGGCCTACTAAAGTCTACCTAAAGTGAGTGACGTGACATACAGCCAAGACAACGTTTAGACCTACTTCAGTCATCATCTCCATTGGACTCCTACAGTGTCTAACATAATCACAGATAAGACTGTTTTCTTTGACATTTACACATACAGCATAGTGCTTTCACACACAAGGACTTGATTCAGTTTGATCAAGATGGGTCAATTTTTGATCTCAGAAGAACAAATGGATTGATTTTCTCACTGTTGTGTTTAGTGCAAAATGCGTATTGTTTTCTCTATTATCATTTCAATTGAAAGGAATACGAGTTTGAAAAAGTGTTTTGTGGATGCCTTATTTTATTAAGTAGAATGAATCAACACAAATTTAAATTTAAATATTAATGAGTGGTTATAAACTGTTTTATTTTAGGGTGACAGCTACAGGGGTAGTGGCTTTATTACATTACGTGTGTGTGTGTGTGTGTGTGTATATATACATTATATATATCTATATATATATATAAAAATATAAATAAACATATATTGCTCACAGCTGACTGGTCCAGTTTGCGATCTCTAACTCAGAATAAAGCCTTTTCTGGAGCAGGGTAGTCATGTAGGGCAATTTACTATGGCGTTAAAACCAACCCACCTTCTTGAGCCTGCAAACTCAAGAGTTTGCTCAAACTAAACACAAACTTACCTGGATAAGGGGTTTGCTGGTGTGCTGGTGGACCAGCATATGCTATTTGGGTGTTGGTATGATCCAGCAAAGACATAATAAAATTCACGTATGAATTACATAATATATATATATATATATATATATATATACAGGTGCATCTCAAAAATTTGAATATCGTGATTTTTTTTTTTTTTACTTATTTCAAAAATTACAAAAATTTACAAAATGTTAGTTAACGCGAAAGAAATTTACACCTACCACGTGTGCTCCCTACCACATGTAAATGGTGCGTAAAACATTCTGTGTTCTTTTTGGAAAACTGATGACACTGAATTTTGATGCACTGCCATAATAATTACAAGATAATTTGCCCTTGGCCTCTTTTTAAAATTGTTTAATTTTTAATTAATTTATATATATAAAATATATATGTATACATATATATAATTTATATATGTAAAAGGCAGCACTCCTCACTGTCACTATTTACCCAGCCGTAAATGGAGGAGGGGCAGGACAAATACCTAAACATCCTACTTGTACAGTGATTGAGAAGTCAATATTACTAGTTACTGCTTTATTATATTTAGCATAATAAGTACCACCAAAGCCTTCTCAAGCGCCACCAGCCAGTCATTTTAAGAAGAGCGCCTGACATTTTTTCAGCTGGTGAAAAACCTTTAGGTGGTCCACATTATTGAATATTTATTGATAGGCATATGGCCTAGTCTTTTTTGCATTTATGCAATATACTGGAGCCAAAACTGAGAAAGTGGACCAGTATATTTGATGCAAAATCGAATCCAAGTCAGACGGTCAAGGTGTAACAATATGTAAATTTATTAAAAAGAATATAGAGAACAGACACCACAAATCATAACTTGGAGATAAAATTCTTGATATAAATAACAATCTTCAAATATAGAAAATGTAAATCCAATGTTAGTATATTTTTAATAACAATCCATTTATGATGGATTGCACCCATCTAGTATTAATCAAACCATTAGTAAAATTGTAACACATAAACAGTTATTTGTTTTAAATCAAAAATACCAAGTATTAAGTATTAAAATATTGAAGCATCAAAATATCAAAGTATCAAAGTATCTGAATTTGAATAAAAACCTGTAAGAGTACTAAGTCTGAGTAAAAGAGTTTTCGAGTGAAGCCAAAGGAAAAAAAAGGAAGTGAGAGCTTATCTTATCAAAAGACTCACCACAACCTTTTCCTTAAATCAAAACCAAAAATACAGAAATACAGAGTAATTCAAAAGAAAAATACATGATACATACATGAAAATATAGAAAATTAATAGCCAAATAATTAATAGATAGATAGTACTGTAGATACCTCTCTAACCCCAGCTACCTTAAAATTAACGAAGATCTTCACCAAGATGGCCAGACTAGAATTCCTAAAAGAAAATTCGACCCCTGGCGTCCCCTGGACTTTTGCTGGGTTGAGGACTTACCACAGCCTACCATCTTTTCCAACTCTAAACTCTATCATCGTTCTTTCTCTTCTTGCCCTTGGGAGGTAGTAGTTGAAGGTATTTGTCTTTATCATACGGGGGTACCATGTCGTTAATTTCCAAACTTTCATTGATCGTTTTCAACATCTCATACCTTTCCTTACCCTTCACCTGCAAGGTATAGATTTCCTCATCACTACTGGTATAAATGGGAGAATAAGAATCTCTTTGATCAACAATCTTGTAAGGCATCTTAATCATCTTAATGTAGGAATTTATAAATATACATATATATATCAGCTGGTAAACTTAGCACAGGTCTCTCAGATGGCATAGAGTCAACGAGTGATGTGATGATGATGTGTCCAGTTCTTAGGATGAACACTGTTGTCCAGCTACGAGCACAGCAACCACTCCCGGATCGTTCAATGAGCTGCACTATTGCAGAAGTCACACCAAAGGGTCACCCTTAGAACTAGTCATGTGTGGTAAATATATGCAGAATATTTCTGTTACAGCATGCACTCGTACCTATTAGAGATATACAGGTGCTGGTCATATAATTAGAATATCATCAAAAAGTTGATTTATTTCACTAATTCCATTCAAAAAGTGAAACTTGTATATTATATTCATTCATTACACAGACTGATATATTTCAAATGTTTATTTCTTTTCATTTCGATGATTATAACTGACAACTAAGGAAAATCCCAAATTAAGTATCTCAGAAAATTAGAATATAACTTAAGACCAATACAAAGAAAGGATTTTTAGAAATCTTGGCCGACTAAAAAGTATAAAAATGAAGTATGAGGATGTACAGCACTCAATACTTAGTTGGGGCTCCTTTTGCCTGAATTACTGCAGCAATGAGGCGTGGCATGGAGTCTATCAGTCTGTGTGTATATATATATATATATATACACAGTCTGTATATATATATATATATATATATATATATATATATATATATATATATATATATATATATATATATATATATATACACAGTCTGTGTATATATATAGTTTCCTTAATCTGAGTGGTTCAATACTTGGCTACTTTTCCTAAGTTTGCCACCTGAACACACACACAAAAAAAAATAGAGGACTTGATTCAACAGTTAAGTGGTTTAAAAAATAAAGAAAAGAAAGCCTGCTAGGTTTCTTCCATAGGAAATAAATGGGAAATACTAAAATTAAAAAATATATATTATTTGTCCAATAAATCCAACACAGTGCAGATCAACACACATATTAATGAAGGGGTGAGACTGTACAACATTCTCAGTGTCAAACAATAACACTCTTTATCTCTCTCACACACATATACACACACGTGCATGCACACCCACAAAGGAAAAAGCCATTAAAAACTACTGCCAACAACTAGCTATTGATATTTTTTGATACTTTGATCTTTTTATACCATCATTAGCCACCAGATGTCACCAAAGTCTCCAGTTTTTTTTTTTTTTTTTTACTGAAGTAAAAGAAGTATTACATATAGCATAAACCCTTTTTATAGATTAAAAACTTCAGAAACGTATTACAGTACATCCTGGCATCATTTCAGATTTGAAGCACTGAAGACTGCTGTGTCTGGCAGATGTTTTCCATGCAATTAATCCATAGTCCATTTAAAGATAATCAAATTCATTGTCAATTAGTTTCATTATTGTTTTTTTAATGATTACTTATTATTTGGTGATATGGACACAGTAGCATAAACATGGATAAATGGGTGATTGTATCAACATTCTGCTGTTCATTCATCACTTGGAAGAAGTTACACTGAAATTAAACTCTGAAATAAAATCTTTAAAAGTATCTCACAACAAAATTTTAAAATTAAACCTTTCTCCTTCTCAAGATGGCTGTCAACAGAACTTCCAGAATCATAATGTCATCATTTAAAAATAAACCAGAGATTTAAAATGGTTACATTTAAATGGGTGACGCTTAAAATGAAGTCACGGTGCTGACAGGTGCTGACAGGTGCTGCCACAGAAATGCTAATATCTTCTTCCATGCGTCCTCTTGTGCGTACGCGTGCGGTTTGGTTTGTCCACCCCACAGCATGACAACTGCAGCAACAATAACAACACAAATTCACAAGTAAAACACAACCACAAATCAAATCTAAACATTAAAATTAGAATTGACGTTGAGTGGGCTTATAAACAACAAGAAGAATTGAGAGTAGATCATGCATTCATACTTCTCTCATTTTTCCACTCTAGTTTATAGTTAGTTGCACGGAAGTGAGGTGAGTACGGAGGTTCAATAAGATGACCTGTATCAGGATACATCAGGATTTCCAGCAAGTGTCGATTTCCTGCTTTCTCCATCATCATTGCCATCTGGGTTTAAAAGGTCAATAGTCAATATTAAATCATTGGTGAGAATACATTTCATCATTTCATTTTTTTTTTTAAAGGTGTCATGAACTGAGAAACCAAAATTCCCTTGATATTTTGACATATATGCAAGTGTGGATAAGCCCCGCCTCCGCAGAAGATCAGTGCCTGCTTCTACATCACTGCCTGTTTAGTCCCACCCACCGATTTGTGCATGCAGTGTATTAATACCGAGAGAGGCAAACACGTAGATCTGCGCAGAAATCAAATGATAAAGATAGCTCTGAAGACAACAAGATACTGTACAGTGCCAAGCTGTGGAAAAACAGTCTTTGCATTCCCTTACGAAAAAGAAGGTTATTCAAGTGTGCTATTAGTATACTTCTTTTAAACTAAAAATAGGAAAGTATGCTTTTAGTTTACTTTTTATGTACTTCTCAGAAATGGGCTTTATGTACTTCTCAGAAATATACTTAAAATGACATTTAAGTATACTTGACTTATACTTACAAAAAGTCTAAATATACTTGAACTATACTTAAGTATACTTTAAAAAAAAACTTGACGTATACTACTTTTTGGTAAGGGTTGTCTTCCTTCTGATCCCAACTTTAGGAAAGAGTGAATTAACTTTATTTTTAATAAAGTTCCAGACCGCATCAGTGATAACTTGGTTCTTTGTTCACTTTTTTTTTAGTGCAGCGTTGTTTACAAAAAAGTTTGACAGGATTTTCAGAAAGATTGAAATTAAAATACGATGCTGTGCCGACTATATTGGTTCCAACAGTAATTTTCCTTTGTCTGTTTTTACAGATCGTTTGATATTTACTGAGTATTTATGCGTCCATCTGTCAAACATACACAAATGTTAGCCAGTCATAGCAGTGGGCATTTACTTCGTAGTCTACAATCTGCCACGCCTATTCAAACAGTGTTCTGATGAGGGGGGTCAAAAACAGGACAGACAATGGCCTGTTACTTCTAAATTATGATGTTTTTTGATGTAAAAATCTTGATTTCATTATAAGTAGACCTCAGAAAACGGTGCAAAATAATAAAAAGTCAGTTCATGATACCTTTAAATAAACTTAAAAACAAATAGTTCCTGTCCTTGATTATGACAATGTTGTCAGAATGATTTTGATCCCCGTTCATACTGATCTGTGAAAATGACTAAAAACACTGTATTATTTATGTCAGGCTAGTAGTTGGCAATGTCACTTTGTTAAGAAACACTACATGCCAGCACACATATCTATAGACTGAACACAAAATACACATGCACAACGTCACTTATTTCTCAATTTATCAGTTACACTTTATTTTAATAATCCACCCTAGACATTCTATTAACTATAAGTAACTTTCCAACTACATGTCAACTAATTCTCATTAATTTGCAACTATGTGTCCACTATCTGTCAGATATTCCAAAAGGCTGATTCAAAAAATTCAATTGGCAAAAACAAGCGCCGATCAAAGCCAATCTATACATGAGTTGGCCACACCCACAGTTCAAAAAAACTCCAGGCAGTAGGAAGGCCCTGCCTGAGAGAGGAGATCCCTTCTGATGGGTATCTCCCATGGAGAGCCGTCAAGAAGGGAAATTAGATCACAGAATCATACTCGGCCTGGCCAGAACTGGGCTCCCTGTCCTGGTGCACTCTCTCCAGAACTCCCGGGGGCAGAGCAATCGGGGGAAGGTGTACAGAGAAAGCCTTGACCAAGTCTGAACCATAACATCCAGTCCAAGAGGAGCTGGGTGAGTGACAGAGAACCAGAAGGAACAGTGTAAAGTCTCTTGAGTTGCAAACAGGTACATCTGTGCCTGTCCAAACACTCTCCAGATGAGCTCCATCCCCAGGCCTCTGTCCCTGCCTCGACAAGATGTCTGCTCCCGATTGAGAAGCCCTGGGATATGTACGGCTCTCAAGGAGAGGAGTTTCCCTAGGGCCCACACAAGGATCTGGTGCATCACCCTGTAAAGGGGGCATGAACACAGACCGACCTGGTGGTTGATGTAAGAGACCACCGCTGTGTTGTTGGTGCGCACCAACACATGGTGGCCTCTTAGGTCAATGCATGAAACATGGCCAGCATCTCCAGGCAGCTGATGTGGCAAATGAGGTGGCGGCCACTCCACAGACCCTGGGCTGAGCTGCCACTCATGACCACTCCCCAAATGGTAAGGGAGGCATCTGATGTAAGCATTGTGCAATGACAAGGAGTCCCAAGCACCGGGCCCTGAGATAGGAACCAAGGATTCTTCCACATATCTAAGACGCCAAAGCAGCACCATGTGATCTTGATCATGTGAAGTGGGTTGCCCATCGGGGAAAACCCTTTGGTCCTGAGCCACTACTGCAAGGGTCTCATGTACAGCAGGCCAAAAGGTATCACGTTGGATGCAGCTGCCATCAGACCCAACAGTTTTTGGAACTGTTTCACAGTGAGTGACTGGCCTTCTCTCACTCTCTTTACTGCTGCGAGGATCGATTCAATCTGAATCCCACACCACACCAAGAT
The DNA here is from genome assembly GCF_018340385.1 of Cyprinus carpio. Lineage (NCBI taxonomy): Eukaryota > Metazoa > Chordata > Actinopteri > Cypriniformes > Cyprinidae > Cyprinus > Cyprinus carpio. The sequence goes on along the minus strand of NC_056600.1, from coordinate 18,855,451 downwards.
AAGTGTTCCCTGTAATGGGGAAGTACACTTACCTTTGCGTTCAGTTGCAACCCCAGTTTTTCCATGTGGGCAAGAATGACATCTCGATGTCGAGCTGCCAAATGCTCTGAACGAGCTAATATCAACCAATTGTTGACATGGTTCAGTATGTGAATACCCTGGAGTCACAGAGGACCCAGAGCAGCATCCACACACTTGGTGAAAGTCTGTGGTGAGAGTGCAGTAAATGGTTGAGCTCTAGGAGTGGAGGCCTCAGCATTATGACTCTCTCAAATGAGAGGAGACCCAACTACACCCCAAGCTCAGGACTTCTTGTAAGGAGTCTCATGTAGAGCCTACAACTCACAGATGCTGTCTTAGCAGAGCTCTAGCGAGCGGAGGCCTCAGCACTCCATAGCGAGAGGAGACCTGGCAATGCTCGCGCCGAAAGAAAGAACCCGGCATTGGTAAGCTTTGCGCCCAAAAGCGAACCTCAGGAACTTCCTGTGTTGAGGAAGGATGGGAAGTATGCATCTTTCAGATCTATAGTGACAAACCAGTCCTGGGACTTGATTGAGACATGACCTGATTGAATGTCAGCATTCTGAACCAGTGGCATATAACGGCTTGGTTCAGCTGACGAAGATCTAGAAAGGGACACAACGCTCCATCCTTCTTCTAAACGATGAGGTAACGGCTGTAGAACCCTAACTCTCTGTCAAGAGCAGGGACCACCTTGATGGTCTCCTTCCTCAGGAGAGTATTTACTTCGTGTTCTGTGACCAGAGCCTGCTCGGGGCCCACCAGTGGGAAACACCCCGTAGAAACGAGGTGGACAAGACCTTGAATCTTGTAGCCTCTTTCTAAAGTGTGAAGGACCCATTGAGATGCATTTGGCAGAAACTTACACTCTGCCAGATAGTCTACTAAGCTAATCAGTCTCTAAAGACTGACCTCTGGTCTACTTGGAGCGGCTAGTATGGTGCCCTGAAGCAGAGGTTTGACAGGAAACGGCCGATCTAGTCACTCTGGAGACCTCCTAGGAGGTTGACAGCCTGGTCTCCTGATGGCACTGAGGAGAGACGGGCACTATATGATGAGGTGTACACCACTCTTCCCCAGAGGGACCCGCCCTCAGAAGTCCTGGGCCATTGGAGTCAGGAAGTTTTAGTCAAAGACTATCTAGCGAGAATGATGGTCGACAGATCAGCATTCTGCTTAGAAGCCTTCGGCCGGGGAGTGCCGCTCAGACTCCAAATATTCTGGGAGAGTATGAGATGTCCAGCATTTTCATTATTCTTTTAACAATTTGGATGCTAAAAGAAAAGAGGAAGTCAATTAGAACTATAGGAAAAACAAAGGGCATGGAGAAATCAAGAGTTTGGAAACTACCGGCGACATCAGCAACCAACGATGACCTGATCGGCTGAGTAAAACAACAGTAGTTGATAACAGAAAAATCATAGAAGATGTGAAAATGAGCCCTAAAATGCATGTCTGTAAAATCACCAACAACCTCCAGAAAGCTGGGGTGATGCTCTGTCAATCTACAGTCCGCAGGAGAATTTGACACAGAATTACAGAAGCTACACAGCAAGATGCAAACCTCTGATTAGCACCAAAAATATAAAGGTAAGGTTCTTCACAAAGGTGAGCCAGCAGGGTTTTGGAACGGAGTTAATGGACCAATGAGACAAAGATTAACCTTTTTCTAAGTGATTGGAAAGCAAACGTTTGGAGAAAAAAAGGAACTGCATATGATCCTAAGCATACAACCTTAGGATACAAAATCATATTGGCTACCAATATTCAAGAAAATGCCACCAAACTCATTAGAAAGCACTTCATATTGGATCTGGACAGTGACCCAAAACACCCTGCCAGTTCAGTTAAGGACTTTATCAGGGCAAAGAAATGTAAAGTCTTAGATTGCACAAATCAATCTTCAGATTTAAATCTGATTGAACATTAATTTCACCAGCTGAAGAGGAGACTAAACACAGAAACTCCTCAAAACAAGCAACAGTTGGAATTGGCTGCATTAAAGGCTGGGGAAAGCATTTCACAGCATAAGACCAAGAGTCTGGTGATGTCTATGGGTTGCAGACTCACTGCTCTGATTGCATGCAAGGGATCTGCAACTAAATATTAGCTTTTGATCTTTTATATATGCCTTAAATTCAGCTGTTCCAATACTTATGCTCACTTCAAATAGTGGGATGAACTCTGAAAGTGCTGTCCTTTTTATGTTGTAAAACATGTATGTGTCGAAAGACCTAATAACAAAATGTGACATTCTGTAGTTTTGTCGCATATACATCTTTTAATTATATTTGCAAATGTCTTAACTCCACAGCAGAGAAAGCAATTTTGTCTTTACTGTTCCAATACTTACGGAGGGCACTGTATGTTATCCCTAGATAACAACTGTTAAAAGATAATAACCCAGGCTCTGTACTCTTGCTTGTACTATTTTTTCTTGGTGGAAGCTTTGCATTTGTTTAGCTATAAAATATTAAAACTTGATTCAAAATGGTGTACAATTATTTAATTATGTCATTGTTTCATACAAACGCACCTGCTGCCATTTTGCTACGATTGTTTTGTACGCTGTAATGGATTATATAATAACTAACAAATTAGTAAGATTTTAAAACATTTTCGTCTTAATTCTTTTATTGCCTTAATTATTTTTGTGGTGAAATATTGTGTAATAAGTGGTTTGACTGCACCGTTTCCCTTATATGTCCGTCTAGTTAGAATTTGCCACTTGCTCATAACTGCTGTCTTCACGAAAGCTTTGCATTCAAATATTTCAACTCAAATCAATATTTCGCATCTAATTATTTACTTATGTGGCAAGTAGCCGTGTAATAAGTGCAATAATGTACATCCAGCCGGTTGTTCTCTCAGAAAAAACTCTGACAGGGTGATCAGGACCCCGACCCCTTACATAACAGTTGCTGAAAAACAGACAAAGGTTTTTATATTCATAAGAAATGCATTACTTTGCTCTTTAGATATATTTTCTAGAATATTTTTTTTTTTAGTTTTGTGTAAGAGGATGCGTGTTATTTTGCTATGTCCCATGCACTGCACATTAAATTTGAATGAGAGTATAATATAGTCAAATCATAAAATTCCAAAATTTGGTTCTCAGATTAATATTAAGTTAAACAAGAGATTACTTCATTTGAGTGTATTAATCATTTGGTAATAAAAACAATATTTTTATTTTAAAAAAAAGGAGAGTTTGTCCATGTCACTTGAATGGTTGTCCACCCTGTCATATTGGGGAATCTGTCCCTTTAAGAAAAGCCTATCCCCTTTAGTGACATCAGGAAAACAGGTTTTCTGTCAGTGTGATTGTGAATGTACAGGTGCATCTCAATAAAATGGAATGTTGTGGAAAAGTTCATTTATTTCAGTAATTCAACTCAAATTGTGAAACTTGTGTATGAAATAAATTCAATGCATACAGACTGAAGTATTTAAGTCTTTGGTTCTTTTAATTGTGATGATTTTGGCTCACATTTAACAAAAACCCACCAATTCACAATTTCGACAAATTAGAATATGGTGACATGCCAATCAGCTTATCAACTCAAAACACCTGCAAAGGTTTCCTGAGGCGTCAAAATGGTCTCTCAGTTGGGTTCACTAGGCTACACAATCATGGGGAAGACTGCTGGTCTGACAGTTGTCCAGAAGACAATCATTGACACCCTTCACAAGGAGGGTAAGCCACAAAACATTCATTGCCAAAGAAGCTGGCTGTTCACACAGTGCTGTATCCAAGCATGTTAACAGAAAGTTGAGTGGAAGGAAAAAGTGTGGAAGAAAAAGATGCACAACCAACCGAGAGAACCGCAGCCTTATGAGGATTGTCAAGCAAAATCGATTCAAGAATTTGAGTGAACTACACAAGGTATGGATTGAGGCTGGGGTCAAGGCATCAAAAGCCATCACACACAGCCGTGTCAAGGAATTTGGCTACAGTTGTCATATTCCTCTTGTTAAGCCACTCCTGAACCACAGACAACGTCAGAGGCGTCTTACATGGGCTAAGGAGAAGAAGAACTGGACTGTTGCCCAGTGGTCCAAAGTCCTCTTTTCAGATCAGAGCAAGTTTTGTATTTCATTTGGAAACCAAGGTTCAAGAGTCTGGAGGAAGGGTGGAGAAGTTCATACCCCAAGTTGCTTGAAGTCCAGTGTTAAGTTTCCACAGTCTGTGATGATTTGGGGGGTGCAATGTCATCTGCTGGTGTTGGTCCATTGTGTTTTTGTGAAAACCAAAGTCACTGCACCCGTTTATCAAGAAATTTTGGATCACTTCATGCTTCCTTCTGCTGACCAGCTTTTTGAAGATGCTGATTTCATTTTCCAGCAGGATTTGGCACCTGCCCACACTGCCAAAAGCACCAAAAGTTGGTTAAATGACCATGGTGTTGGTGTGCTTGACTGGCCAGCAAACTCACCAGACCTGATCCCCATAGAGAATCTATGGGGTATTGTCAAGAGGAAATTGAGAAACAAGAGACCAAAAAAATGCAGATTAGCTGAAGGCCACTGTCAAAGAAACCTGGGCTTCCATAAAACCTCATCAGTGCCACAAACTGATCACCTCCATGCCACGCCGAATTGAGGCAGTAATTAAAGCAAAAGGAGCCCCTATAAAGTATTGAGTACATGTACAGTAAATCAACATACTTTCCAGAAGGCCAACAATTTACTGAAAATGTTTATTTATTTATTTATTTATTTATTTATTTTTATTTAGATAGTAAATTGGTGGGTTTTTGATAAATGTGAGTCAAAATCATCACAATTAAAAGAACCAAAGACTTAACATACTTCAGTCTGTGTGCATTGAATTTATTTAATACACGAGTTTCACAATTTGAGTTGAATTACTGAAATAAATTAACTTTTCCACAATATTCTAATTTATTGAGAGGCACCTGTATATTATTTATTATTCTTATATTATTATTATTATTTTTATTTTTTTTCCGAAGTTGAATAAATGTCTCACTGTTATATTTTGTCATGCTTTGTGTGTTTTGCTTTGTGTCCACCCCGTCATGTGCTAGTCCACTCTGTCATCTTGATGTTTTAAAATAGTATTTAAAATAATAATTCAATCATATCTATATAATCCAGTGTTTTCAATAGCTAGGTGTGGTGGCAATAATATGCAAACCAAAAACTGCATCCAAATAGCAGGTCCCTATCGATACTTCACTCATACTGTGTCTGTTTGAGACGCTTTGGAGAAAAATCCTTTTTCTCCGATGACTGAAGCCTTTCAATAATGCAGTGTAACTGCACAGCCATTGGTTCGTGCAGTGAATAAAAAACAAACCAATGGCTCGGCAGTGGAGCTGCAGAAGCCTATGGCGGTAAAGCCCGGCAGAATGGGGAGGGTCATCTGGCTATATAAGCGCCATATCGCCATAGGATCATCAGATTATTCTCCTTCAGCGACAAGTACTAGATCTTCGCTCTACGAGACCATGAAGCCTTCGCCGTGATCAAGCATCGCAGCGGAGTGAGAGATCCCTTTCTGCCGTAATTCTTGCCGCTTCACGCTGCCCTCGCGCCTGCAGCAGTGATGGTCTCTGGTTCCCTGCCACTATCCGGAAATATAAAAGAGCAAATTTCAGAGCAAAATGTCGGCGTTGTTTCAAATGCCGTGCTGTTACTGTCACGAATCCTGCACGCCGCTGACGGTCATGGCGAGTGTTTTTCATGCTTGGGCGCCACCCACGCTGAAGCAGCAGTCATTGAGACGGAATGTTCTCATTGCGATGATATGAGTCTCGCTTCTCTTCACTCACTAAAAGCTTTCTTTTCAGAGAGCGACTCCACCTCTCGTGCCCTCCTGCTTTCTTCCTCTCTGGAGCCTGTGAGGAAAAAGCAGCAGGGCAGAGGAATTGGCTCTCAGTGACGAGTGAGCCCATGCAGGCTGAACCCCCGTGTGCCTCACTCTCTCCGCTTAGAGAGGTTTCTCCAGTCCACTTCTCCCTCCCAGACCAGCGTCCCTCTGCGGCTGCAAACAATCTGGTCTCATTTGAAGGCAGCAAGTGTGATGCCATGGACGACAGCATGTCGTTGGAGGCTTCAGATGCGGAGGAGCTGTCGGGCTTGTACGTCAACCCCACCCCTTGCCATTTGCACAGCCCAGCACAGGCATGGATGCCAAGCTTTTCCGGCGTTTGCCTCCTTCATGTATGTTCTTGGCCGTCAGTGATTTCCGAGGCTGTACTGAATTATTTCGGGATGATTATACAAGGCTGCCTTTTACGGGGATTCCCTACAAAATACTTGATCCCTCTGGGCCCCCTTGGGGGCTTTAGAAAACTTCAAGTATTAGTCGTTCATTAGCATAGCACGGCAGGATTGTACTGGTTCCCCAAAGTGTCTTAAACAGATGCAGTATGAGTAAAGTATCGATAGGGAACGTACTCTGTTACTAATGTAACCTCGGTTCCCTGAGATACGGAACAAGTACTGTGTACTTTGTCATGCTATGTACCTGCAGGAATTTGTGGGAAACGTCATATTATCTTGTGGTAGCGTGAGAGCTATATTTTTATATTTATTGTTATGTATGCTTATTTTCCCTTTCAATTTGTGTATTGCTTTACTTAGTTAACGTTTTGTATAATTATGCTAGTATTTGCTAGCCTACCATATATTTTGCAAATAAATGCCTGACAATTATGCCAATAAAGGTTTGACTTTATGATTGTATTTACGCCATTGTGATGATAAATGAGAGTGTTGTGTTTTCATTTAAAAATTAAACTACGTGAATGATTGATTCCTCAACGAAACACTATAGTATTTATAATCACGGTCTATTAATTAGCCGAAATAAAATGAAATATTTTATACCTCTCTCTTTTTCTGTGGGTCTCTGGAACTGTCAGTCTGCTGTCAACAAAACTAATCTTATTCCTGCTATTGCTTCTCAAACTGCACTTAGCAGCTTGGGCTTTACTGAGACCTGGATTCGTCCAGAAGACTCAGTAACCCCTGCTGCTCTCTCTAAAAACTTCTCCTTCTCTCACACCCCCTGACAGGTTGGGAGGGGTGGAGTTTCTGGTCTTCTCATTTCTAACAATTGGAAATACTCAACCCATGCTCCCCTATTTGCAAGAATAACTCATTTGAATCTCATGCTATTACTGTAACAGCTCTGATAAAACTGCATGTTGTATTTGTTGTATGTCATTTATCACCCTCCTGGGCATCTGGGCACTTTCCTAAAGGAGCTGGATGGGCTGCTGTCCTCATTCCCCGATGATGGCAGTCCACTCATAGTCTCTGGTAACTTCGATATTAATTGGACTAGCCTTATGGTGCAGATTTCCATTCACTCCTAGCTTCATTTGATTTCAAATGCCTTACCACCACAAGCACTCACAAATCTGGCAAGCAACTGGACCTAAAGGGTTAGTTCACCCAAATATGAAAATTAGCCTGTGTTTTACTCACCCTTGAGGCATCCTAGCACTTTTCTCTCACTTTCGGTATCTGTCATATGCGGAAGGTGTTCTGGCAGATGGCGCAGGACATATGCGCAGCGCGAAGCCTCTGAGATATACTAGTCTCACAAGTTTGTTTATAGGAGCAAAGGAAATAAAGTTTCCTTACTTTAGCAAAAAAAAAAAGGCTTCTCTTGGTTTATATCGAAATCCTCCAACATTTTCTTTACAAATCCTCGGCTTGTACTTCTAATTCGTGACCGGCATTTTGTTCTCTCTCCACATTTGTCACTAATCATGCAATGCTGACATCCTACGTCATCTGCCGGAATGGCTTCCAAGTATGACAGATACCGGAAGTGAGAGAAAAGTGTTTATTACGTTTGAAATAAGGATATTTTTCTTATTTAATTGGAATCTTTTCTAGGAGCGACCTAGGCTTTTTCGCGCTGATGGCCTGCACCCCAGCAGAGTCGGAGCGTAGCTGCTCTCGGACAACATCTCCAGGACTCTACGCTCCATTTGACTAGTAAGCCAATTTTCAAATAACTGCTATGATGGCTTTTGTTCTACCCACTTAAATGTTAGAAGTACTTGCGCTGTCCAATCTATTAAGAAAGTGTCTGTTCCCCGAATAGTGAGGTCAAAATATAAATTTAATGTAGGATCTAGAAAAAATCTTATCGTGATTAAACCAGAAAAACATAAAATAAATGAACAAAAACAATTTTTAAAGTTTGGGCTCATAAACATCAGATCACTCACACCCAAAGCAGTTATTGTAAATGAAATGATCACAGATAATAGTTTTGATGTACTCTGCTTGACTGAAACCTGGCTAAAACCAAATGATTATACTGGTCTAAATGAGTCTACTGCACCAAACTACTGTTATAAACATACACCACCAAACACCCCCCAAACCACCCCACCCCCCAACAACCAAGAGCCCCGTCAGACTTGTCGTGGGGGAGGTGTTGCAACAATATATAGTGATATTCTCAGTGTTACCCAGAAAACAGGATACAGGTTTAAATCATTTGAAATACTTATGCTTAATGTTACACTGTCAGATATGCAAAAGAAATCTATCGTATCTCTTTCTCTGGCTACTGTGTATAGACCACCAGGGCCATATACAAGAATTCATAAAAGAATTTGGAGAATTCCTCTCAGACCTGTTGGTTACTGCTGATAAAGTGCTAATTTTCGGAGATTTTAACATTCATATTGATAATACAAATGATGCATTAGGACTTGCGTTTACAAACTTATTAAACTGTTTTGGAGTAAAGCAAAATGTCACCGGGCCCACTCATCATTTTAATCATACGCTAGATTTAATTATAGCGCATGGAATCGATCCTACTGACATAGATATCGTACCTCAAAGTGATGATGTTACTGACCATTTCCTTGTATTGTGCATTTTGCGTATTGATGATAATAACTATATAGCTTCGCGTTATCGTCCGGGCAGAACTATTGTTCCAGCCACCAAAGACAGATTCGCAAATAACCTGCTTGATTTATCTCAACTGCTCTGTGTACCCATAAATACGCATGAACTAGACAAAATGACTGGCAACATGGGCACTATCTTCTCCTAATACATTAGAAGCTGTTGCTCCCATCAAATTGAAAAAGGTTAGAGAAAAACGTACTGTGCCATGGTACAACAGTAATACCCACTCTCTCAAGAAAGAAACTCATAGTCTTGAGCGCAAATGGAGAAAAACTAACTTGGAAGTTTTTAGAATTGCATGGAAAAACAGTATGTCCAGCTATAGACAGGCTATAAAAACTGCCAGGGCTGAGCATATCCTCAAACTCATAGAAAACAACCAAAACAATCCAAGGTTTTTATTTAGCACAGTGGCTAGATTAACAAATAACCAGACGCCACCCGATCTAAATATTCCCTCACAGTTAAATAGTAATGACTTTATGAATTTCTTCACAGATAAAATAGATAACATCAGAAATACAATATGTAGAAGCCACAGCATCTAATATTTTAGTTTTATCCATCGCACCCAAAGATAAACTGCAGTGCTTTACAACTATAGGACAGGACGAGCTAAATAAACTTATCACTGCATCTAAACCAACAACATGTTTATTAGATCCTGTACCCACTAAATTACTGAAAGAGTTGTTACCTGTAGCAGAAAAACCGCTTCTCAATATTATTAACTCGTCATTAACTTTAGGTCACGTCCCAAAACCATTCAAGCTGGCGGTTATTAAGTCTCTTATTAAGAAACCACAACTAGATCCTAGTGAACTGGCAAATTACAGACCCATTTCAAATCTTCCCTTTATGTCTAAAATTTTAGAAAAAGTTGTGTCTGCTCAATTGTGCTCCTACCTGCAAAAAAATTATCTCTATGAAGAATTTCAGTCGGGTTTCAGGCCCCATCATAGCACAGAAACTGCACTTGTTAAAATTACAAATGACTTGCTTCTTGCTTCAGATCAAGGCTGCATCTCATTGCTAGTTTTACTTGATCTTAGTGCTGCGTTCGACACCATAGATCATGACATACTCATAGATAGATTACAAAACTATACAGGTATCCAAGGGCAGGCTTTAAGATGGTTTAGATCCTACCTGTCCGATCGCTACCACTTTGTTTATCTAAATGGGGATAGGATACCTAGGATAGCAAAGTCTACTAAAGGAGGTAGAGCTTTTTCGCATTTGGCTCCCAAACTCTGAAATAGCCTTCCTGATAATGTTCGGGGTTCAGACACACTTCCTCTGTTTAAATCAAGATTAAAAACACACCTCTTTGGCCAAGCATTCAAATAATGCATCTCATAATTTTGGACTGCAGTTATATCTGATCAAATGCGCATTATTATTCTTTAACTTGGGTTAAACTAATTAATTTTACTTGGCAGAAACAGCAGCTACGCTAATTATGTCTCTATTTGTTTCTCTGTTTTGCCACGGGATGTAACTAGGATTTACACAAGCTCCAGTCTCTGGATCCAGAACACCTGAGAAGAGATGATGCCAACCCTCAGAGGACCTCAGATGATGCTAACCCAGAGACAACATACAGAACTACCACATTTTGCTATAAGTTTGATTGCATAATTGCTGTTAATAGTGTTAATCGTCTGTTTTGTTTTACGTCTTTTTATTGATTTTTTCTGAACATTTCCAAATGTTGTGGAAACTTAATTTTCTGCAAAACTGATAAGCTACTACTAAATATTGTAGAAACTTAATTTTCTGTAAAGTTGCTTTGCAATGATCTGTATCGTAAAAAGCGCTATACAAATAAACTTGAATTGAATTGAATTACAAAAACACATGGATTCACTACAGGAGGCCTTTATTCATCCCCCGGAGCCGTGTGAGGCACGTTTTAGTATGGATGCGTGCGCTTTATTTGACAACTTGTGGACTGTTCAACTGCAACACACGCTGACTGCGATGATAGAGCTTGGTATAGCCAGAACAATTTTTAATATAACTCAGACTGGATTTGTCTGAAAGAAGAAAGTCATGTACAACTATGATGCCTCGAGGGTGAGTAAAACATGGGCTTATTTTCATTTTTGGGTGAGCTAACCCTTTAAATTTACACATGCAATTGTATTGCAGACTACATTTTGGTAAAACTCCTACACACCTCTGACCACTACTTCATAACATTTAACCTACATCTTGCTACCTGTGAGAAACCATCCCCTATACCAGTTACATTTAGATAAAACAAATTGCATGCTAACCAATCAGGTTTCCGTCTGCACTACTGTCAGTCACTGAAGTCTTGCAGAATGCAAAAACTGATTCCAAATCATCAGTTCTCATTCTGCTGGATCTATCTGCAGCCTTTGACACTGTGAATCATCAGATCCTCCTTTCCACCCTCTCCTTACTGAGCATCTCAGGGATTCCACTTCACTTTGAATCCTATCTCACTGATAGGTCTTTAAAGGTGACATGGGGAGGGGAGGTTTCCTAAGCACATCAACTGCTCACCGGAATTCCTCAGAGATCAGTTCTTGGACCTCTCCTCTTCTCCATATACACTGCATCACTGCACACCATGCATCACAGGCACATGGTTTTTCCTAACATTGCTATGCTGATGACACACAATTCTATCTCTCATTTTAACCAGATGATCCATCGGTAGCTGCGCGGATCTCAGGCTGCCTGGAGAACATCACAGCATGGATGAAAGAACATCACCTACAGCTCAACCTGACAAAGACTGATTTCCTCATCTTTTCTGCCACTCTGACTCTACATCATGATTTCAATATCTAGTTAGGTTCATCAACAATTACCCCATCAAGTTTGGTCAGAAACTTGGTGTAATCTTTGATGACCAACTGACTTTCAAAAACCACATTGCAAAAACTGCTCAATCTTGCAGGTTTGCATTGCACAACATCACAATGATCAGATCCTTCCTAAGGGAGCATGCTGCACAACTTCTTGTCCAGGCCCTTGTCATTTCTAGACTGGACTACTGCAGTGCTCTTATGGCTGGATTTCCAACGCACAATCAAACCTTTACAAATTATTCAGAATGCAGCGGCATGACTGGTCTTTGATGAACCCAAAAGGGCCTATGTCACACCTCTCTTTATCTCCCTGCACTGGCTCCCGGTTGTAGCTTGCATCTAGTTCAAGACATTGATGCTTGCATTTAGAACAGCCACAGGCTCAGCACCCTCCTACTTCCACTCACTTTTGAGAATCTACATCCCCTCCAGAAGTCTGAGATCTACAAGTGAGCGACGCCTCATGAAACCATCACAGAGAGGCACAAAATCACTTTCCAGAACTTAATCGTTCACCGTTCCTGGCTGGTGGAGTGAACTTCCCACCCCTATCAGGAATGATAAATCCCTGACGCTTATGAGAAGAATGCCCCCTGCTGAAGAGACGCTGGCCTGCTATCTCTCTATGGGGAGACATCTCTTAAGGCTCCTTCCCTGCTGTCCAAACCCCTTCAGGATATATCTTGTTTGAATGGCAGGGCATATGCTGCAGCAGGTCAGGCTGCAGCCCTGTTGCACACCATGGCAAGATAGAGAGCTAGAGAGCATGAGACCATGTCCAGCTGCACCAGTGGACTGTCTCTTATTGGGCCCTGCTGGGTTACCCCTTAAAATCAAAATCCCCCTCCTCACTGAGCCGAGAAGTGCTCCCTTCACTGTGAGGGTTAGCTATAAGTCGTTCCCAGTATGTGTTGTAAGGGCCCACCTCAGCTTGAGAGCCGAGAGCACTGCTGCTGGAAAACTTCATTTGAAAACTATACTGATTATACTGATGTTAGACCCATGATGTTTGAAAACTATACTGATGTTAGACCCATTTCTGTCGCCTCCTTGGTCAGTTGCCTTTATGCTGGGACCCTGTTGTTCCATTTAGAAATGTGTGATCCCCTTCTAGCAGGATCCTATTTCTGATGTCCGAGTTGCAATCTATCTGCTCCCCGGACATGGTTGTGCTCACCTCACTGCGGGAGGGTCCCCTTGAGCTTGCCGGTCCTGGGCAGACTGTGTGAGTCCTCCTCTCAACTTGAGAGTTAGGTCCACTGACCCTGGGCTATTGATCACTTTGGTCAAGCTGGGTTCCTATCTCTCTTTGCTAGGGGTTAAACCCTTAGCTCTTGAGCTCCATGGCAGTGACATCAGGTAGCTGGGCTGCTTGCTGCCTCCCTGATAAGTTGCCTCTATTTGGGTCAAGCCAGGCAGTGCTCCTCTCACCCCAGAGGGTTTTCTTTGAGCCTGCTGATTGAGCGTCTATGGACTTCTCACATTAAGTCCCCCTTTGGTTTAAAGCTCCACTGAGTAGTGGCCTCAGGTTTTTTAAGCCTCTCTCCGCCTCCCTGTTGAGCCGCCCTCCTTGTGGGTCGAGCTTAGCAGTGCCCTTAGGCATTTCATGAGCACGCACCTCTCGATCTGAGCATTCGAGTCCCTCTTCTATTTTTGAAGCCCGGATAGCAATCATGCCAGGTGGCTGAACCATCTCCTGCCTCCCTGGCGGGTTGCTTGTTAAGTGAGCTAGCTGTAATCCCCTCACCATGAAGGGCCTCTTGCAAGTGTGCTGCTCCCTATCTGGGCATTTGTGCGCTGTCAGCCTTCAAAACTTTTCTCATTCAATTAAATTGACGTTTTCTCATACAATTAAAATTAACAGATGCTAACATTGTCTGCAATGATGTGCAACACAAACACCTTAGTTAAAATGTCAGAAAATGTAATTCAGTGGTCCATGAACTTTTAATGAAGTTTTGAAGTTTGCTCTGTTTTATGTCACAGTAGAAAGCAATGTTTAATAATAAACTTAATGTGACAGAACTGAAAAATTTGTAACTCACGTCTTCAGCTGATTCCACTACAGGAAAAGTCTGATCATCATCACCATTCACCAACAGAAGAGGACACTTTATTCTCCCAACCTGTGTGCATTTTAAAAGATGATTGGCTTTAACGGAAAACAAATTTTTAAAAATAGATTAAAAACTAGACAAAACAAACATATCAACAAATCCATAATGATATATACTCACATCAACTTTGGCACTTTGACAGGGAAGCGATAAAATCAGATTTCTGTAGATAACCTGGTTGTCCTCATTCACACATAGCTTATCTTCATTGCTGGAATTAACATTTGTTATTATTATTCTTACCATTAGTAAAATATTCACAATGGACAGATTTACTCAATATCACAGTTGTTTAATAGTGTGAACACAAATCTCATTGTTTTATCATGTACCCATAATACATTTAGACACTTAAGTCGCGTTATTTATGAATGTCATTGTATTTGATATCTGACAATATTAAACATGTTAGAAAAAGTAAGAGCCACACAATAGCCTAAAGGCTTGAAACTTTAGATTTGGTGAGAAATGTAAATTGTGAATATGTACTTAAAATTCTGAATATTTACATGAAAGTTGCAATATACAGATAAGTTTGAACATATAGATAAAAAAAAACTGAATAAATAAATGCAAATCATATATACAGTGCACAGCATAAATGAGTACACTCCCTCTGAATAAATATAAAAGATGTATTTTCTTAATGATCACTAATATAATTCATGGAAAGATGGCAAAATTGAAACATATTAAACATTATACTTAATAAAAACAACAAAATATATGCCAAAATTTTCTGTAAGATAAGTAAATTAGCCAATTCTGTTTGAATGAAGGATTGCAGAAATGAGTATACCCGAGATTTAATTCAGTAAATGTATAATATTCAGTGTACAAGTTCATGACAAATTTTCACATCTGTCCTGTTTAACTCCTGGACGACCTCCTTAAATGCTCTGCTCTTTAATGGGGAGTTTTGCTCAGCTCTTCTATACAAAATCCCCCAAAGCTGCTGAAGATTGTTAAGATTTAGTGAAATACATGTCCACTGAAGTATTTTCACCTTAGGAGACTGAATATATTCATTGTCATGCTGAATAAATGGTCAATAATGCAGGGAATGAGGGCAGGGTAGCATATTCTGTTTCAAGTTTTTGTATTACATCACACAGTAGTGTGTGAATTCATACCAGCATTGATAAAGCACAACTCCCTCACACCTTCAGCACTCATTCATCCCTATATAAAAGCTTTACTACCACTGAATGTCGCTGTGGGTACCAAGCACTTCACACTGTACTCCTCTTCTAGCAACACCACAACATTTTGGATGCTTTCGGATTCAAAATGATTGACTTGGTCTTTTGAGACCAGAGTATGGAACCCAGAAGTCTCTATTTTGTAAATATGGACCTTGGAAGAGGTTAAATTAGTTTATTTTGCTTTGGCTATAGTAGGTTTTTCTAGTGGTGACAACAACCATGCATGTCACTTCTGCAGGCTGTCTCATACTCTGTGAGATAAAGTGTCACTCTTTTCTTAGCTTTGGCCATCTCTGGGACGGCATGCTATTTCTCCTGCTCATTTTCTAGCAAAAATTCACTCATCACTAAATGAAAACTTAAAGTGAAGACCTGATTATTTCAGGAGCCTTATCACAAATCCATTGTTTTTGAATGTTGGTGCTAATTTTGCTACATTTTCACTCTTAAAACAATCATTTGTTATTCCTCTTGTACCATTGTCCTCTTTTATGCTAAGAAATATGTCACCTGGTAGTTCTTTCCCAAGGGGCTCCACTGCTGCCAGCATTAAGTCTCAGTATGATTCAGTGGGCTATATAATACTTTTAATTGTCAGGAAGTTTTGGTTCAATATACTTACCTGTTGATCAAAAATAGGCTTAAACCTATAAACTTTATTATTATGATTATTTTTTTTTTTTATGAAAACAGTATGTCTATGTATCCTGTACATGTATCAATGCAGATATTGTACTATATACATTACTGTAATTATTGTTGTCCATCATATGCTGCTTCATACTCCTTTTACTACACACACACACACACATACACACACACACACACACACACATACACACACACACACACACAAACAAAATCACAAACACAAACACACACACACACACACTTAACTGTGACTTAAGTGCTCAAATGATTGTGGTGGCACTCTGTGTAATTAAAAGTATGATAATTGCTAAACACTTATAATGCCATAACATCCTCATCCTACATGCTCATGGTTTCTGTGTCTAACCTTTTCATCAGCTCAAAGAGTTCAGAGAGGGATTTTTCAACAGGCATCAGATGACTTCCACTTATGCACACACAACACTGGGGCTGCACAATAAAAAGACACACCAAAATATGGAATGTAATACAAATAATCTTCATTTAAAATGTAGATACACGTGTTTACATATGCCAAGCAAACCTTAATGACTTTGGAGTAGGACGCCATACTGAGTGTGATAGCACTTCCCACACTTAGCCCAAGAACAGCCAAATGATCCTTCTTTACCATTGGATGATTATTCAGGATCTGGTATGCTTTCTACAGGAAACATGTATACATAAACATAAACATAAATAGTGTGTAAAGACTATATAGAGACTACATACTGTTGTCCCACATCATAACCAGATTTTGGGTCCAGGTTTGCATGCACTCAATCCAAATTGATTTTACATTTTGAGTGAAGGTTCCAGATGGAACTTCAGGCAGGTAATTACAAACTACCACAAATGTCATGTCAAGTTGGTCCACATTATTAAACCAAAAGTTCTGAATTACCTCAAAGTAAGAAGCATCAGTGTCTTGAGTGTACTCAAGTGCCATGGATGCAAAGCCATGAGATGCAAGCAGGGCAGAACGGTATTCAACCAAACCACCACCAGTTCCCCACAGGTCCAGCACTCCTGGATATGGCCCAAAGCCTAAAAAACAATTCGTTTTCAAGCAATTTACATGACATAAAATCGAATATAAATCAACCCCCTGGGAAACTGGGGAATATGAATCAATGTCAAAATTGAACTCAAAGATTTGTGGGTGATTAGAAATCTAATATGGATACTTGTACCTGGAGGCAGGAATAATGTTCCTCGTATTTCTTCCTCCCTGATGTTCACCCTCTTCACACCTGGTGCGACGTACCAGCGCTCAGTGACACTGGTTGCCAAGGGTGTTTGCTGGCTGAAGCCTTGAGATAGATGCCCACTGTATACTGAAATGCAAACTTCCATTGGTCTGAAAATGTCCCTCTTACGTAACCTGGAGTAAAGACCAGTAGTTAGATGACTTCTGGCTTCCAAACTCCTCACATAAAAATTAAACCTGAATTTAAACTTGGTAATAAAAAACACACATCACTTTTCTATTCAAAGCTACCTGAGTCCATGTCGACTTCCTGGTATGGGCCTCATGCTCCACAGCAACCCCACTGGCTCTGTGCCGTCATAAGTGCCTCCCAAACATTCATCTTTGAACCCTAAATTATATATGACAGCATACATCCACAACATGTACTTGCAAATTGTAACAAAGGTTCAGTTGATTTCTGGATCATTATAGAAGTGGCAACTTATTATAAACCCAGATAAATTAGCACAGGAATCTAGATGTGTATCTTCCCTGAAACTGGTATTAAAATGACCAGTTTTAAAGTTTTTGTTATTTGTATATCCTTGCTGAAAATCTGTAGGTAATTTGCTCTGGAAAATGTACTGTTGTCATAAAAAGTAAGTAACATAACTTGGAATTTGTGCTCTGCACTTAAACCATTCAAGTGCACACACAGAGTAGTGAGTAGTGAACACACACACCCGGAGTGGTGGGCAGCAATTTTTTGCTGCGGCACCCTAGGAGCAGTTGGTGGTTTGGTGCCTTGCTCAAGGTTCTCACCTCAGTCGTGGTATTGAAAGTGGAAGACAGTGCTGGTCATTCACTCTTCCCACCTGCAATCCCCGCTGGTACTGAGACTTGAACCCATGACCTTTGAGTCAACTCTCTAACCATTAGGCTAGTATATCTTTGAAACTTTCATTTCACTAAAGTCCTCATGGAAAACAAGTCCCATCTGAATATAAATAAACGCTGCGCACCTGCGAATTGTACCCGAGTCCGCTTAAAAAGGGTGGTCTGGGGTGCGGTTCATGTGAACTCTGGTATGGTTCACTGCTGATGTGAACGCAATCATACCAAATCGCAGAAGTGAACTGCTAGTAATGACATATTATGTCATAGTGTTTGTGTGTTTCACTCACTTTCCTCACTGACACGCTGCAAGCAGAAAGCTGTATGTCTCATTTCTGTTCGCTTTCAGTGTTCTCTAGAGCATTTGGAGTACATTTGCAAGACAGACGTAAGTGCTGTTATGTACCAAAGCTTTGTAAACAAAACCAATGGTTCAAAAACATAAATATATAAAAGTGCAGAGAGCAACTTTATGCAATTGCCGCCTTCTCCTGCACAGTCGTTATTAAGCAATGGGTAAACAGCTGCTGGCTTGATGACGCAAATGAAATATGAACGCAGTCCAGCGGGGTCAGGGGGAGGGGGAGCAATTGAACTCGGATTCGGACCAGGCATGCGAACCAAGTATTAAAGCACCCTTAGTTTCTATCTAGTTTAAGTAGGACCTAGCCTTGGATGTAGCTGTAAGTCATTTATTTTATGTAATTTATGACCATAAGCTTGTCCAATCAGTTGGTTGATGGTTAACCTGGTTAGGGCTGATAGACCATATTGGCAAAGCTGGCTAGTACCTAGCTGATGTAATTTCCACTTTAATCCAAAACATAACTTCAGATCCTTATGCTGTTATATATAAGGAGCTTGTATAAAGGAGCATCAACTTTGTTAAGATGGAGCTACTTGTTATCCAACTGGGGGCTGAAAGACTAATGCCAAATGGAACAGTATGAAACCTGGGGGAAGTGTTTCATTAGAAGCTGAGCTTCGCCACCCACATTTCAACAATGCACATTCAGGCAAATTTTCCCTTAATAACACTGGAAAATCAGGTCTTTCTTGTCAAAAAACACTGCAGGGTTCCTCTACCAAGCTCTTGTCATTTCAGTAATAGACTACTGTAATGCCCTGCTAACCAGCAAGACTAAGTATCTACAGATGAGCTTGAATCCAGCAGCTCATCAATCAGTCAAAGAGAACCCATGTCACATTTTCTCCTGATCTCACTCCACTTGCTCCCAATAACTGCCAGAATCAAATCATGCATTAGACTATACTACGCACCTGTCACTGATCCATGTTCATCACTGACATAGTGTCCAAATGCCTCCCAGAAGTCCTTGTCATCTGACTGATGCAGAGAGTGTAGTGTAACTTTTTGATTTGGTGGTAAATTTGTTACCGCAATCTGAAACTTCTCATCCACCAGTCCTCGAACGGGCTGAACAGAGAGCAAAGGGCATGTCCTCTTCTGAGTGCTCACAGACCTATTAGAATACATGTGAAAATAACATTTGAAATTTACTTCTGGCTTACATTAAAGAATAGCAATTGTGTTAAAGGGGTCATATGATGCGATTTCAAGTTTTCCTTTCTCTTTGGAGTGTTACAAGCTCTTGGTGCATAAAGAAGATCTATAAAGTTTCAAAGTCTAAAACACAAAGAGATTTACCACACACCTCTACAACAGCTCGTTCTAAAACGCCCCCACATGTCTACGTCACGATGTGGGAGGATTTGCATAATACTTTGTTGTGAAAGTGAAAATACTTTGTTTGGCCTTCCAAAAGAGGACACAACTAGAAATCAGTGGTTAAGTTGTATTTACAACACTTCAAGAACAGTTCAACCCAAATATTTAGTGTGCAGCACATTTTATGGAGGACTGTTTCCTGATCCTGGGAGAGAAGACTACAATGCCAGCTGTTTTGACAGTCTGTAAGTACATTTACATATGTAAAGGATTTGCCATTGATGATTCAAGTGCGAGTTTTGAGCACTGTAGAGCAGTGGTTCTCAATTCTGGTCCAGCAATTCAATTTGAATTCCAGCAAAATATGCAGAGCTGGGAGGTGCGAGGACTAGAATTGAGAACCGCTGGTGTAGAGTAGCTCTTGTCATCTTGTCATGTAATGGGTTTTATTATTTTTGTCTTGTGTCGCCGGTGTTCTGACCGGGACACCCATCACAGTATAGTAAGGGGTGTAATATTTCCGTCAAACGCTTGACGCATTAAGCAATTCAGAATTTCAGAATCATCATCTAAATAAAATCAATACAATTTCTGTGGAAATAAACTCTTCAAATCTGCCTATTCAGTGAATGCGTTAAATGAACTTTGCCCATTTTCTCCATATTAGAATGTTTCCGCCTAGCTTTTGCGGCTCTGTGATTGGTGGTCCAGCTGTGAAATTACAGAGGGGCAAGCAATAGTAAATCAATGGGAGCGTAATTTTAAATGACAGAAAAACTGACCAGTCCTCTAAATGGGTAGGCCTTGTTATCACTAACTTTATGACAAGTTCCACCCGCTATGGGATCTCTATCAAAAAATTATATTTACTGGCCTGCTGTGCGAATAATAATATTATTTAATATAAACACTGCTTGTTTGTAATGAAGTGTCTGTCGCTAAGTTTTGAGCACTGTCATGATGTGTTGGCTTACATTACACATTACATTTGTTGTTTTTGTGCACAAACCGATTGTGTGATGATACATTTGTAATGAGGATTTTCATTTGATTTAAATTTAGCTGTGTTTTATTTTGGTGATGTTGCTGTTGCTGTTTTCTTGTTGCATTTCTGAAAGGCGCCAACACACTGGACAAGAAGCGCAGGGCCGCCACCATGTGATGCGTGACTCTAGGGCAACTTATCGCACACCGGACACGCCACATTCAGTTTGAGATGGCAGTCCAAAATGTTTAATCTACTCTCCGAACATTCAAACATTCACTTCAAGAATGAGCAAGTGGAGTCAATAATTTTGAATTTCAGTGATTAAAAAAAAGAGCAAACAGAATGAGAAAGTGTGGTCTATTGTAGTCAAAGCACGGAGGCTGGTGGTGCCAGTGGTGCTGCTGGTGTGCGTGTAGAAAACAATGTGACAAGGGTAGGGGGAGAGGGCCAAGGTTCAAAAGTCATGGTTCGCTACTAATATGTGTATGCATGTGTGTGTGTGTGTGTGGGTGTGTATGTGTGTGTGTGTGTGTGGGTGTGTGTGTGTGTGTTGAGGACTCTCAGTTTTGGGCTGACAGTATCAAACAAATCCAAACTAATGTTCTTTCCAGCTAGCTGGTTCTATTGCCTGCTAAGAATCAAAAGGGTACCTGTGCAAAAATGAGAAATTTCAGCAACTTTACAAAGAAACATTGCAATTGCTAAGAGGAAAGCTTGAGAGAACTTTTACGAAAGAACTGTGCTAATTACTTTGCATATATTGTAATTGGTCACACTTTATTTTAAGGTTCAATTCTCACTATTAACAGACCATTAACTATGACTTCTGTATCAATAAACTTTTAATTCGCTGGTAGTTGTAAGGTAGTTGTTTAGTTTAGGTATCGGGTAGGATTAGGGACCTAGAATTTGTGCTTTATGTTAAAGGGGTCATATAATGTTGCTAAAAAGAACATTATTTTGTGTATTTGGTGTAATGCAATGTAATTATGCAGTTTATGGTTCACAAAACACACAATTTTCCTCAAAATGTACATTATTGTTGCTCCTCTATACCCCGCCTTTCTGAAACGTGTCAATTTTTATAAAGCTCATCATTCTGAAAAGCGAGGTGTACGCTGATTGGCCACCTATCCAGTGCATTGTGGTTGACTGAATACCTCAAGCATGTGACGAAAATGTAACGCCCCTTAACATACTGTGATGATGTCTCCCAGCACGGCCAAACAAATTCAATAAAACCCATTTCAAACTAGGCATTTTTTGCATCCAGTGGGGACATAATTACTGATTATAATGACTTAAACTTTGTTTTTATTTGTTGCGTTGATTTGCATATTGCCGGCGGGCTTGCGGCAACCATGTGATGACCCCGGGCTGGACTCCGCTTCGTCCATTATGAAAGCCGATCCAGCGATCCACAGTGCGAAGTTGATGTATTTCCTCAGTGACCAGCACGAATCAGCTATAGGAATGACAAAGCGAAATCTTCCCACACAGTGACGTAAACATGTGGGGCGTGTTTAAATGAGGCAGTTTTGGAAGAACCTAAATTATCCTCAATACAATATTTATGTAGCAAATTAGCTCAAAAGGGAAATATTTATGATTAATTATAACTGGTTATAGATCTTAGAATTAACTGTGGCAGAATCAATATAACAATTATTTGATCTGCCCATCCACCAAACAGACAATATAATCATTTATCAATTCTAGGAAAGATTTTTTTTTTTCCTGGCAAAGGAAAAATAGCTTTCCTACTTTATGCAGTACTAGCAGTAATTTAACATGTAGCAAGGATCAACATTCAGTGACTCCAAATTGTGAACAAGCACACAGAGACATTCAATTGTAAATACAGGTCCTTCTCAAAAAATTAGCATATTGTGAAAAAGTTAATTATTTTCCATTAATTATTTCCGTTAATTATTTCTGGGTTAACCTCTTACCCATGATTGCGGTTTTGAGTAATGAACCAGGCTGGGAGTTTTTAAAAGCCTCAGGAATCTTTTGCAGGTGTTTAGAGTTAATTAGTTGATTCAGATGATTAGGTTAATAGCTCGTTTAGAGAACCTTTTCATGATATGCTAATTTTTTGAGATAGGAATTTTGGGTTTTCATGAGCTGTATGCCAAAATCATCAGTATTAAAACAATAAAAGACCTGAAATATTTCAGTTGGTGTGCAAT
This sequence comes from Cyprinus carpio, assembly GCF_018340385.1. Classification (NCBI taxonomy): domain Eukaryota; kingdom Metazoa; phylum Chordata; class Actinopteri; order Cypriniformes; family Cyprinidae; genus Cyprinus; species Cyprinus carpio. The sequence goes on along the minus strand of NC_056600.1, from coordinate 18,832,739 downwards.
GAATCTAAAATATATGAAAGTTTAATTTTTATCATTACATTATGGAAAATAATGAACTTTTTCACAATATGCTAATTTTTTGAGAAGGACCTGTATAATACATGAAACTATAGCTAATATACAACTAAATTAAGCAAAACACATATATACAGAATGAAGGAAAGTAAGGAAGAGAGAGAGAAGAGCAAAAGAATGACAGTGTTTCACATAAATTAACCACAACCTAATGAGAATCATCAAAGAATCAAAAATTACCTTAAAAAGGGGGCTCAAACTTAAACACACATCTAAATAGTTTTAAACGGTTACTTGCATTGGCTTTGTTGCTGAACAAGAGTCCTGATGCGATAGACACTGAGGTTCTAGATGAGTTCTTTAGGAGTGAGCTGGAGGTTGCCCTCTGGTTCTTCTGAAAGTCCACAGCAAATTGACAAAGTTACTTGAAGATTAAAAAAAATGCCGGAAAATCAAACTCAAGAGGAGAGTTTTAACGAGTCTTGGAGAGTGTCCGTGTCAAGAATAAGGGTTTTTGAGCAATGATTAGTCTGAGTTCGGGACTTTTTATAGTTCCTAGTCACACCCACCTTTTGGGTGGAATGGCCAATACCAGGCGTGAATTTTTGAGTGGGAGAAGTTTTCTTTGTCTTCATCTATGGCCCATTTGCATGTTTATTACAGTATAAATAGTATGATGCATTTCACAATCACATAGTGTACATCATTGTTTGATGAATAAAGAACAGATCATTTTGATACCAAGAAAGAAACATCTAAAAGATACTGAACCAGAGATACATTCTTACACCTGAATATAAACATTTACAGCTTAACTTATACAAATAACGAGTTTTAATATAATAGGGAAACATACAAACAACACATGCATATACCAGATACATTTGTAACTGATTAATTATAGTCTAAATAAAGAAATCTGTGTGTGTTATGTGTATTGTGAGCATGGGGGTAATTCACTAGCCATCAGATATTTGGTGCCAGGTACTGAGGATTACTGTCTCCCAGGACATTGGGATGTGTTTGAAGTTCAATGGTGAGATGAGAATGTGGACCTGTTTAGCATCTCCTTGATAGTGGGGGCAACCATTGGCAATTTAGCACCCATATAAATGTAGAATGTGGGGTCATGTCTGTAATTTATGTGGCAATATAAAAAGGCTTAAAGGGTCTCTATGACATAAAGCCCAAACGATCATCAAGAAAACTGATTATACAAGTCAAATGGCTTACCTTAAGGAAATCAGTTTTTGTTTTAATATTGTCAAATGTGCCACACACCTAAGTTTAGAATTTAAAAAATGCTGTAGTGAAATAATACATTATTGTATATTGTTGTGCAGGTGCAGGCAATGAAAAGGCAATGACTCATGAAAAGAGTTTGATGGGCTTTTTATTAAGGTAAAAAAAAAAAAAACTAAAATACCCTGAGGTGAGAACAGGGAACAGTGCAGGTTAGGCGGCAACATAACTGGGGCCCGCAGGTATGATGGCTTGCAGGCAGAACACCCTGCTCACATAGCCTACATAGACATGAGATTGCATGCCAAGACAAACAAACCTTAAAACTCACACTCACATTAAGTTGGTTACACCAACCACATGGTCAAACACAAAACACGTGTCAACAGAAGACATGGCAGGACTGTCCTGAACCTATCATCCCAATAAAGCGACCACCACATATAATACACAGATTTTACTTTGGGGATTTTATATATGTTTATATATGATATAAAAATTGAGATAACCAGTTACATAAAAAAAAAAAGTTATGTTGGGTTGAAAATCAACAAAGGCATTTGCTTTCCTGGGGCTCATTCTTCGTACGCCGCTTATTACAACCATTTACATTACATTTACATTTAGTCATTTAGCAGACGCTTTTACCCAAAGCAACTTACAAATGAGGACAATGGAAGCAATCAAAATCAACAAAAGAGCAATGATATACAAGTGCTATAACAAGTCTCAGTTAACTTAAACACAGTACATGTAGCAAGGGCTTTTAAATAATATAATAAATAAAAAGAAAACAGATATAATAGAAAAAGAATAGAGCAGGCTAGTGTTTGAGGTTTTTTTTTTTTTTTTGCTTTTGTTAATTGTATAATAAATGAAAAGAAAGATAGAATATAAATAGATTAGAAAGCTAGTTAGATTTTGTTTTGTGTTTTTAAGAATAGAATTAGAATAGTGAGTGCTAAACTTAGAGGATCAAATAAAGATGGAAGAGATGTGTTTTAAGCTGATTCTTGAAGATGGCTAAGGACTCAGCTGCTCAGATTGAGTTGGGCAGGTCATTCCACCAGGAGGGAACATTTAATTTAAAAGTCCGTAAAAGTGATTGTGCTTCTTTGGGATGGCACAATCAAGCGACGTTCACTTGCAGAAGGCAAGCTTCTAGAGGGCACATAAGTCTGAAGTAATGAATTTAGGTAAAGGGGTGCAGAGCCAATGGTGGTTTTGTAGACAAACATTAATGCCTTGAATTTTATGCGAGCAGCTATTGGTGGCCAGTGCAAATTGATAAACAGAGGTGTGACGTGTATTCTTTTCGGCTCATTAAAAATTAATCTCGCTGCCACGTTCTGGATTAATTGGAAGACCTGCCAAGAGAGCATTGCAATAGTCCAGCCTGGACAGAACAAGAGCTTGAATAAGGAGTTGTGCAGCATGTTCCGAAAGAAAGGGCCTGATCTTCTTGATGTTGAATAAAGCAAATCTGCAGGACCGGACAGTTTTAGCAATGTGGTCTGAGAAAGTTAGCTGATCATCAATCATAACTCTGAGGTTTCTGGCTGTTTTTGAAGGAGTTATGGTTGATGTGCCTAACTGGATGGTGAAAATGTGATGAAACGATGGGTTTGCTGGAACCACAAGCAGTGGTGAATTCGAAATGAAATGTCACATCCAAGAGGATATCATCACACTAATCAAGATCTGGCTAATTCGGTTCTTCGAACACACCTGTTGTTGATGATTAGTATGGCTGGATTGAGTTATCTGAGATAATTGCGCAATCTTGGGTTGGTTTAAAAGGGGTTATGTATTGATACTCGAAACCACGATCAGCAGTGCAGCGATTGGCTGGTGGCAAGATGGCAACCTAATGACATCTTATAATTAAAAAGACACCTGATGAAAAACTTGACAAATTTCTGGACTTTTATAAGGAATAGAATAGAATAGATAAATGAAATGTGCACTGTTTTTATTTTAATTTACATGATTCCCAATTATTTATATTAACGAGAATATTTGTACAGGCTTTACATTTTTATTTCAATGTAGTAATTAACAATTCATTTAATTTTATATTTGAACAGATTAGTTACGTGACCGCATTAATTAAAGTTTCTTAAGGGTCAAGATCATGTTATCTGCATCTCCTGCACTCCATCAAGCCATAATACTCCCATAATAGCTGTCATCACTCAAATTAATGCATGACTCTACATTATCTGTATAGCATGTGTGTAAGACAATTATGAAGTAATTATTTTATGATGAATTAATCTTTCAGTGAATAAAACTGGCTGTGTTAAAGACTACACAAGGTTATTATATTATCTTTAAATAATTTTTTTAATTATTGTTATTTTAAGTTATTGTCCCTTGATCAGTAGGATGCTCTTGTAATAAAGCAGCGGTGGTAGTGGACAGATTTTAAGTATTCTGCTTAAAAAGATATGATATTGCTATGACAGCAACTCTGGGATGAGTTTCGAAGAACCAAACTATCCAAGATCATGGCAAACAATCAACAATCAAATTCAGCTAACTGAGTTAGCGATGTACGAAGAACGGGAACCTGACCTAAACTGTATCTTCCATAACAAAAGGGACATTTGGAATTGCTGAAGACACAGAGGATAAGGGATAAAATAAGATTGTAACAATTGCTCTTTCTCTTCTTTCAGTCTGTTTCTTGGGGCACTCTTTTCTTTGCCTCTTCTTTGCTATCATTTTTTGGGGCTTTGCTCTTCCTCTCTACCTGTGCTCTGCCTTCCATCTCTGTCTCGCTCTCTCTGGTAACATTTTGCATACATGCCGGTACGATTAATAGTATATGTTTTATCATCTCATACATCTATTTTGTAAGGGTAGGACGATAAATCGATGAGCCAATTTATCGCAAAATTTCCAGCCGCTGTATGTTAACGATACTCTGGCACCAAATATCAATATTTTTTTAAACATACACAAGATCTAAATTCATACCTACAACTGTGGCTGTTTACCACTTTTGCTTACCAACTAAGAGGTAAGGCAGTGCAGCAGTACCCTCCAGACTTCTTGTGGTGGCACTTCAAGATTGCGGATGGTCAGATGAACGAAATTGTAATTCACAGCGAAGAAGAAATATGAGCGTAATGGTAGACCAACAACAAATCAGAGATGCACCGGTGTCTTATGTTTATGGAGATGAGAACTAAAAAACTGCCCCGAAACAGCTATCAGCATGGAATGTAGGCAAATTATCATTGCAGACCACTTATTGAGTTTGTGAGTATTGGTACTTAAGCTTGCAAAAGATGCAATGTGAATGGCAATGTCATGTGCTGGACCCTGTTTTTATGATGAGGAGAGGAAAGGTTGAGAAAACTTTCCAGGTAAAATTTGGAATGTACCAGGTTTATTTATATATATATATATATATATATATATATATATATATATATATATATATATATCCTATATAAAGTTGATAAGCAGTTAAATGTGTTAATTTACACAAAAAGACATGTGTAAGCTTTTAATAAGTCCAAGAATAAAATGATTAATTTACTTAACATGGTAAATTTGTTTTACATAACTTTTTGTGTGGTTTTCTATCAGTTTGGACTTGAATAAACAGAGAAAGCTTGCACTTAACCTTTTCAGAGGCATTTTGTTTCCATAGTTAGACAGATATCGTGATTTATCATTATAGGATTGTCTAGCAATATATTGATTATCACTGTATTCATGATATTATCATATCATGAGCCATGTATTGTGATTCGTATCGTATCGTATCGTATCGTGAGGTACTAGGGGTGTGCCGGTACGAGTATCAGTATCAAACGGTTCACGAGGCAAATTCCAAATGGAAGTGATCATCCCTATCCCCTTGGAGTGGGGACTTTGGAGTGAGCAGGGCATGCTGCGATTCCCACTCCTACTATTTTGTAACCATCTCAAGCTGTTAATATTATATGTTATTACTGTTAATAAATCTTTTCGATTACAAACTAAGTGCAAACTCGTTTTGAATCAACATTTACAGGAGTGCAATACAAGATGGATTAAGTAGTCGTGGGTGGTAATAGACAAGCTCATTTGGCACGACTGGCACCATTTACGGAAGTTTATCATTAAAATGCTGCAGTGCAACTTCTCAATTGTATGTCATTACATTCAGTGACATCCATTTGCCATACCACAGTTGTCAGGTGTGGCCAATGACAAGGTGAGGACTTGTGAACAGAGTGTGATGTTTTGTTTTTTTATACATTAAAAAAACAACAACAAGAACTGTTAGAACAACCCGTCCACAAAACTGAACACAGACAAAAGACTGCATGGCAAGACAATCAGTCCTAAAGTAATACAATCACACAAAGACAAGAACACCAATTACTTGCTCAGACACAAAACATTAACACAGCAGGAGAGTCACCATCCTGTCACCGAAGTCCTGAAGGCAAACATCCCAGTTGGACTGGTCAGGTTTGGGCTGGCCAGGAGAGAGGTTGAGGAAGGGGAACCCCACAAATATAATTGCCCTGAGGCATGGCTAGTATAAGCCAGATCACGTGCCATATACAGAAGTTGCTGTAGATAAACTCCTAATAATTGCAAATTTCTTTACTAAAATAATTAAATAAATATTGTGGCGGGGTGAAGTAGGACACGACACGAGGATGAGGGTAAGTTCCCCGAAGGGTGGATTTTATTAACTGAAAAGGCGGTGAGGTGGTTTGGGTGTTCGGTGCTCGGCGTCTTGTCTAGGAAGTGCTACTAGTGCAGTGTGGGTCCGTGCTCTCCCATGGCGTTGGGGCTGGCGGTCACACACTGCTTTCTAGGGGCAGAGGAAAAGACAATGTTAGCCGGCTCTCGTGGAGACATTTCTCACCTCTGTGCCCGCTTGCGGGGTTTAAATAAGCAGCGGCTGATGGCACGCAGGTGTGGCCGCTCAGCCCGTGATGAGTAGGCGCAGGTGTGCCTGCGCTGTTGCCAGGGCGATGCTGATGAGTGCTCGGGACACGCGTCACACTCCCCCCCCCTAAGTGTCGTCCTAGTCCTCTGGAGCAGTGGGGAGATCGGGGGAGGGCGGGGAGTGGAGCCTGACAGACCTGCGAAAGCTGACCACAGGCGGGAGAGTCCATCGGCGTTGGCCGTCCCCGCCCGATGTCGTAGGGTGAAGTGGAAGTCCTGGAGCACCAGGAACCATCGCGTCACCCTGGCGTTGGTCTCCTTCGCCCGGCCCATCCACTGCAGGCCAACGCTTCCCTCTCTACGGTGGCATATCGTTGCTCTGCGGGGGTCAGCTTTCAGCTGATGTACATCACCGGGTGTTCCTCACCGTCGTGGCCCTGCGACAAGACAGCTCCCAACCCGGTGTCGGATGGGTCCGTTTGCAGCAGGAAGGGGCGGTTGAAGTCAGGGGCACGGAGGACCGGTTCCGTCGTCAGGGCGGCCTTGATGTTTAGGAATGCTTCTTCTGTTTCGGAGTTCCACCCAACTTTCTCCGGCTGCCCCTTCCTGGTGAGGTCTGTCAGGGGAGAAGCTAAGGAGGAGAAGTAAGGGTTAAAGCAGCGATAATATCCCGCCAACCCCAAAAAGGCCCGTACCTGTCTTTTAGAGGTGGGCCGCGGCGCAGAGAGGATAGCTGTCACCTTCTTCTCTTGCGGTCGGATCAGGCCGCAACACACCTGATACCCCAAGTATTTGGCTTTGGCGAGGGCCAGATGACACTTCCGGGGGTTGGCGGTCAGGCCAGCCCGGCGCAGCTCCGTGAGCACCCTCCGCAGCCGCTCCAGATGGTCTCCGAGTGGATCACGACGTTGTCGAGGTAGGCCGCCGCATAGTCCTGGTGCGGTCGGAGGAGGACGTCCATGAGCCGCTGGAAGGTGGCTGGGGCCCCGTGTAGGCCAAAGGGAAGGACCCGGTATTGCCAGTGGCCGCTTGGGGTGGAGAAGGCCGTCTTGGGTTTCGCCTGCTCCGTTAGGGGGACCTGCCAGTAGCTCTTAGTGAGATCGAGTGTGGATATGAACCGGGCCCTTCCCAACCGGTCCAGCAGCTCGTCTACGTGGGGCATTGGGTAACCGTCAAACTCGGAGACCTCGTTCAGGCGGCAGAAGTCGTTACAAAAGCGGAGGGTGCCGTCGGGCTTCGGGACCATGACGATGGGGCTGGACCACGGGCTGCGCGATGGTTCTATTACCCCTAACCTCAACATCTCCTGTACCTCCTCCTCGATGGTGCCATGTGAGGTCTTTGAAAGTATAGATGAAGATTTTTTTCTAAAGAATTTGACTTTGTTTTATTTGAAACTGCAAGCAAAGCTTCTTTTACCTTCATCTGTAATTCAGACCATCATTGAAGAAGTCCAAGGAATTTATTATATAAAGGTAACTCTTAATGCCCTTTTTGAATCAGAGGATTTCAAAAGCCAATATGAACTGTCTCATTCCCGACCACCGAACAAAGATGTGTTTGAGGACATTTGGGATGGACATAATATTGCCAGTAATGCCTCATTTAAAGCAGACAAATCATCTATGGCCCTTATTCTCTATCAAGATGTTTTCGAGGTTGTAAATCCTTTAGGATCAATTCGAAAAAAAAAAACAAGATTTTGGCAGTATATTTGACACTTGGTGACATTTTACCATACAACAGGTCCAATATTGATCAGATGCAGCTTGTTCTTCTCTGCAGGGAACAAGATTTTAAGTATTTTGGACAGGATGTTGTTTTTAATCAATTGATTAAAGACCTAAAAGACCTAGAGGAGTGTGGCATTGCACTGAAGGATTGAAAAGTTATTAAAGGGACTCTGTGTGCAATAGCAGGAGACAATCTGGGGTCACACAGTATTGGTGGCTTCCAGGAGAACTTTAGCAGAAGTACTTTTTTTGTAGATTTTGCGACATAAACAGACAAACATTTGAGTGTAGTCCATGGTCAGTTGGTTCAAAAAGAACAAAGCTGTCATATCAGCAGCACATTGAAGACCTAAGAGAAAGCAACAGAGAAACTGTGTGTGGAATTAGATTTGACTCTGTATTCAACCAGCTGATTTACTCTCATGTCTGCCAGCCTGGTCTCCCACCATGTCTAGGTCATGACCTTTTTGAGGGTGTTGTTTCCTGTGACTTGGCATTATGCATTAACCACCTGGTAAACAAAGAGAAGCATTTCACATATGTAGAACTGAATAGAAGCATAAGTCAGTTTACTTACCTTGGATATAATGCAGATGACAAACCTCCAGAGTTTTGTCCAAATAGTGAGAAGTTAAGTGGGCATGCAGTCCAAAATTGGTGCCTGTTGAGAGTCCTACCTTTGTTGGTTGGAGACAGGATAAAAAACCCAACCGAAAATAGTGTGTGGAAGTTGATTTTGCTCCTAAGAGAAATAGTTGTGCATGTGTGTTCACCATCTATTACTCCTGATCAGGTTGCTTATTTGGGTGTCCTCATCGAAGAGGACAACAAAGAGAAGCATTTCACATATGTAGAACTGAATAGAAGCATAAGTCAGTTTACTTACCTTGGATATAATGCAGATGACAAACCTCCAGAGTTTTGTCCAAATAGTGAGAAGTTAAGTGGGCATGCAGTCCAAAATTGGTGCCTGTTGAGAGTCCTACCTTTGTTGGTTGAAGACAGGATAAAAAACCCAACCGAAAATAGTGTGTGGAAGTTGATTTTGCTCCTAAGAGAAATAGTTGTGCATGTGTGTGTTCACCATCTATTACTCCTGATCAGGTTGCTTATTTGGGTGTCCTCATCGAAGAATACATTCAGTCTAGAGTGGAGTTATTTCCAGAGTTTTGCCTTAAACCAAAACACTACTATCTTTGACATTATCCAGAGCTTATAATTCAGTTTGGAACTCTGATCCGTCTTTGGACTCTGAGATTTGAAAGTAAGCACACTTACTTCAAACAGTGTGCAAGGAAATTGCACAACTTTAAAAACCTGTGTGCTACTTTAGCAGAGAGAGATCAGCTCTTACAAGCATACTTGAGTGCTGGGACTCTTTTTCCACCTGTAGTGACTACAATGACAGCATTAAAGCAGCAACTGTAGCATTTAATTTCACTCATGACTCCACTGTAGCTGCAAATGAAGTCATTTACAAAGGCACCAAGTCCAAAAAAAAAACATGTATGTTGCACTAAAACAAGATGAAGAAGGTCTACACATGGGCGAGATTAAGCTCATTTTGATTCATTGTAATGATTCAGTCTTTGTTGTGAGGAGGCAGCAGGCTGTGGAGCTTGTTGATATGGGTATCCATTTTCTAACAGAGACAGTTCAAGTCTCTAACTACGTGTGTGTGAAGCAAGAGAATCTTCTTGATTATTATCCATTAGCACAGTACAAGATGAATGACATACCAGTAATTATTTTTCATCACTCTCTCCCAGATTTGTAGAAACATGTCCGCATTAGGGGAGGATGTACGAGATGCTGTGTTGGTAGTTCTGCCTGTGCTGCCACAAGAGAAATGACTGTCTCTCCTGAGCAAGTTGGCAAGCATAGGAGTTGAGTCCAAATCTGACCTGCAGTTTGTTAAAGAAGAGGATATCCCTGATCACATCACGCCAATACAGTGTCGTCGGCTCCTCAATGGGTGGAATGTAGAAGGTATGTCATGGTTATCTTCCTTATCATTACTGCAAAAGTACTTGACTTGAAAGATTAAAGTAGAAGACTTTACTGAAAAAATATATTTTGTTCACCTGTATACTGTCTCAAACTCTTAGAAATTTTGACGGAGATGTGTTTATTTTTTTTATACAATGTATGTAAATGTCGTCCAACACTACCAGACTTAAAGGCAGCATAAAGATATGAGGGGTGTTAATTCATGTTTTCTGGTGTAATAATATCAGTTTTGAGTGAGGACAGAGTAAAATGCATAATTTTTAGTATAAATCTTGACTTCAATGGTCTCATTGGCATGATTATGATTTGAAGTTTGACTACACTTACTTGATTATTTTGGATTCATATGAATTGTCTTCATGGGGCCATTATATCCTTTATGGAGCCTGAGAGTTCAGAACCTTAAAGGGATAGTTCACCCAATACTCACCCTCAGGTTGTTCCAAACCTGGATGAGTTTCTTTCTTCTGTTGAACACAAAAAAGATACTTAGAATAATGTTGGTAACCAGACAGTTGATGGCAACTATTGACTTTCATAGTAAGAAAAAAAAAAAATTCTACTATGGAAGTAAATGGCTACCGTCAACTGTCTGGTACATTATTCAAAATATCTTCTTTTAGTTCAACAGAAGAAAAAAAACTCATACAGGTTTGGAACAACCTGAGGGTGAGTAAATGATGACAGAATTTTAACTTTTGGGTGAACCGTCCCTTTAAGAAAGGACCCTATGGATATAAACATCACAATTACGAAAAAATATCTACATGTTCTGCAGAAGAAAATAAGTTGCATTTGAAACAACATAAGGGTAAATAATGAGAGAATAATTTGACTACTTTTTTTTTTTGTAACTACTTAACTGTGTAATTGTGTGGATCCTGTGCTGTATCAGGCTATTGTTTTTTCTTTCAGACCAAAGAAGTTGTGTCGAAGTAACACCCCTAGAATCCACACAAATAGACTTTGATACCACAACGGATGATTTTTCATCATCAAATTCTAGTTCCTCATGCACACCAAGCGTCTCCAGCACAAACAGTTGCAGTACAACTGTGGACTTAAGTGTTTGGCCTGAAAACTTCGAAGTTCCCTGGAATAGGATGCTTTTTGGTATTAAAACATCCATTGCACTGGGAAGACGCCCCACAGCTAAAGATCGCCGAGAAATGGTAAGAATTGTTGTGGATGAGATGAGACTGAAAGAGTTAAATCCATCAAAATCACAGTGCTTGATTGTCGTGAAAAAGATCATCAAACAATACTCACAAAGCTTTGCTGATGTCCTGAGAGATGGCACAAGAATAGGTACTGGCTATGGATCTCTTTTGACCCAAATAAAAACAAGGGTGGAGCACGTTAATCGTGGCTGCTTGTTGTCAAGATGCAGGAAACAGAAAAAGATCTCAAATTCATCAGCAGTAGACGTTGCCCCAGGACCTGCAGACCAGTATGGTTGTGTGAGATGGCAACCTGATTGTCCACTAGAAGAATCTGAGGAGAGTCTCCAAGAAAAACAAAAAGAAATGAAAGAACTCTACAGTGCTGAGGGACCAGCTGGGGTAGAGAAGCATCTCAGTCAGTTAATGAAGGCAACATACTACCTACAAAGGAAATCCATCAATGCCTGCCCACCACCATCGATTGCTGACTTGAAAAATGACTGGCCTTATCTTTTCATGCCCAAAGAATTGTACAACCACTTTACATCTCTTACAAACATTAACATTCTAGAGAAACTTGAGAAGTCTATGGAAAAAAAGGGAAAGATGATACTTCAGCTCTTCCGTCAAATGCCAGCAGGGACTAATACAGTTGAGATGCAACGCATGCTTATGAAGTATGATAACAGTGGAGCATCCTGTTTCATCCCATGTGTGGTCCTCCTTCTTCTCTCACACTTCAAAGAAAAACCTGAAGCACTCATCCTTCAGGCTGATGTAAGTGATATAAAGTGCTTTTTTATTATAAAATTTTGTTGTGTGGCTATATTTTGTTCTCATATACTGCATTTAAAGGGATAGTTCACCCAAAAATGAAAATTTGATGTTTATCTACTTACCCCCAGGGCATCCAAGACTTTGTTTCTTCAGTAGAACAAAAATGATGATTTTTTAACTCCAACTGTTGCAGTCTGTCAGTCGTATAATGCATGGCAATGGGAACTCCATCTATAAGAGTAAAAAAATCATGCACAGACTAATCCAAATTAAACCCTGTGGCTTGTGACGACACATTGATGTCCTAAGACACGAAACGATCGGTTTGTGTGAGAAATTTATACCGAAATTTATACCGAATTTATATAATTTTTTACCTCTAAAAGACCACTATGTCCAAATGCACTCTGATGCCGGAAGTGATGTCTCGTGCGTCAATGAGTGCGAGACATCACTTCCGGCATCAGAGCGCATTCAGACCTCACACACTGGATGCTCAAGGCCGCTATCAAAGCAACCTGGGCTTCCATTACACTTGAGCAGTGCCACAGTCTGATCGCCTCCATGCCACGCCACATTGATGCAGTAATTCATGCAAAAGGAGGCCCAACCAAGTATTGAGTGCATAAAAATGAACATACTTTTCAGAAGCCTGACATTTCTGTTTAAAATATTTTTTTTATTGCCTTATGAAGAATATAGTATACTTATGAAGTCTCATCACAAAATGTGAATGTCATCACAAAAAATCATCACAATTAAAACAAAACACTTAAAGGGTTAGTTCACCCAAAAATGAGAATTCTGTCATTTATTATTCGCCCTCATGCCATTCCACACCTGTAAGACCTTTCTTTAATCTTTGGAACACAAATTAAGATATTTTTGTTGAAATCCGATGGCTCCGTGAGGCCTGCATAGGGAGCAATGACATTTCCTCTCTCAAGATCCATTAATGTACTAAAAACATGTTTAAATCAGTTCATGTGAGTACAGTGGTTCAATAATATTATAAAGCGATGAGAACATTTTTGGTGTGCCAAAAAAATAAATAAAATAACGACTTATATAGTGATGGCCGATTTCAAAACACTGCTTCAGGAAGCTTTGGAGCGTTATGAATCAGTGTATCGAATCATGATTCGGATTGCGTGTCAAACTGCCAACTCATGAATTCATGTGACTTTGGCGCTCTGAACAGCAGATTCGATACGCTGATTCATTGTGCTCTGAATCTTCCTGAAGCAGTGTTTTGAAATCCGCCATCACTCTGTAAGTCATTATTTTTTTTTATTTTTTTGGCAAACCAAAAATATTCTCATCACTTTATAATATTAATATTGAACCACTGTACTCACATGAACTGATTTAAATATGTATTAGTACATTAATGGATCTTGAGAGAGGAAATATCATTGCTCCCTATGCAGGCCTCACGGAGCCATCAGATTTCAACAAAAATATCTTCATTTGTGTTCCGAAGATTAACGAAGGTCTTACGGGTGTGGAACGGCATGAGGGTGAGTTATAAATGACAGAATTTTCATTTTTGGGTGAACTAACCCTTTAAAGTACTTCAGTCTGTGTGAATTGAATTTATTTAATACAGGTGTTCCACAATTTGAGTTGAATTACTGAAATAAATGAACTTTTCCATGACATTCTAATTTATTGAGATGCACCTGTATTGTAAAGTGGTATGTTTTCATTAAAGGCTGCACATGATCCTAAAGCTTCTGCATGTGTTTTTCTGACTGATTTTTGTGCAGATGTTTTGTAGGAATCAACCCATCTACTGGTACCAAGACAGCCACAACAAAGGTTGGAGTCAAAAGAAGTGGAAAGGCCTCAGAGAAGAGGAACCACACAGTGAACCCTCATGTGTGTACACTTCTCAAAAGACTAATGGACTTTAAGTGGATAAGTTAAGCATGTAACAAATGTGTATCAAAACTACAGATCAAAATCTACAAAATGACACTTTGAGGCATGTTTTTAATTTATATTCTAACAATTTTGATCTTGTTCAGTAAGATCTTATTCACTGTCAAAAAGGTGTTCAACATACACACAAAAAAAAAGTTTTTTTAAAAAAAAAAATACTTTAGATTAAAACAGTTTATGTTTTAGATTGAATGCTGTCATTTGTGTTTATGACAACATTTATACAGAACAAAACAACAACAACAAAAAGCAGAAATGTGAGATTACAAGGAGTCAAAATTGTTTTGGTACCATGCCATTTTGTTGATTGATCTTAAAGGGATTGTTTAGATGAGTTATTTTTAGTTATTTTGTGACTTTGATAAGATTTTCTGTACTTGTAAAAGTAACATGGAAGTCTTGCAGTAATTTGCTGTTAATTTTAATAAATATTTTTCTTACAACAGCTTGGTTTGATTATTTATTAAATGTTTATTTTAATGCATTTACATCAATATAATGGTAAATAATAGAGTACGGTTTACTGTTAAAATAGATATTTACAGTATTTTCAAAGTATAACGATTACAGCAACATCTTGCCTTTTGGAGCATTTACAGGATTTTATTGGCAACTTTAGTTGCCAGGTAAATACTGTAATTTAATTTAATTACAAAAAAATACTGTAATGTATACTACAAGTTAAATTTTATAATCCTGTAAAAAAAAAGCAAAAAAAATACTGTATTCCACAAACAACAATATACTGTAAATTGATTAACAGTATTATACTGTAATCCATTTTACAGCAATAAACAACTATTTTACTGGATTTTATTGTCAACTTTTTTGCCAGTAAATTCCTGTAAATTCTACAGTACATTTTTTACAGTGTACTTTCTATTTACTCCATCATGAGTACTTCAACGGTCAAGGACAGTCGGAAAAGAGTGATTGAGCAATCACCAATAAAGAAAAAATTTAAAGATTCCACCATCACTAAAGAAGAGCTCGACGGCGCCATTGCTAACGGTATCAAGCTAGCACTTAAAGAGCAGCAAAGTACTTTGGATTCGGTTGTGGCCTCGACAGTAAAAGATGTGATAGACTCTGTACTGACCCCGGTATTGTGTGACCTGCATATGGACATACTAGTGACCAACAAATCTGTAAAAGAGCTAAAAGCAGAAGTTGAAAAGCTAGCCATTGCAGCAAAACAGACACGTGACCGGGTTGATTCCATTCAAGCAGCTGCACGTGAGGATAGGAGAACAGTCACGAACCTGAGAAAACAGCTAGAACAACTTACCGATAAAGTGACGAACATGGAGTATAGGAGGAGGAGAAATAACATGCGACTGTTGTTGCCAGAGGGGGTGGAAGGCCCCGATCCAGCCGGCTTTCTCAGAGATAATCTTTCCAAGTGGATTCCTGCATTGAAAGGATGCAATACTGAGATTGAGTGGGCTCATCGCATGCATGACGGAAGAAAAAGTAACTCCAAGCGGCCACGTACTTTATCTTTCGTGTGCTGAGATGGCAAGACAGATCGGCAATCCTGAACGGTGCACGGCAGGCATACCCGGTGAAATATACGCAGGATAATGTCACGTTGCTGTTTTTTCCTGACTTCATTCCAGCCACGTCTGCTAGGAGGGGGAGCCTTAGACCGGTCCTTGGGAGGATGGCAGTGCTGGGTTTAACCTCTAAAAACTCAGCTCATCATCTTATATATTTCAAAGTTATTCATGGAGCATGTATAGTGGCTCTGGGTGTGTGGATGTAACTGTTAGTGTTGTTTTGGTGTTTTGTGGTGTTTGTTGTGTGTATAAAAATAAATAAAAACTTGATCACAAAATATATATATATATATATATATATATATATATATATATATATATATATATATATATATATAAATATATATATATATATACTTCCTGTATGTCCTACAAGGTCATCTTGTTTAACTCTGCACTGAGGACACTTTATTCACAACAACCTACAGAGGGTTCCAACATAATTCAAAATGAGACACAGATGATAATAAAAAAAATCCTTGAAATTAAAATGAATAAAAGTAAGACAGAACCAGAGTACTGTGAACGTGCCTCACTTCAAACCATAACGGTCTGTAAAGGTCTGTATCATCTGCCAAGCTGGAAGGACGCTGAAAGTCCTTCTTTTTTTTTTTTTTTTTTTTTCAACTTGCCGATCTAACATTAAATGTAACTATAGACATATAATGTTTTGTATTGTAAAGTTAAGTTCCCAATGTTTAATTTTGATAATGTCCTGTTACTTAATTAGCACATGAAGCGGTCTGGGTTACAGTTTGAGGTAAAATTATATAGATCCATTTAGTTGTTTAAATGATGTTATTTTCTAAACTTTAAACACAGTGAAGTGTTTGTTCAAGTGTTTGTTGCTTGTGAAAACCTCACACAAGTCTGAAAAGGTACTTAAAACTTTTTAATTTGATTTATTTGCACTGTTGAAGACTGTTCACCAAAGATTAAATTTCAGTCTGGCAGAATTTCCTGCACACTTCACCACCAAAATGAGCTGTAGAGGCCAAAATGAGCATTGTGAATGTAAGAGCCTCACGTTACATTTATAAAAATTCTTGTTAATGTTTGAATTTTATTTCAGGGCAATTCATGAAGACCGATAATCAAAAAATGTTGTGACAACCTGTACAGAAGTCAGTTCCAGATCCATCCTTCACACAAGACCTCTCTCTCATATGGATTGCTATCTCCTATGTTATGTGTTCTCTTCAGACTTAGGGGGATGCAGATATTACTCAGGGACATGAACACTTGAATATTGCAAGAATAGGGTAAGGGGCAATGTCACGAACTGGACAGTAGTAAGAATTACTTAAGATTTAAGAATTTAATGTTAATTGCTTAAACATAATATATATAGGGCCACTCTAAAATGTGCAGTTTTATCACACAGCACAATGCCACAGATGTCGCAAGTTTTGAGGGAGCATGCAATTGGCATGCTGACTACAGGAATGTCCACCAGAGCTGTTGCCCATGAATTGAATGTTCATTTCTCTACCATAAGCCGTCTCCAAAGGCGTTTCAAATAATTTAGCAGTACATACAACCGGCCTCAAAACTGCAGACCACGTGTAACCACACCAGCCCAGAACCTCCACATCCAGCATCTTTACCTCCAAGATCGTCTGAGACCAGCCACCCGGACAGCTGCTGCAACAATCGGTTTGCATAACCAAAGAATTTCTGCACAAACTGTCTTAGGGAAGCTCATCTGCATGCTTGTCGTCCTCAACGGGGTCTCGACCTGACTGCAGTTCGTCGTCATAACTGACTTGAGTGGGCAAATGCTCAGATTTGATGGCGTCTGGCACTTTGGAGAGGTGTTCTCTTCACAGATGAATCCCGGTTTTCACTGTACAGGGAAGATGGCAGACAGCATGTATGGCGTTGTGTAGGAGAGCGGTTTGCTGATGTCAACGTTGTGGATCAAGTGGCCCATGGCGGCGGTGGGGTTATGGTATGGGCAGGCGTATGTTATGGACAACGAACACAGGCGCATTTTATTGATGGAATTTTGAATGCACAGAGATAACGTGATGAGATCCTGAGGCCCATTGTTGTGCCATTCATCCTTGACCATCACCTCATGTTGCAGCATAATAATGCACGGCCCCATGTTGGAAGTATCTGTACACAATTTCTGGAAGCTTAAAACATCCCAGTCCTTGCATGGCCAGCATACTCACCAGACATGTCACCCATTGAGCATGTTTGGGATGCTCTGGATCGGCGTATACGAAAGTGTGTTCCAGTTCCTGCCAATATCCAGCAACTTCGCACAGCCATTGAAGAGGAGTGGACCAACATTCCACAGGCCACAATCAACGACCTGATCAACTCCATGCGAAGGAGATGTGTTGCACTGCATGAGGCAAATGGTTGTCACACCAGATACTGACTGGTTTTTGGACCCCCTTGGACCCCCCAGTGCAGTAAAATTGCACATTTTTGAGTGGGGTTTTACTGTGGCCAGCCTAAGCCACACCTGTGCAATAATCATGCTGTCTAATCAACATCTTGAAATGCCACACCTGTGAGGTGGATGGATTATCTCGGCAAAGTAGAAGTGCTCACTAACACAGATTTAGACAGATTTGTGAACAATATTTGAGAGAAATAGGCCTTTTGTGTACAAAGAAAAAGTCTTAGATCTTTGAGTTGAGCTCATGAAAAATGGAGGCAAAAACAAGTGTTGTGTTTATAATTTTGTTCAGTATATATGTAGATTTAATTTGTTTACACATAGTTTGAGTAAACAGGAATATATTCTGTGAAAACATGTTTAAGTGTATTTACTTATATGCAATGTACAGTAAAAAGGAGCATTAATTGAATATTTGAATGTTTTAAAATACACTCACCTAAAGGATTATTAGGAACACCTGTTCAATTTCTCATTAATGCAATTATCTAATCAACCAATCACATGGCAGTTGCTTCAATGCATTTAGGGGTGTGGTCCTGGTCAAGACAATCTCCTGAACTCCAAACTGAATGTCAGAATGGGAAAGAAAGGTGATTTAAACAATTTTGAGCATGGCATGGTTGTTGGTGCCAGACGGGCCGGTCTGAGTATTTCACAATCTGCTCAGTTACTGGGATTTTCACGCACAACCATTTCTAGGGTTTACAAAGAATGGTGTGAAAAGGGAAAAACATCCAGTATGCGGCAGTCCTGTGGGCGAAAATGCTTTGTCGATGCTAGAGGTCAGAGGAGAATGGGCCGACTGATTCAAGCTGATAGAAGAGCAACTTTGACTGAAATAACCACTCGTTACAACCGAGGTATGCAGCAAAGCATTTGTGAAGCCACAACACGCACAACCTTGAGTCGGATGGGCTACAACAGCAGAAGACCCCACCGGGTACCACTCATCTCCACTACAGATAGGAAAAAGAGGCTACAATTTGCACGAGCTCACCAAAATTGGACAGTTGAAGACTGGAAAAATGTTGCCTGGTCTGATGAGTCTCGATTTCTGTTGAGACATTCAGATGGTAGAGTCAGAATTTGGTGTAAACAGAATGAGAACATGGATCCATCATGCCTTGTTACCACTGTGCAGGCTGGTGGTGGTGGTGTAATGGTGTGGGGGATGTTTTCTTGGCACACTTTAGGCCCCTTAGTGCCAATTGGGCATCATTTAAATGCCACGGCCTTCCAGAGCATTGTTTCTGACCATGTCCATCCCTTTATGACCACCATGTACCCATCCTCTGATGGCTACTTCCAGCAGGATAATGCACCATGTCACAAAGCTCGAATCATTTCAAATTGGTTCTTGAACATGACAATGAGTTCACTGTATTAAAATGGCCCCCACAGTCACAAGATCTCAACCCAATAGAGCATCTTTAGGATGTGGTGGAACGGGAGCTTCGTGCCCTGGATGTGCATCCCACAAATCTCCATCAACTGCAAGATGCTATCCTATCAATATTGGCCAACATTTCTAAAGAATGCTTTCAGCACCTTGTTGAATCAATGCCACATAGAATTAAGGCAGTTCTGAAGGCGAAAGTGGGTCAAATACAGTATTAGTATGGTGTTCCTAATAATCCTTTAGGTGAGTGTATATTTACATATACATAAATCTAATATGTTAACAAATATTAGAAACTAATATATGGACATATATTGCAAATTAATATATTTACATAGTCTGATATCTAAATGTATTTACATATTAAGGAAATACATATGTTAATATTTCCAATAAAAATATATTTACATGTTTAATATATGTGAAAAATATTAAAAAGCCAAAATCTGATTTCTCTCCCCACTGCTATTCTCCCTCTACACAAATGACTGTCAAGCTCCTGAAGTTTGCAGATGACACTACAGTCATCTGCCTCATTCAGGACGGTGACGAGTCTGCTTACAGACAAGAGGTTGAGCAGCTGGCTGTCTGGTGCAATCACAACAACCTGGAGCTGAACATGCTCAAAACTGTGGAGATGATCGTGGACTTCAGGAGGAACCCCCCTGCACAACCATCTCTCAAGACATGAAGTGAGACATTCACATTGACTCCATTGTGAAAAAGGCCAAGCAGAGGTTGTAATTCCTTAGTCAGCTGAAAAAGTTCAACCTGCTACAGGCACAGATGACACAGTTTTATTCAGCTATTATTGAGCCAGTTCTGTGTTCTTCTATAACTGTCTGGTTTGGGTCAGCCAGCAAATCAGATTTAAGAAGACTGCAACGGACTCTTAGGACAGCAGAAAGAATCATTGGTGTGCACCTGCCCGGTCTTCAGGACTTGTACAACTCCAGAGTGAAGAAACGGGCAGGTAACATCATCAAAGATCCCTTTCACCCCGGGCACAACCTGTTTGCACTTCTCCCCTTAGGCAGACGCTACAGATCTCTGCACAACAGGAACGTCTAGGCATATAAGTATATTTTTCCCCAATGGCATCTCCAGCTTAAATAGCTAAAACATGAATCATTACCTGTGTTCTGTATTTCATTTCCGCAATTCATTCTACATCTTTAATTATTGCCTCTTTCTCAAGTATTATGTAAATACATATGCATATCTCTTTTTCAATCAGGACTACTTCCATCAAGTATATTTATGACAATTATATTGCATACAGTTAGTGTTGGAGGTATGGTTATGTTCTGGGCAACACTCCACACGCCTGTCCATTCAGCCATGCTTGGACAGAGCGGGGAGAGTAGCAAGACAACCCCCCCGGGGTACAGAACAGAACCATTATATGCATACATAATTACAATTGACAATTACATGAGTTGTAAATAAAACGTGATAGAGAATGCTTTCAATGAAGTGACTGTAAAGAAAGAAAAGTTAGATCGGATTACAGGTTCAGTTGGTGGAGTTGGGGTTGGAGGAGGGAGTTAATTGCAAGCAGCGATGCAATGGAAGAGAGGCTAAAGAATGGGAATTTAAATAGAACGCATGTGATAGGTGTCAACACTGGATTGGACACGTCAGGAACAGCTGACTGACGGCTGATGCAAGCTTGACTAACGTGGCCTGCCTGAACTAACGCAATGCTGAATTTCAATCAGGACCACTTCTGTCAAGTATATTTATGACAATTACATTGCATACAGTTAGTGTTGGCGGTATGGTTATGTTCTGGGCAACACTCCACACGCCTGTCCATGCAGCCATGCTTGGACAGAGCTGGGAGAGCAGCAAGACAAACCCCCAAAACAACCATATGCCAAAACTTCCCAACACAACTGATGCAATTTGAATGGCCAGCGATGGGAAATGTTGGCTTAATACTATATTTATGGGGGAAGCATCACCCCAACTCAGAAAGGGAGCATAAAACAAGCATGTTGCTTAAGCTGCTTATGCAAATATTTGAATGTACAGGGGGAAGCATACACCCCTAGCAGCAGCAGTCTAATACGATGGCAGTTTGTATATTATCCAATTTTAAGTGTCTAACATACTGTAAAATCACATTAAGGGGAAAGCATCACCCCAAGTTAAGCAATTGAGGATGTGCAACAAGCATGTTGCTTAAAATGCTTAAAGCAAATGTATGATTGCAAAGGGGGAAGCATACGACCCGTTGCTGTGGTACGAAGTGCATGTAATATGCATTAATGCTATAAATTGCATAATTGTGGGTGGTAGTTCAGCAGGGTAAGCATACACCCTTCTGAAAAACTTAGAATGACAGTCCAGTCTGAATGAAAATGCTCCATATAAACACCTCAGTCGGAATAAAATTCCCCAAACCGAAATGGTAATCGGTTTAAGAGAGGAGTGGGATAACCTTCTATAAACCGAACAAAATTAAAATCCTGCCATGTAAACGCATTAAACCGATTACTTTGTATCTATGTAATCACATCAAAAAGTTGTGGAAGTCAGAAAGGGAATGTGATGTCGGCAACGCTGTACATTCTGTGATTTGTAGACACAGACACTACAGTAGAGTGACGTAGAAGTTAAAATTTAAATTACACAATTAACACACATTAGAATGGAGAACACTCGATGTGTTATGAACTGTTATATCTGCTCTCATGGCCGGAGCAGAAAGCTGATGTAATAAATGAAGCACAATTTACTGCTTTTTGGCTTGGAAACAACACGATGATAGTGAATAACTCAATGAAAATAACAACTTGACCAAAATTTGCCTTTGTCATTTGTATTAATTATTACAGATTCATAATAAAACCCGTTTGGAAATGCTGTGTGATAGCTCGTTGCAAGCACTCTCTGTTTTCATAAAGCAACGCTCCTTTGATTCATCGTTCAGCAACACTTTTGAGAAATTGTGTATTTTTCCATTTAAGTACAGTAAACTTTTTTTTATCAGAATACATTTCATTTCAGAGCTGCGTTACAGAGGGTATTAGGTTACAGTTATTTCCCTTAATGCTTTAAGATTAAGAAATTAGGGTGATATGATTATATAATTATCAACTGCTGAGAGCTATATTGGTTCTATGTGTGGTATGATAGAAGACGGCCATAGTGTATGTGATCATGTACTGGCCAAATGACTGAGCACACGAATGAACGCTAGGGGTTTAAATATTAGTCTGTTTATTCCAGCAAGGTCAAGCAGTTATTAAAAATATTAGTGCAAATGCTGTTTTTTTTGTATTTGTATTTGATGTCATCATAGGCCACTTAGCATGTCCCAAAATCGAAAGCACGGGCACATGTAAACACCATATCGGATTAGATAACATCTCACATTAACAGTCCACCAAATCTTTAAATCGGAATGACAAAAAGTGTACATGAAAACGTGGCTATTGATATCACGGTCTTATAGGCCTATAGAAGCCACAGAGCGATAAACGCGGGCTTCTGACGCTGCGCACAACTGCACACTCACACAGCTAATGTAACATCAACCTTAGAAATAAACACCCGTGACATTGAGATTACGCCACTAAATACAGCGAACCCCAGTTGAAACGCCTACATGAGAATGCTTGTCTCTGTCAGCTGACTGTCGGTTGATGCAAGCTTGACTAACGTGGCCTGCCTTAACTAATGCGATGCTGAATATTTATACAATTCTATATAGAGTAAATAATGCACAAATCTGTACATAAATCTACTGTTCCAGATTCATACACATTATTTATTGTTAAGTCTTAATATTTCAATGTTTGGTTTCTGTTCTCATGTCAAATGTGTATGTATGTACGTATGTATGTATGCATGTATGTATGTACCAGGAGCACCTTTAAAAAAAGCACAAAGAAAAACACACAACAACAAATTCCTTGTGTGTTTGCACACACCTGGCGAATAAAGCTAATTCTGATTCTGATTCTGAAAACACTGCTTGCATGCAGACAGCTGGCCTACTGACACTCAATCCTGAAAGACCATGCTGGTCAACCAGTATTACCAGCCCCATTTTGCTTGAGAAGAGCATGAACATGCTGGTCCACCAGCTAGAGCAGCACTATACTACCATAAACCAGCCTGGACCAACATGCTGGTTTATGCTGGATTTTTCAGCAGTGTTCGACTTTCTCAAGCTCTCTCCTGCCCAGCCTGACCAGTCCAACTGTGATGATTGCCTTCTGGACTTTGGTGACAGGATTGTGACACTCCTGCTGTGTTTTAATATTTTGTATCTGAGCAAGTAATTGGTGTTTTTGTCTTTGTATGATTGCATTACAATAGGACTGATTGCCTTGCCATCTCTTGTCTGTATTCAGTTTTGAGGACGGGTTGTTCTGCCAATTTTTTTTAAACATATAAAAAAAAAAACATCACACTCTGTTCCTGAGTCCTCGCCTTCTCATTGGCCGCACCTGACAACTGTGGTATGGCAAATGACGTCACTGACTATAATAATATACGATTGAGAAATTGCACTCTAGCATTTTCAGTGATACATTTCTGTAAATGGCAGTGCACACTATGCCAGTCGTGCCTCCCTCGGGGTTATCATTTTGTGGGGGTCCACTTCCACAACCTCTCAACTTCCAACCTCCCAGCCCATGCTAAATGATTAGTTCTACACCCTAGTCTTTGGGTCTGAGTCGTTCATTCATTTGTAATGTGACTATTTCCTATTCATTATCCTATTCAATAATATAATGTAATGTTGTATTTGTTGTATGTTTACAATTATCACGGGAACGGCAGCTCACTGCATCAGAAGGGAGAGCCCCACCTGCCTCTAAATAAGCAGCATGATTCAAAATGACGGAGGGCTCGAACTGTGACCGCCGGAACAGCATCTCACTGCATCGGAAGGAAGAGCCTCGTCTGGTGCTGGAAAAGCAGCATGATTCGAAACGATGGAGGGCACGCACTGTGACCGATGGGAACGGCTGCTCACTGCATTGGAAGGGAGAGCCCTCTCCGCCACCGAATGAGCAGTGCATTTCAAAACGACAGATGGAGGGCTCACACTGCAACTGATGGGAGCGGCGGATCACTACATCCGAAGTGAGAGCCCCATTTGTTACCGAATAAGCAGCATGATTCAAAACATCGGACAGAGGCAGAATGAAAGGTTGTTGTTTTTTTTTTTAGCTAATCAGGGTTAGATGGGGTTTCTTTATGTGGATATGATTGGACCTGATATACAGTAGGTGGCCAGTCAGAATGTGCTTTTTACCACCGTGGGCGCCGCCATCGCATCTGCAAAATGCAATTGCAGCTTTTGTCCACTGAGTGGCACTTTAACCAAAAGGTATTAATCGAACGCTTCAAAGTGCTTTTTCACAAATAGCCGTCAGCTTTGCTTCACTGATGTGTTACATTAGATGGCTGCAGTCGGCGGAAAATGAAATAAAAACACTGTAAATAAAATAGGCCTAGATAAAATATGTCATATTCACCGATGCAAATTCAATACTTAAATAATAAAGTTATGTGCTTTTTTCATTTAGAACCAATTTAAGCAGGATAAATGTCAAGTCTATGAGCCTGTAATAAGCATATTTATGCTAAGATAAGTATTACACCATATTTTAGATTTGAAACATTTAACAGGTGTGCAGCATTATTTATATAATATAAATCGTGTTATATTACCTTAAAGAAATAGTGGTTTGCTTTGCATTGGAGCATTAAAAGCGGCAGCCTATTTCAGACTAGGCTACACACATGGATCCTAAATGTCAATATTCTTACATTACTTAATATTTGTCACAAATTCTTTTTTAATTTATATATTAAAATTCCTTTAAAAAAACAGCATGCATTTTTGTCACGCACATACTTTGATGTTCGTTACCTGTTCTTTATTTTGACAAAGAACTACATGGGAAAAAGATTTCTGTTCACTTATTAAGAAATTGTTGTGTATTTTATTAATTGTTTCCTTTATTTTAAACTAAAACAAGAAACGGATAAATTAAACTTGCCATGATTTAGCTAAATCATTGAAACTGAAAAGAAGGAATGGATTAATAAAACATCCTCTGTTTAAACTGAGTTCTTCATTATAACCATGCTGATGACTGATAGCCTACTGTGTAGGTCTATTGCTGTGATCTGTTTCAGGCTTTCCTTATCATAACATTTTAGAAATTAATTTATTCTAATAGAAATTTCATTCTCAACGAGAACATCGCAGAGATTCAGCCCAGTGCAGGTCAGAAATGCACAGGCGGACTGAAGGACAAATCGTCAAAAACTAATTAAAATGTCATATAATCTTCATTTTCACTATTATCTAATTTAAAAATTTCATGTGTTTCACATAACTTGTGTCACTATCTGCTCTGAGAGTGCAAGATTTGGTTGTTCGGTCAAGAGATTACATAATTTATTCTTATTTGTCTATTTTTTCTTCATTAAAATTTTAATTTGTTTTTATTCTGTATCACTGCATGTAAAAAAATGATTCACTTTGTTATGCGTATGCAAAATTCTTCGGGGTCTATAGCATTTTATAATTATTTGTGCAATTTAACTTAACCTGCTTTGTATCTTTATTATTTAAAGCATAAGCGATTTATTAAAAAAGAATATGAGAGTAATTAAAACGTTTATGACTGCAACAATAACAATAATGATCAACGAATAGGAGCGGCAGATCATTTTTAAATGTCTAACAGCCTTTAATTTACAGATTATAAATGCACCTGTCTAGGATGTAGACTTGTGAAGATTTATTTTAATGCGGATCCCATACTGTAGCGTTTACCTAAAATAAATGTGCTCTATTTCTATTCATATTTAAGTGTTTGTGCTGAAAAGTATTAATGCACATGACAGGGAGGCGCCCGTGTGATCACTTGAATCACGTGATCAACAATGAAGGTTGCATTTCTCTCTAAAGGCGCGTCCAGTAGGCTACTAGTCATCTCTGTTAAAGTTTTTAAAGCATTTATATGCGTTTGCATAAATTATGCTTTTTTTTCCTCTGAAACACAAAACTGAAAATTGAAATAAAATGTATATTTTATGTTTTTGGAATGGTCAACCCTTCTCCATTCTGCAGATAATTGTTGCTTCTGGTTTGTCAATTGTAAATCACAGAAAGTCTACAAAATAGGCCAATACTGTCTCCCAAAGACTTTTTTGTCAAGTCCGTAACGCATGTGTATTTCCCAAATCCAAAATAGCCTATAAAACATGTTCATAGACGGATAATTTTCTGGTGTCTGAACTCTATTTTGGATTTAGAAAAACATAAAAAGATGGTTCAGTATATTGGTAATGAATACATTCTGTGAGAATTTATATTTCAGGTTTTGACCCGGATCCAGTACGTATCCAGCCCAGATGGTGGATCAGCACCTAGAAAGGACCTCTACAGCCCTGAAAGACAGCGGAGACCAGGACAACTTGAGCCCCAGAGACAGATCCCCTGTAAAGACCTTGTCTCAGACGACCACCGGGACAAGACCACAGGAAACAGATGATTCTTCTGCACAATCTGACTTTGCTGCAGCCTGGAATTGAACTGCTGGTTTCGTCTGGTCAGATGAGAACTGGCCCCCTGACTGAGCCTGGTTTCTCCCAAGGTTTTTTCTCCATTCTGTCACCGATGGAGTTTTGGTTCCTTGCTGCTGTCGCATCTGGCTTGCTTAGTTGGGGACACTTAATTTAAAAGCGATATCATTGACTTGATTGCAAATTATTGCACAAATACTATTTAAACTGAACTGAGCTGCATGATGACATCACTGAATTCAATGATGAACTGCCTTTGTCATTTTGCATTATTGACACACTGTTTTCCTAATTAAAGTTGTTCAGTTGCTTTGACGCAATCTTTTTTGTTTAAAGTGCTATATAAATAAAGGTGACTTGACTTGACTGTGAATGTCACGTCAGTAATGCTGGAATTGCCCAATAATGTAACTAAGAATGATTAGGCCTACATGATGTCTCGGGACAGTTTCTTATTACTGCACTATATTTTTACATTTGTATTGCCAAAACGACTGCAGCATTGCTGCGTACAATTTAAACAGTGCAAAATTGAAAATAGTACAAAGAAGCATATAAATTAAGAACAAAAGTTTTTGTCTCTCTAACAGACGCCCATCTCTTTTGGCCAGTTTCTTTGTCTCTCTCTCTCAGAGGTGTCGTGTCTCTCCTGTGAAAAAACAAAACCATATTATATTGTATGTAATACTCTTTATGCCATTGCAAAAATTGCAAAAGCCAAACCAAACGAGGCATTTGTCCTAAAACGGACATTTTACATAAACCTGCTCAGCAAGTTTGAAACGCTCATCAGACACTGATCCATATGAAAGAACAAGAGATTTAGATACATCTGACCACATCTATACATTACATACTCTAATTGAAAAACATGTAAACCAAGATAAAGGTAAAATATATGCATGCTTTATTTACTTAAAAAGATTTTGGCTCAATTTGGCACCAAGGACTATTTTACAAACTTATTGAAAGTGGCATAGGAGGTAAAACCTATGACCTTATCAAATTAATGTACACTGAAAGTAAATGTTGCATAAAATTCGGCACCAATCGTACGAGGTATCTTTCCCAAGAGCATGGAGTGAGACAGGGCTGCTGCTTAAGGCCAACATTATTTAACATTTACATCAATGAACTGGGGAATAGTCTGGAGCAATCTGCAGTCCCTGGCCTCACCCTACACAACTCACAGATCAAATGCCTGCTGTATGCAGACAATCTGGTTCTGTTGTCTCCCACTCAACATGGTTTACAGCAGAACTTGGACCTGGTAGAACAATACTGCCAGACCTGGGCCCTGACAGTCAACCTGAAGAAAACCAAAATCATGATCTTTCAGAAAAGATCCAGATCCCAGTGAACACAACACACACACTACAACTACCTGGGTTTGAAAATCACATCCACAGGAATCTCTAATCATGCTGTGAACTGAGAGATAAAGCATGCAGGGCCTTCTATGCCATAAAACGGCAATGTCCTATAGAAATCCCTATTAGAATTTGGATGAAAATGTTAGAATCATTAACTGAGCCCATTGCCCTCTATGGCAGAGAATTGTGGGGTCCACTGACAAATCCAAATCAAGATTTCACCAAATGGGAAAACATCCAATTGAGACCCTGCATACAGAAATCTGTAAAAATATATCACACTTAGGCAAATATGCTCTAATCATAAAGATACAAAAAAGGGCAAAATAAATTCTGGAAACATCTGAAACTCAGTGACCCCCAATCATATCATTATAAAGCCCTGCAATACCAAGAGATGAGCAAAGAAAGCAAGCCCCTCCCTCAGCTGATCCAGAGCTTCAGTCCTGATGCTTCACTAACATCTACTGATGCTCTGAATTACAATCAGATTACTGCACAAATCAAACAAAATTACACTCACTGGCAAGCACAACAACAGAGTAAAATGCAATGCTATTCGGCCCTAAAAAGAGAGTACAGTATGGCAGAGTATCTGTACACAGTGTAAGATAAGAAACTGAGAAGCATGCTGACCAGATACAGACACAAGTTGATGATAGAGACGGGCAGACACAGAAAAACATGGCTGCCACCGGAGCAGAGATTGTGTTCACACTGGGATCTGAATAAGATGGAAACAGAGCTGCACTTCCTAACAGAATGCTCCAAATACACAGACATACGGACAGTGTTCTTATGATAAAATACAGCAGATCCATCAGATATTTAAAACTCTTTCAAACCAGCAGAAACTGCCGTATATGTTATGATAACACAAGAACTGCTGTGTGTTTGCTGCTTAATATGTGTCTGCCTGTCACCATAGAAGAGAAAACACTCAGCCTGCTCTGATCTGATGTTTCCAGCACATGTAGATTATATTATGCCATATTACTGTATTATATTACTTAGATGTATATTTTGCCTCTGTAAATCTAATACTTTATCTTATTTTATTTTATTTCTAACTTATATACTTACATACACTAATTCATTTTGCACTACATGCTTAATACTTTTTATATATTTTTATTATTACTATTACCATTATTCTTTTTCTTTCTGTTAATACATATGTGCACTATTTGTAAGCAGCCCAGCTGCAACTGCTTTGGCAATACAAATAGTTTTTGTCATGCCACTAAAGCTCACCTAAATTGAAACTGAGACTCACACCTTTATGTCAACCCCCCATGATGAAGTTAACTACCCCCAAACCCTAACCTCCTTCAGCTGGACTGAATTCATTCAAACTGGTTGCTGGTTGTGTAAAATGGACATGCTCTATCTTAAAGAAATAAATGGTGCAACAAACTAGCAAACTGCAGTATACACACATCTGTATTAATCATTTTATATATCATTATATTATTTAAAAAAAAAAAAAAAACGCGCAAACCTGAACCTGTGTAGTTGAAATCACTGACTAGCTTCACTGGACGAATTAACTTGATAAACATTGCGTGTTTGCACATGCAAGACAGATACGCTCTTCATTCATCTCACTTCACAATAATGAAAATAAAAGTGTCACCATGCAGATAGTTTTTATGTTTATTATAGTGTTCAAATGCTGATCTTATATAGCAGGGGTAGGCAACGTTGGTCCTGGAGTGCCGATGTCCTGCAGCGTTTAGCCCCAACCCTAAAAAAACTCACTTGTCTGTAGCCTTAGTAATCCTGAAGTCATCGATTTGCTTGTTCAGGTGTGTTTGATAAGAGTTATATAGGCTTAATATTTTTTGTTTCATAATGAACTGGACTGCCAGTGAGCATGCTGATTTTTGCTGCTGCTTTTGATGAATAGCCTATAACAAAACTAACTTATAGCACAGATGATAATAGCACCATTTATTTTTCAACCTCACATAAAAATTATTAACTGAACAAAAACACATTTTTGATGTAATAATATACAACTTTTTAAAAGTTGTTTCTTAAATATGAACCAAAGCATGATCATACATTATTAACATCTTACTGCCATTATTAGCTCAACGTGTCCCTGTTCACGCAGACGAGATGACAAGCGCATCCTGTTTGTTTTCTCTATTTTACAAAAGCACAATGTTTTGTTGATATTCATTTGAGTGCACACAAAAATAAGGGTATACCATTTACAGTTCCGAATGAAGTCTTATCTGTATGAGCAAAAATTATGATGTAGCCTACTTGTTTCCACTGAAGAACAAAATGAAGTAATCGCACTGGCACCTCAAGCATTAAGCACGCTTCAGCTTCCACTCTCCGCACAAACACTAAATACGCATAACAACGCACTTTTATTTAGGTTAAATGTTTAAGCTAACATTGTGCCATGCTTTAAGTGTTTAATAACTACAGATTTTATATTAAGCAAGTCGTAATGATTTGAGAATAATAAATTGATCAAACGTGAGTTGCATGTGCAACTCAACTGTCTGCTGCTATCCGCTTGGTCATCACTAAAAAAAAACAACAACAATAATTTAACAAACAAAGAATTTAACAAACAAAAATGTTCCAAGCATTTTTCTAAATTAATTAATTATGAAACTATAAGAAATATAACTTTGCGATTAAAAACAAAACTGACCTGTTTTAATGGTTGCAACAGCAGCTGTGTAATTAGGAAGCAAAAGAGAGAGAAGAAAGACAGGCTCAAGTCGGACTCGTGCCGAGGATACTGGTAAGCTGTCGGCCAAGGGCTGCTATAGGGCCTAGATTTGAAGCCTGTGTAGGTCTATACCAGATTTATGCATTTGGAAATTAATGTTGTGAATCAGTGGTTTCTAATTAAATGAGAAAATTCTTAAGTTGTATTTTGTTGTCTATATATATATATATATATATATATATATATATATATATATCACACATATAATTAGAAGTTACAGATTTCCCCAATCTCTTGCACGCCCAAACTCTGTATACTAAACCATATTATTATCATTATTATTATTAGTGTTAAAAATTAAAATAAAAATATATATATATACATATATATATATATATATATATGTGTATATATATTAATTTAAACACATTTGAATTAAGACAAAGGCACAATAAAAAGTGATAGATTTCTTAATTCAAGGACATAATTTGTGGCATTAATGTGAGTGCCAAAATATGTGCTAGAACAAGGCCTAGCCTACATCACTCATCGTAAGTCACATTTTCAATCGTTTTATTTTTTATGGCATAGGCTAATGCATACCTCCTTAAATGTAATCTAAACATTCCAAGTTAATATTCTACTTTTTGTATGATTTCTAGGCGTTTTTCTAATAGGCGTAGCCTATTAATGTTGATTTCTCACAACTTATTTTTATTTTTATTTTTTTTATGGTCTCAGTCAGAGTAAATTGCGTGAAACGTGAACATGAACATGCAGCCTTGTACACAGGACCAACAACCAAGGTCAGGATTTTTTCGTTCAGAAACTTAGATTGAAATGATAGCCCCTAAATACAACATGAGCAAATTGTGTAGTTTAATGGTTTTCATAATAACTGTTTAATAACCATAACACACATTAAGTAAATTTATGTAAAACAATTTTTATTATTATTATTATTAAATTTTTATGCGTTAGGCTGAAGCCTATGACTATCACACATTTTAAAATTAACTTTCTAAAAATTAATATTAAAAGTTTTACATTTTAAATGTAAACATTTTTTTTAAGGAAGTTATAATGTTATATTATAATGTTATTGTTGTTTTATTTAGTTATCTGATCTCCATTTACAAAACAAAATATCAATTTCAGTCAGTTTGCAAACTCTCCCTTTGCACCACCTGGCGGTAGTTCTGTGAACAACTTCAACATGCGACTGATCCCACTCACCCGTCACACAGCTTCTTCAGTCTGCTGCCATCAGGGAGGAGACTGCGGAGTCTCCAGGCCAGGACCAGCAGACTGAAGGTGAGCTTCATTCATCAGGCTGTCAGGAAGCTGAACTCCCTCCCGACCTTGCCCCCCCTCCCCTCTTTTTCCCCAGGCACCACTGAACTCTGAACCTCAGAGTTTCTATCAATGAAAACTCTGCTCCTGCTTGCACTGGCCTCCATCAAGAGGGTAGGGGACCTGCATGCATTTTCGGTCGACGATTCATGCCTAGAGTTTGGGCCGGCTGACTCCCAGGTAATCCTGAGGCCCTAGCCCGGCTATGTGCCCAAGGTTCCCACTAGTCCCTTCAGGGATCAGGTGGTAAGCCTGCAAGCACTGCCCCTGTAGGAGGCAGACCCAGCCCTAGCTTTGCCCCGTCCGAGCCTTGAGATGCTACGTAGACCGGACACAAAGCTTTAGGACAGTGTATAATATCTGGCCCAGATTATTTTGATAGTGGCTGGTTCTGAAATAGATCGGTCATGAGAGCAAAAGTGACTCACAATCACTTCATCTTTAGTTATTTTGCCTTTCAAAATAAAAGTACGACAACGTTTTTTGCAGTAATGTTTTTTGTAATTTTTTTTTTGAGATGACGAGAGCTTTTAATTTGTAAAGTTCAAAAGAGTCTATTATATTCTTTGCAAACAGCGACAACTTCGTTCAAATGTGTTTAAGGTTCAAAAAACATTATTTTCCACATAACATACATTTTTGCTGCTCCTCTATGCCCCGCCTTTCTGAAACACATTGATTATGACAAAGCTCATTTTTCTGAAAAGCGGGGTGTACACTGATTGGTCAGCTATCCAGTGCATTGTGATTGGCTGAATACCTCAAGTGTGTGACGAAAATGGTATGCCCCTTAACATACTGTGATGACATCTCCCGGCACAGCCAGACAAAAACAATAAAACCCATTTCAATCGAGGCATTTGTTCCATCCAGTGGGGACATAATTACTGATTATAAGGACTTATACTGTGGTCTTATGCATTGCATTGCATATTGCGCCGCTTAAACATAAAACCATGTCTGCATTTGTGATTGGAGAAATGACAAACAACAAGGACTACTCTACACTGCTTAAAACTCACGTTTGAATCATCAGTGGCAAATTTTTTAAATAAAATTTACTTACAGGCTGTGAGTCAGAAGCTTCAGATTGTCCTTGCAAATTTTGAACTGCCCCACTTTATAGAACAGCCTTTGATCACAGACCCATTGTCTAGCCAATCCGGCGATCCACAGCGTGAAGTTCATGTATTTCCTCAGTGACCAGCACAGATCAGCTCTAGGCATGACGAAAAGGATATCATCCTCTTTTGGAAGGGCAAACAAAGTAGTTTCACTTTCACAACGAAACCCCTAGCATCTCCACAACATGGTGGCAGCGCCAACAACGAGAATAAAAGTTACGCCTTCTTTGCATTAACATTTGGGCGGTGTTATGCAAATCTTCCCACATCGTGATGTAGACGTGGGGGCATGCTAGAACTGTCACGGTTCATGGGATCACAATCTCATCTGTGCCATGTCTACTGTTGTGTGTGAGTGGGTGTGTCTGATTACCTAACGAGCTAATCAGTTCCAACTGTGGCTCGTTTTTTTAACTCTGTTTAAGGTGTACTAACCCTGTCTTGTTATTGTCAGATCCTTGGTGTTTGTCTGCTCGCTCCTGGCTATCTCTTTCTCCAGTCCCTGGTTCCCTGGTCTTCCACCGGATATCTCCCTGAGGTTTACTTCTGTGTGGCTGAACATTTCGTCCCTGCACCATGAGGACCACGAGCCCTTGGCAAGCTCTCTTGTTTAAAGTTTCCTCTTTGTGTTTTGGTACTGTTCCAATAAACTGTCTGTTTTGAATCCTGTCTCGTGATTCGTGACAAGAACAAGCCATTTTAGACAGGAGTGGTTGACTCAACTTTTATAAAGAATATTTCTTTGGATTTCTTTGAGACTTTAGTCTTTGCAATTTTACAGTTCTTCTTTATGCACCAAGAGATTGTAACTCTCCAAAGAGAAAGGAGAAATTGAATTTGCATCATGTGACCCCTTTAACCTTTAAATTAACAAATAATTAGTAGTTACTTTTATCCAGGACATTCACCAGTATCTTAATATTCAGATTTGAACATTTTAACAAATGATCGAAACATTATCAGAACACATATTATCAGAATACAAACAAACTGTATTATGAATAGATGTTATATACGGTGTTATGTGTTCCCTCAGCCTTATGTTCCCTGAATCTTATGTTCCCTCAACCTTAACTCTGATAGAAGGGATGACTATCAATCCACAAACAATATATGCTGTATATGTAGTATTTATACATTATTTAAAAAAAACTATTTTATATTTAACAATTAAAAATGAATTGAAAACCACAAAAATATGATGACTTTACATTGAGTGTCAACTCCATCATTGGCCCGTCACCACCAGAACTGAGATGTCTTTTAGAGATTATAAATGCAGCGCTCTTTGCTGACATTCTGTCATGCCTAACCATGCACACAGCATTTAGTTAAAACTACCTTGCTTTGATATGAGATATTATTAAGTGTTGTTTTTTGTAAAACAAGCTTTATTTCATCATTAAAAAATATTTGTATTTATTTTTATCATACAGAACTACCACATTTTGCTCTAAGTTTGATTGCATAATTGCTGTTAATAGTGTTAATCGTCTGTTTGTTTACGTCTTTTATTGATTTTTCTGAACATTTCTGCCGTATACACATAAACTGACAGTCACCACTGACTACTAAATATTGTAGAAACTTAATTTTCTGTAAAGTTGCTTTGCAATGATTTGTATCGTAAAAAGCGCTATACAAATAAACTTGAATTGAATTGAATTGAATTTTATAGCATATTGAACCCTTCTCTGTGGACACACTGTTTAAGATGTAGTGAGAAGCCAATAAGTGTAAAAGATTTGATATAATAATGATTGTTAATCCCTCTGTAACGGTGGCGCGCCCTAGTGACAATTTTGGAAAAAAGTATCTATTTTATAGTTCGGGCGCCAGACAGGATTTTGGCCTGTCACCAAAAAAATTTCAAAATACCGTGATAGCTCAGGGAGATGTTGAAACCACAGTTACAAAATAATTAAATGGATTGCTTGCACATTAAATGATGGAAGACAAACAACAGCTTGCAGTTTGAAAGAATTCATTATTTTTTCCCCTCTTTATACAAAATTCTGGAAACACATCAGACCCATATAAACACAGGGAAGGAAAAAAACAAACGAACAAAAAATAAGTAAAATAAAAAACAACAATTTCAAACGACAAGGTTTTCATACAAACATAACTAAAGGAACTGAGTTTTCCCAACACATGAGTCAAATAAACAAGATCAGCAGATCCGAAGCATTCTCTTCTAAAAAACACTCATCAGCGGTCCATAAAAGAAAAAAAAAAAAAACAGGATTAGTTAATTCTTTACTCTTGACCAACAAAAGTCATATTTACACTAAAAGGAAAATGAAATGAAGGTCAGTAATACGAATTCGTTCACTTAGAGCGAATCGCGAATGTGTGGTTGAAGTGCGTGCGACTAGGTGCGTGCGTTAGTGTGTGAGTGCGTGTAAAAATAATCGCTGACCATGACTGGCAGGAAAAAATTCTTTGGGAGGCAGCGGTTTCTCCGGAGTAGCAAAACCCCATGGATTAGCGATCCTGTGAGTTCCTTCAGCAGTTCGTAACACTTTCTGCAGCCGGTGGATCTACATTTCCGCACTCACCCCGACCAAATACAGCGTGCGTCTCACTCCCGCCGATCACCTCCTCAGGTAAGACTCGCATCCATGGTGTGGTTCGCTCAACTGCCTCTTGGAGTCCGAGTTTACCATTTACCCCCCGTTTTACCAGCAATTCTTCCTTTTTATAATTTCCAGGTAATTGTTTAACATCCCGATATGGGCACGGAAGGGGTGGATTTTCTTCACACCGCCACACTCCCCCCCGCTGGGACAAACAACCCGTGGTTGGCAACAAAAGTAAGGTTTGTGAGTTTCTCTTAGAAGCCCAAAAACTCCTCATCTTCATCAGAGGTCTGCTCAAAAATCTTAATGAGTTTTCTTTTTGCCAATATTTCTAACTCCTCAGTCGTTGGGTAGCATGGTTTCAAATTACAAACGTGCGCTGTTCTGACATCCTCCCCTGTTATTTCCAGTGCGATCTGATAATTCAGCGGACCTAATTTCTTCAAAACCCGGTAAGGACCTTTCCACTTCGGGGCAAGTTTTGCACTGAAATGTCATTGTGCACTGGACTGAGGGAAATTCCTTAACCAGATCCTGTCCTTTTCTTTGAAGAACATCTCTCGTCAGTTTTTGTTGTAGCTTCTTAGTTGTCGTTTTTGAACTATTTACAGCATTCTTCAGCTTGTTAAACCAACCAAGCAGATTAACCAACAACGTCATAGGCTGGACTTGATGGTGAGAGATTTTTACCTTGAAGTAACTTGTCCATGGGGCCTTGTAGTTTCCTGCCTAGCTGGAGCTCTGCAGGGGACATGCCAGTGCTTTCTTGAACGGCTGAGTTAAGGGCAAAACGAAGCTCAGGTAAGTACTGATCCCATTTTTTATGGTTTTCATCAACATACGAGGCAATCATGCATTTCAAGGTGCGGTTAACTCTCTCCGTCATATTTGTTTGTGGGTGATAGGCAGTTGTCAATTTTTGAGTAACACTCCATTTCTCACACAGCTCTTTGAATATGGACGAGACAAACTGAGTCCCACGGTCGGACAGGATGAAGTCCGGTACTCCATATCGGGTGAGGATTTCCGTTCGGAGAATCGTCGCTATGGTTCTTGCAATTGCAGTGCGCATTGGGAAGAGCTCAACCCATCGAGAGAAATAATCCACAAAAACTAGAAGGTATTCATGTCGGCGAGTGCTACTTGGCAAAGGGCCCATTATGTCCACTCCCACCATCTTGTTGGGTTGAGATACCGTAATCGGTTGTAGTTTGCCAGCTGGTTTCTGATTTTCTGATTTGAGCTTTTGGCATTTTTCACAACACTTGACATAGTGTTTTACATCGGTCCACATTCCAGGCCAAAAAACAACATGATGCAATCGTTTGTAGGTCTTAAATATGCCACCATGACCGCTTAGAGGGTTGGAGTGGTAGTATTGAAGGACACATGGAATGAGACTGCGAGGAAGGTATACTCTGTAGTGGACTTGGTCCTTTGATAGGTAAGTCTTGTGATAAAGTTTGTCTTCGATAACCTCATACTTGTCTTTCCACGTGTTGTTGTCTTGTGCCAAGGCTTTGAACAATTGTATGATTTCAGAATCCTTGTGTTGCTTTTCCCAAATGGTTGCAGCAGTGACTGGCAATTCATCCGTGTCTTTCTGACTGGAGTATAGGTTACATCCTGGTATGCTGGGAACTCTAGAAAGAGCATCAGGTGCCACATTTAGTTTTCCTTTCCTGTATTCAATGATGAAATCAAACTTTTGCAATCTTAAGGCCCATCTGATGAGGCGACTGGTGGACTTTGGGGAGCTCATAACCCATTGGAGAGCCATGTGGTCTGTAACTACAGTGAACATTCGGTACTCCAAGTAATGCTGCCACTTTTCAAGTGCCCATATGACTGCAAGACACTCTTTCTCTGTCGCGGTGTAATTGCTTTCAGCCTTATTCAGTGCTCTACTTGCGTAAGCAATAACTACTTCCATCCCTTGGTCTTTCCTTTGTGTTAGCACAGCTCCAAGACCTGTGTCGCTGGCATCGGTGTGCACCATGAAGGGTAACTGGAGGTTTGGATGCCCCAGGATAGGAGGTGAAGTAATGTGAGTCTTTAATTGTTCAAAGGCTTCTTGGCATTGTAGTGTCCAGTGAAACGA
Source organism: Cyprinus carpio (assembly GCF_018340385.1). Taxonomy (NCBI): domain Eukaryota; kingdom Metazoa; phylum Chordata; class Actinopteri; order Cypriniformes; family Cyprinidae; genus Cyprinus; species Cyprinus carpio. Next base: position 18,794,779 of record NC_056600.1, on the reverse strand, counting down.
ATGCCCCTTTTTCTTTAGTGCTTTTATGAGTTCAGCAATTTGAGAAAAATTTGGAACAAACCGGTGGTACCAACCGGCTAGTCCCAGGAAGCGCTGGACCTCTTTGATGTTTCGTGGCACAGGGTAAGATTTGATGGCCTCAACCTTGCTTGAGTCTGCAGTAATACCATTGATGCTAACAACATGACCCAGAAATGTAATCTCTTTAAGGCAAAACTTGCTTTTTTTCAGGCTGATGGTCAGTCCAGCCTCCTGTAGCTTAAGAAGGACAGATTGGAGATTGTTGAAGTGCTGAGCCACTGATGGTGAATAGATGATAATATCATCAATGTAGACAAAGCATATCTTTCCTCTCAACTTTCCCAGTACAGTCTCCATTAGCCTCTGGAATGTGGCTGGGGCATTTTTTTCAGACCGAAAGGCATTACATTAAAGTGGTAGAGTCCTGTAGGTGTGATGAATGCAGTTTTTAGGCTTACTTTGGGGTTCCATGGCTACCTGCCAGTAACCACTGTTTAGGTCGATGGTAGTAAAGATGGCTGTACCTGAGAGTGATTCGAGTATCTCCGTTATATTTGGAATTGGGTAAGCATCATTCTCGGTTACTGCATTTAGTTTTCGGTAATCAACACAAAATCTAAGGCTGCCATCTTTTTTAGGGACCAACACCACCGGCGATGCCCAGCCAGAGTGTGATGGTTCCACAATTCCTGCTTTCACCATTTCTTCAAGCTGCTCTTTTACAACAAACTGCTTGGCAGGTGACATGCGGTAAGGACGCTGTTTGATAGGGACCTGATGGTTGGTATAAATACAGTGTTTGAGAACATCAGTACGTCCAGGTTGTACAACACACACTTGGGTGTTGGTTTCTAAGATGGTCTTTAACATTTGTTTGTCAAGGGAAGATAGATGTGCTTCACTTACTGCTGTGTCGATTAATGTTTGTACATTTTCCTCGACAGATGCCGTTATGAATGCAGGTTGGGGTGGAGGAACAGAACTTAATAGTGAGAGGGATGGGTTGAGTGTCCTTGGACGCTGCTCTGGTTGTTGGCCTGAAGGGTTAGGTATGCTGTGAGGAACATCAGGTACACTGGCATTACCAGGTTGAAAAGGATACTCCTCTTGTGGAGTAGTCTTGAAGGAATATTTTCTATCAATGACATTTATTTGTAAGCCACTGAAGAAAATGAAATCCAACCCTAAAATCACAGCGTATGCAAGTGCTTGGGGGGACAGGATAGCAACGGGTAGAGTAAAAGTTCGGTCATGCATATTGATTTGCAATTGAACCCATCCTAATGGGACTTCTGCTTCACCATTTGCTAGGTACAGTGGGCCAAGTGACCAAGGCTTGAGTTCTCCTGGCAAGAAGAGCTTTCTTTCCACAGGCTTTCGTGGATCATGGTATAACTTGCACCTGTATCCAGAATGGCTTTTCCATACCATCTGCCAATACCGACTGGAATGATAAGCTGTTGAGGAATGATAGCAGTAGGGACAGGGGCTGGTTGAGAGGGGGTTTTCTTTATGTTCTTAAAATTTGACGTTTTGTTTGTTGTGGCCGTGATAAAATTGTTTGTGGCTTGACCTCCAGGCTTATGCGACTGAAACTGGCGTGGCTTGGGCTGGTGTTGTTTGGCAGATTGGTTTGTGGTTAGGGAGGCATAATGTGGACAGTAACCAGGTGAGTGGTTTCCTTTACATCTCCAACATTGAATTTGTGGTTTTTCAGGTTGCTTGTTACTAGTGGTTTTTTTCAACTACTTCAGATTGTAGTTTTTGGCCCATGCACATTTCATATTGCAACTGCAGCTCATGGTCTTTCTCCAGTTGGTGTCCTAGCTTTACAAGCTCTTCCACTGTGCTTACCCGTCCGCGCAGCTGACTGGCTAGGTAAGGCTTTATGTTTTTAAGAATCATTTTAACCATTTCTATTTCGGTCAAAGTGGGCTTCCATCTTTTGCAGAGTGCTCTATATGTGAAAGCAAAATCTCTTATGGTTTCTCTTCCTCCTTGTAATCTAGTACGTACTCTCTCTGCCAGCTCGTCTTCATAATCTTCAGAAAGAAAAGCGGACAGAAAAGCAGTCTCAAACTCACTCCATGTCATTATTGAAGAGCGAGCAACCTCCCACCAGTCACGTGCTGTGCCGTGAAGTACACTGCGGAAGGTTGCCAACAAGTCACTCTCTGCAAGAGGATGCAATGCTAAAAAGTCCTGACACCGGGTTAAATACAGCAGAGGATCGACGTCATCAGACGGTCTTCCAAAAGTGGGAAAGGTCAACTTTAAATGGTCACTTTTTCCAGCAGGAATAGGGGGACACTCTGGGACATTTTCTAGCGGTGATGGTGCGGTAAGTGTGAAATGGGAGGTTGGTTGTACCCCTTTACCTTGGTGATCAGCCATGTCTTCGTCTTGCTGTTTGACTTTATCTATGTCTGTTTGAAGTTCTTTTAGTTGAGTGGTTAGCTTATCAAACTGAGTGATGCAATGACTACACTCAGTAGAGAGCTGCTCCTCTGATGTCTCTCTGAGTTCAACCTGAAGTCTGCTCCACCAGGAAACGGACTTCAGCAGCAATCAAGTAAGAATCTATTTTTGTACTCTAATGTGCCCATCCTCACTTTCAGGCTATGACGATATATTGAATCTGAATCTGTGGAAGCCACCTTTCGTTGCAGTGAACGTAGTTGAGGAATTTGTTGGTTGTTGGCCTCTACAGGACCCAAAGTCAGGTCTATCAAACTGCACTTCCATGTGGATGTCTGTTATTGAAGAGCGAGCACCTCCCACCAGTCCGAATGCTGTGCCGTGAAGTACACTGCGGAAAGGTTGCCAACAAGTCCCACTCTCTGCAAGAGGATGCAATGCTAAAACAGTCCTGACGACCGGGTTATATACAGCAGAGGATTCGAGGTCATCAGACGGTCTTCCAAAAGTGGAAAGGTCAACTTTAAATGGTCACTTTTTCCCAGCAGGAATAGGGGGACACTCTGGACATTTTCCTCTAGCGGTGATGGTGCGGTAAGTGTGAAATGGGAGGTTGGTTGTACCCCTTTACTTTGGATCAGCCATGTCTTCAACTTGCCGTTTGCCCTTTCTCCATGTCTGTTTGAAGTTCTTTTAGTTGAGTGGGGGTAGCTTGTCAACCTGAGTGATGCAATGATTACACTCAGTAAGAGCTGCTCCTGATCCTTTTGAAGGTTCTTTGTGTAGCTCTGATGTCTCTCTGAAGTTCAACCTGAAGTTGCTCCACCATGAAACGGACTTCAGCAATCAAGGTAGAACTCCTATTTTTGTAGCTCATGTGACATCATATCACTTTCAATGGCTTTGACTAATTGATCTGAATCTGTGGATTCCACCTTTGTTGCAGTTAACGTAGTGAGAATTTGTTGTTTGTTGGCCTCTATTTTGGAAGTCAGGTCTACAAGTTGCTTTTCATGATGGGATGTAGCTGTTTTTTGCTCCTGGGTGAGTTCCTTCACAGCTTTTTCCTGATGTTTCATGAAGTCAAACAGATTGTCCCAGTTACCTTGAATTTGCGCAGTCAAATGGTGAATTTCTTTTCCAGGAGTTGGGAGGTAACCAGGCAGGCGATGCTGTGACACGGAGGAAGAGGGTGTAGTTTCAGTGGATGTGGATGTGCAAAGTTGCATAGGTTCCTGGCTGAAATGAAACAGTTCCACCCTGAGGGGCGGAGGCAAAGTGCACCTGAGACCGGGGATAGGGACTGCTGTACTGAGTTGGGGTGAAGTGAAAGGTGGGAAACTGAGGTGGAGGAACGGGGCTTGGTTGCACAGTCGGCCAAACTGGAGTTGCTATGTCTGGGGGTGGTTCAATTTCCATAGAGGTCGACGGTGAAGGAGGAATAGTGGCCATGGTTTTATGGTGTTGTTTGTCCATATTGTGTGAATAATCATTAAATGAGATCAGTAACTTGGAATGACTATGTCTGTTTGACTATGGGGGGGGGGGGGTATAAAATAAAAAAAATAAAATAAAAAAGTACAAAGGGACAGAGTACACTTTCCACAGTCTCAATTTTCAACAATTTTCACATTTTTTTTTTCTTTTTTCACACAGCACATTCAAAATACAACATCAAGTACTCCGTAATTAGAAAACCCACAATGTTTAGTTTAAATGAGAAATGTTCTAATGCATGTGAAAAATGTTCAAGTTCCAGTGAAATGTTCAAGTAATCAATGTACAGTAAATGTTCAGGTTTTAGTCAAATGTTTCAGTTCAAGTCCCTGTTTGGGCGCCACTTCTGTAACGGTGGCGCGCCCTAGTGACAATTTTGGAAAAAAGTATCTATTTTATAGTTCGGGCGCCAGACAGGATTTTGGCCTGTCACCAAATACATTTCAAAATACCATGATAGCTCAGGGAGATTTTAAAACCACAGTTACAAAAAAAACTAAATGGATTGCTTGCACGTTAGATGATGGAAGACAAACAACAGCTTGCAGTTTGAAAGAATTCATTCTTTTTTTTCCCTCTTTATACAAAATTCTGGAAACACATCAGACCCATATAAACACAGGGAAGGAAAAAAACAAACGAACAAAAAATAAGTAAAATAAAAAACCAACAATTTCAAACGACAAGGTTTTCATACAAACATAACTAAAGGAACAGAGTTTTCCCAACACATGAGTCAAATAAACAAGATCAGCAGATCCGAAGCATTCTCTTCTAAAAAACAATCATCAGCGGTCCATAAAAGAGAAGAAAAAAAAACAGGATTAGTTAATTCTATACTCTTGACCAACAAAAGTCATATTTACACTGAAAGGAAAATGAAATGAAGGTCAGTAATACGAATTGAGCGAATCGCGAATGTGTGCTTGAAGTGGATCAAGATCGTGCGACTAGGTGCGTGCGTTAGTGTGTGAGTGCGTGTAAAAATAATCGCTGACCATGACTGGCAGGAAGAAAATTCTTTAGGAGGCAGCGGTTTTTTCTCCGGAGTAGCAAAACCCCATGGATTAGCGATCCTGTGAGTTCCTTCAGCAGTTCGTAACACTTTCTTTCTGCAGCCGGTGGATCTACATTTCCGCACTCACCCCGACCAAATACAGCGTGCGTCTCACTCCCGCCGATCACCTCCTCAGGTAAGACTCGCATCCATGGTGTGGTTCGCTCAACTGCCTCTTGGAGTCCGAGTTTACCATTTACCCCACGTTTTCCCAGCAATTCTTCCTTTTTATAATTTCCAGGTAATTGTTTAACATCCCTATATGGGCACGGAAGGGGTGGATTTTCTTCACACCGCCACACCTCATAACATTTACAATTGAAAATATTTTCATTTTTATACCTAATAGCAGTTACAGTTGCTGGCCATGTTTTGTCCCATGTCTCAAGAAACAGTGATCTGACTCTTTATTGACACACATAAATGATTCAGGACAGGATATGATAAAGAGTGGTAGAATGTGTTTTAGTATTTTATTTAGTAAAAAAAAAACTCCAAAAGAAACTATGACTGAATGATTGAATGATAGTTAAGATATAAGCTGCTTCTTTGTCCGCATGAAAATTTCAGATTCTACAGCCATCAAAGTAAATGAGTCAATGCTGCACCTTTGTGGTTCTGAGTACATAGCCCTTTGTGAAAAGAGCTGTTAGCAATGAAGACTTTTGGGAACACTAGAAGCTATGACTAGAAACTATGGTCTATTATTAGTTTTAGAAACCTCAGTCAAGTTCTATCCACTTTGATTTCACATAGTTAATTTAAGTCATTGTCGTTGCATCTCAAATGCATTTCAGTCAAGCGGTTTGCTTACCACCATTCCAACTAAGAAATGAAAACAAAAATTACTTAAATCTAAAACCGCATTTGTGTTTTAAATAGAGAGAGAAATATAAAAAAAGAAAGTGTGTGTATATGTGTGTGTGTGTGTGTGAGAGAGAGAGAGAGAGAGAGAGAGAGAGACATTAATACTTTAATTCAGCAAGGAATTGTCAAAAGTGACAATGTGATGTTTATAATGTCACAAAACATTTATGTTCCATATAAATGCTGTTCTTTTAATTTTCAGAGTCTTGGAGAAAAAAAAAAAAATTATATAAAAACAGAATGCTTCTTGAGCACCGAATCAGCATATTAGAATGATTTCTGAAAGATCGTGACACTGAATGCTGAAGTAATGAATGCTGAAAATTCAGCAGTAAGTATATTTTACAAACAACAATTTCTTTCACATTCTCTTAATGTTTTTTACTTCACTTGTCACAGGCATTTTAGGAAAGCAACGTACCTAAGCGGATGTATATTTACGTCAAGTGTCATTTTAGGCAGCTCACACATACTGTCACATCCAATTCCTTCTCTTTTCTCAACATTTACTAAAGCCACACCTGTCTACCTTTACCATGTCCATTTTATGCATGACATATAAACATATATCTCCGCTCCAAAGATATGCTTGACTGGTTTGTTAGTGGTGCAAGATGATACATTTGTGGTAGGAACACTCCCAACACAAACTAGTCTGGTTCACTTTGAATATGATGAGAAATAGGATCTGTTTTTTGTAATAATGGAGCAATGTCATGTAACATTTTAAAAGACGCTGTTTCATGTACATACAGTTTGTTTGCTTTTTGGATGACTTTTGAAAAAAGTACATAACAGTAATTATGTTGACTTAACAATGTCAATATTGTCTACAGTTTAAGATTATTTAACCACCCCCCCATGCCCCCCCCCCAAACTCCACCCTTCTTCTTCTGAGTAACTCACCCTAGAGTTTTCAAGCTATATGACTACCAAACTCAGCACAAATTTTCAGGATGATCTGACTCTCTTCTATATATATATATATATATATATATATATATATATATATATATATATATATATATATATATATATTTTTTTTTTTTTTTTTTTTTTTTTTTTCCTTTTTTTTTTTTTGATCGGTTTTGAAAAAACTACAAAACATCCCATATACTTTAATTTGAAAACTGTCTATGTATATAAACACACTAGCAATGTGCTAATTCACAACAGGCTAAAATTAGTTAGAAAGATGCTATGCTGAAAGACACCAATATCCTTGTGGGCAATACGCTGACATAGCACTGTTGTGCTTTGGGAGTCCCGAGTTCGAGTCCTGGCTTGAGGACCTTTCCTGATCCCATCCCCCTCTCTCTCCCACTTAACTTCCTGTCCAGTTACTGTCCTATCTAAATAAAGGCATAACACCAAAAATAAATATTCAAAAAGAAACACCAAAAATAAATATTCAAAAAGAAAGATGTTATGCTATCAACATGGTACAACATTCTTAAATCGTGCTAGCATTGTGTTAAACCATGCTAGCAGTATGCTAGAAACATGTTATAGATCTGTGTAGGTCAAGGGTGTCCAACGCTTACGAAAATTAAACATGATTTATTACTGTGAAAATATAGTAAGCAAGTTTTTTGCGGCACATGTGACGACCCCGGGCTGGAAAGCCGATCCGGCGATCCATAATGCAAAGTTGATGTATTTCCTCAGCGACCAGCACGGATCAGCTCCAGGCATGACAAAGCAGATATCATCCTCTTTTGGAAGGCCAAACAAAGTAGTTTCGCTTTCACAGTGAAACACACAGCGTCTATACGACATGGCGGTGGCAACAACAATACTACAACGAGAAAAAAAGTTACGCCTGCTTTCTTTGCTTGAACATCGGGCGGCATTATGCAAATCTTCCCACATAGTGACGCCGAGATGTGGGGGCGTGTTAGAACGAGACATTTTGGGGGGTGTGGACAAGTATTAATTTTTATAAAGAATATCTCTTTGGATGTAAGACTTTAGTCTTTGCAACTTTACAGATCTTTTTTATGCACCAAGAGCTTGTAACACTCCAAAGAGAAAGGAAAAATTTAAATCGCATCATATGACCCCTTTAATTGATGCACGCACAAGCACACACCACTGGCACATAGAGATCTGAGATCACGCTGTGCAAGAGGTAACATTCAGAAGCTCATAAACTTCTTGTCAGCGCTGCTATGTGACTTTTATTAATCGTTACTGAATGCTACATTATATTCCTCAGCAAGGAGGGGGGACAATTCGCTGTTTTTTAAAAAACTAAACTCAGCTTCATTGTTTGTAGAGAGAGACAAATGCAGACAATTTATACCTCTCTCTCTCTCTGTCAAAATGTCCATATTTGAGAAAAAAATTAAAGTATGCATCACTGTATATAGATGTCAGTCATTTGACATTTCTACCGTAAAACTTATCATTAAAAGTTGACATATTAAATGATTTGCAGCTTCATCTTACCTCACTCGTTAAACTGATGCTTCGAGCTCTGCTTCTGTGGACAGTAAACCCCGCCTACTTGGATTTGATTGGCCATCTCAGTCATTTAGACATTGACGAGCGCTGTTAGACTGCTGAGGCTTCGATCTGAAGTGCCTAGTATGTGCAGCGGTCACGCGTGCATCCGTAGACTAGCGCAAGTTAATTCTCACACTTTAATAGTATTTAAAGCTCTTAACAGGCTGTGTGACTATGAGAAGTTATTACCTCAAAATGTACGTCAGTATGCAGTTTTCCCTATTGCTCGCGTGCCAGCGATTATCGTAGGTTGCCGACCCCTGGTATAAACAAATACCAGACTCTGGAGACCAAGCAGGAGTACACACTGCTGTTTGAGGAATTTCACAGTGCTCCAGTTGTGGGATTTTTAAAACCTGGAACGCATTGTGTACCAGGTATTATTGGCCAGGGATGACCATCATGGACATTGAGAAATGGGTAATAATTACATATTCTATTACACATGCAATTAAGCTTTTACCAGTCATACAGTGTTTTGGCAACTGTTGCGTTCCACTGTATTGTTGAAAAGTATGGTAAATTGTAGGAGGAATCGAGTGAGGAATGGAACAGATATGTGGTTTTTGCAGCCAGGACACCACACCGCTGCCCCCAGATACCTGCTCCATTTTTCCCTTAGGCTTCTGAAAAAATCCAGCAGTCTTTGTGCTCCCCTTATTCAGCCTGAGCCCAAGCTGTGGGATCGCATATCCATCCTTCTGCTGACAGGGCCAACCGCTCATGATACACCAAACTGCTGTTCATTGAGCAGGCCGTTGCAGCCAAACTATGCCCGAACGGCACGAGAGTGAAGGTCAACGTCATCGCTTCCTTCGAAGCTGTGCTGTGCTGTTGCCCACATCACTGAGAAAGTGAACATGCCAGCTGGATGAGCAGCATTCATTATCCATGCTCCGTACTATATAAATACTGTTCAGTTTCTTGCACAAACCAATCGTTTTGTGTCTTTACACATCAATGTATCGTCATGAGCCACAGGTTTTAATTTGGATTTGTCTGTGCATGTTTTTTTTTCTCTCATAGATTCTGTTACCATTTGCCAAGCATTGTACAGGTGAGAGACTGCAGTGCCTGAAGCTAAAAATCATAATTTGTGTTCTACTGAAGAAACAAAGTCACCTACATCTTGGATGCCCTGGGGGTAAGCAGATAAACATCAAATTTTCATTTTGGGGTGAACTATCGCTTTAAGGGTACTAATGAGTACTTAAGAGTACTAACATCAGACAGTCCATATTACAAATGCGATTTCTAAAATCCATACCCATCAATATTCACTAAATTCACTTTGTCAGTGGAAACAAAATATCATATCTTTTTGGAGAGAAAGCAGCACAGTTATTATCTGAGTTAGAGAGAGTGACTCCTCATTGCCATTAAGCGTTACGGAAACTGTATGTGTCTGTTGTTGCACATAACAACTTGAAACTGTCTACAAAAATGTGTCAAAGGTTCCAGATTCATTTGTCCTGTTGTCTAAAGTAGATTCGGAGTAAATCAGACATTTTTACTGCCTATGACTGACTGTAATGGGTTATATGTGCTTTTGAAGAGGCACTTCACCATTTGTAAATAAGTTTTTACTATTTGTGTATTTGTGTTGCTTTAGTAACATGATGGTAATCCACAGTATTTTAGAAATAAAGTGCATTTGAATATAATTTAGAAAAAAAAAATCATTTTGATCAAAGGTAAGATTTGACATATTTGTGTAAGGGAAACAGGTCAATTTAGCTCAAAGGGAATCATTAAGATTTAAAGGGAATTTGAACAGAATCACTATTTCACGGCTGATCACTGAGACGGCCAGCGATTAATTGAACGAGCCGTATAACATCAACTCTGCTATGGATATTAATATCCAAAGTATAGTGAAAACACTATTAATTAGCACATTTACAAGATCGGCAGTTTAAGACATTAACTTGTAAGCACAAAACATAAGATACTTCTCTTTTCAATATGAATAAGGCTTTATTAGATAAATCTAAGACATATAAACTAATCTAACACATAATCACACACACTCACACATTCACACAAGTCACAGGAAGATAGAAAGTTAGGAAAGAATGAGTTTAAAAGAATGAAAATGTGAAATCCCAAGTTTACAGCAATATGTGAAATTGCATAGACATTAACAACCATCAATCACTTAATTAACCCTCGCATTGAGTTCCTCAATGAGGTTAAAATTATATTAGATACACCAGTTCAGCTTAGTCTGGCCGTACGTTACTTGTGATGCCTGTGTAAAGGGGGTTCCCTTTGTTGTTGTTGAAAAGGGGGTTTCCCGAGGTTGCTGATTGGCTGGAAGTTCAGTAGTCATTGAAGTGACGTCTTGGGAAGCCCGTGGTTGGGCGTTGGCTGACGATGCAGAGTTGTGAGCTGGTTGAAGTTGAACAGGCACTCGAGGTCAGACTCGGAGACACAGCGTTACAAAACTTGACTCAGAACACAAAACTCTCAACGGAAAAGAAAAAAAACTAAAGTAAAAGAACAGAAGTAAAGTTTGATGAGACTAGGTGGTGTTTCTTCTCATCGTGGCTAAGTAGCAGCAGGCATGCAAGGCGAAGCACGCTGGAACCGCGCTCAAAGAACACTAAAAGTGATGAGTAAAAGCATGACTAAAAGCAAAAGCTAAAGCCAAAACCAAAAGCCAAATTTGATGGTGTCCTGAGTATTTAAACTGGCCTTTTGGCCACACCTCAAATATTGTCTTGACCAATTAGATATTGTCTTTGCTCAGGGTTTCGATGTTTGTCCTACCCATTCATAAATCATATGTTATCTTATCAATCACGTGGTCCGAATTTTCCCGCTCTTGCAGGGTATAATTTTGGACATGATTCCTATATGATGAATATGATCCCTTAAGCTATTCAATAGTTATTAAAAAGACATACACAATAAGTGATTAGAAACATGATAGTCAAATGTGTGGGTTTCATATTATGATATGGAGTTAAGCAATGGACTGATATTCCTTTATAAGCCTTTTTTGAGTTCATTTTGGTGCATCTACATCTGTAAAAGACAGTTTTTGTGCCATTCTCTGACATAAGGACGTTCTGAGGTTAAAAGGTCCCCTTAAAGGAATTTCAGTCTGGTTCTTCTCTTAGATGGGGGAAGTCAATCCATGTGATCATGATTACCATCATGGGTTTACATGTGATGGTCAGGCTGTGGATCTCTTTGACCATCAATCTGGATTACTTGCCCCAAATTTGACAAGCTCTTCTCTGAATTGAAATTGTCAATAATTGTTCTAATGGTGTTAATCTTGAAAGCTGTTCTCTGAAAGAGTTGGTTGGTTATCTTGCTTCAGACTGTGGTGCTAGGAGTTGATTTACAACATCCTGTTGCCTTTCTGAGGAATTCGGCTCCTCATGTTTCAACCATGCTCCTGATCGAATCTTTAATTTGTCTTGTTCGGATCTGATACGCTACATTTGTTACTGTTAAATAACAAGTTTTCTTTTGTTTGTTTGTTTGCTGTTTGTTTGTTTATTTGTTTGTTTGTTTTGTTGTTGTTGTTGTTGTTGTTGTTGTTTTTTCTTTTTTTTGCTCTGTTTATTTGCTGACTTTTGAGGTTTGAATTGAGGATTGTCAGCTGCTTCAAGAAGTCTCTGTTTGGCCTGATCCATCTCATGTCTATGACATGGTCAATGGCATCCTCCAACAATATTTCATGGTGTATCATCAGGTATGCCAGAAAAAAATGTGCCGGAGCAGCTGACACCATCTACACAGTGCATTAACAACTTATCTGGGGAAATAAAAAAGAACAACACTCAAAACAAATTCATAGGATAAATGATGGATGATTAATGATGGATGATAAATTGTGTGTGTGTGTGTGTGTGTGTGTGTGTGTGTGTGTGTGTGTGTGTGTGTGTGTGTCAGATCTTACTTTTTTGTGTTACTCAGGGCTTTGTGGATGAATTCTAAGGCTGGGAATAAGTCATTGCTGATGTCAAACCTGTGTTTATCCATTACAAGCACACTGTAGTAAGTAATGTTCATCTCTTTTTAATATTCCGCCTTTGTATCAATCTTTCCTTGCAGGTATTCATTGTATGTCACAGTGTTCAGGATGTGGGTAATACCCATCTTCTTCAGTTTGGCTCGGTTCACTGCTGTTTTTCTGCACAAAAGCACAACAGTCTAGATTAGTCTTTCAAGGTAGATTTATAAAACAACTCTTACAGTGAGAGAAATATAACTTTATGTAGGCCAGACCTCAGTGACAGGTGTCCAGTGCACTTTACATTTGCACATGCGAAGCTCCAGCTGGAAAATGTAAGGAAATGGTTTTGTAGCACTGACAACTCTGTTGTCACTCGAGTTTCCTGAGTTTCTGTTGTCACTTGAGTTTCCTGAGTTTCTGTTGTCACTTGAGTTTCCTGAGTTTCTGTTGTCACTTGAGGTTCAGAAGCACTTGGAGCTGAAACACACAACTGTTCTGCATCAACCAGATCCTCTTCAGGTTCTGGTTCAGGACCCGGGACACACAGTGGCTCTGGATCTGGCTCTGCTGAGACCCTGATGGGCTCCACTCTATTTTTGTAGGGTTTTTTTATTTTATTTTTTCTATTTTTTATGAAAAACTATTTTTTAGGAAATTTATGGCTGCAGGTGGCATGTAACATAACAGGTTTTGCCACCGCAGTGACATTCTTCAAAAGATTGTTGTCTCTGGGTGTGTGTGGATGTATGTTTCACTAAAGAAAGCCATACCATGCCATACGAGTTTAGAAAGTTACGAGGGTGACCAAATGGTAGCTTTTTATTTTTCCATTCCTTTAGTTTTAGATGCTGTTTATACACTGTCTAGTATAGTGTCTAACCAAACGTTTAAAAACAATAATAATAATAATAATGTCAACTCGAACTCATGAGATAATGTAACTGTTATGATTTAGCTATATGTATGATGTGAATTCATATGACGTGATTCTTATAAGAACATACAATTTTAAGAATCATCTATGAGGCAGATGTGAGAACGAATTTATATGAATTAAGCTGGCAATTCAGTAAAATAACTACGAATTGCCATGAGTTTTTTGTTGAAATTGTCTTTGTTCCTTTGATGCACAATACCTATTGATATAAATGAGATCACTCTGTCACCAGTTGAATCTTTTACCCAGCATTTCATCATATAATCTCAGATTCTGTGTTTTACTTGTATAATTAGCAGCACAGAGTCCTAAGGAAGCCTGCTATGTAGGTGATGACTCATAAATTTGTATTTGAAGTGTGGCGGCTGCCTGGAGATACAAGGAAAGTACTAAGCACCCAAATGACATGACTCCCCCAATCCTACAATCAAGGCTCAGCAGCTTCCTGTGAACCTATCCGTCTTAATTAGAGCCCCAGCCAACACGAGCATTCCTCTACCACCATTAATGCTGCTCCACTTCAAAGCAATCTGATACACAACCTCATCCTCGCTGTAGTGTCACAAAAGCTTCTGAATGTGGGTTGTGGAAGAACAGTCTTACCTAACCCTCCTCTTCAACATAACAAGATAACAGTGCTGGGGCAAGGTGTATATATGATTTGATCTCGAAGTTCTTTGTTGAGGGAATTGCAACACTTTTACCTTTGGTTTTTGGGAGCATATTGTACTGTTGAAAACCTTTCACTGAAAAATATTTCATTTTGGAACACCATTGGTGAACTTAAGTTATATAAAGAATATATATATATTTTTAAAGTCAAGAGAAAGGTTATATTTTTATTAAACAAACATGTTTATATTAATTCTACATATTAAAATAAATAATATATTTATATTAAAAATTGATGTATTTCAAGAAATTAAATATATACTTGTTATATAAAACTATCACATTTTGTCTTGACAAACTTCTGTTTTAAAGAATAAAATAATTATTGTTATTATTATGTTTTTAAAGAAATAATATACATTATTTTTAACAAAAAAGTCAAGACGAGGTAATATTTCTTGAAATATATTACTAATATGTTGCACACACACACACACACACACACACACACACACACATATATATATATATATATATATATATATATATATATATATATATATATATATATATACACTGTAATATATTACTATATATTAATATATTAGTAATTTTATATATATATATATATATAATAATACTAATATATTAATATATAGTAATATATCGCATACAAGATATTATATATCTTGTATGCAGTATATTGCTAATATATATAACCAGATATATGCATGTGTGTATGCATACAGTTGTCCTGTCTTTCAGATCGGGATAAAAAAATACAAACAATGCATTTAGCCATTTAGAAAGTAGCAAAATAAATATAAAATTTACATTGCGAGTTTCAATTTGACCATATAACAAAGTTGAAATGTCTTTAGTTAATTGTAATACTTTTTATTGCAAGAGCCGAGTTTCTCATTGTCATTCCATGACAGTCTTTATTGAATGCCAGTCTCTACATGCCCAAACCCAGACACACAATAGAACAATGATGTGGCTGTCATCCTGCTGTGTAAACCTCTCATTTTTCATTACTTGCTGGTGACTCCAAAGATGAAATGAACTGAGACCACATAAAGAGACGCTGGTAATTGTTTACTCTCAGACCCCTCATCCTCCCCCATGGACCTCAGACAAATTCATGTTTTCCAGGCTGTCTCCGGAAACCCCAAGAAAAATGTCTCTCTCTTCTCTCCTGAAGCCCTTCTAAAGTGTTGTGTAGGTTACAGATGACGCCTTTGACTTTTTCTTTCTTTCTTTCTTTCTTTCTTTCTTTCTTTCTTTCTTTCTTTTGTTTTTGTTTAAGCCTGGTTCTTTTGTAATGAGGGTCCAGATCACACAAATGTAAAGGATGCTCTTAAGTGGGCTTTCCCAAACCATATCTCTTGTTTCCATGGAGATTGCTTGGCGAATAGCAACCTCCTTTTGTGTAGCAGTGTGATTGGAGGAAACAATGATTAGACAGGGATGAGGAGAAGTATTGAATAAGGTACATAAGCCAGCAATATCTCTTTCTTCTCAAGAGAAAAACACACACACGCACACAAAAAAACATATTTCTTGTCTTTAGAGTTTAAATTGGCTATTCAAACAACAGCATTTGTCTGCCAGAAATAAAATAAAAATGACTTCATGTAACAATGAACAACAATACAGTGACAATAAGAAGAAGTCTGTGTGTGGAATAAGCATGTTCACTTCTCACTCAGACTCAGAGTGAACTGTGATAAGGTTTACTGGCCCCTAGGTGGCCCCGGTAACAAATCTAACTGTCATATACAGTACAGGGCTTTATAGATGCCAGACAAATAAGTATAGAATGTTACGCTGGGTGAACTCAGAGAGAAGCAAGTGTTGGATACAATTGCAAAATAAGGTTTAATAAGGAAATAAAAGAAGCAAGATAAGCACTGGGACCACCAGACTTGGGGACATGCACTGAGATCAGTGGTAGGCCCAGGTCCGTGTTTGGGGTTTCCTGTGGGTTAGTCAATGGTTCTTTCTCCACCACTCCCACAGTGAAAGGAGATCCACTTAGCTGGAGGGCTAGGTCCACATACTCACAAAGGGTCCCTCGAGGACCATTAGTGGGTATAAGTGTGATTGAAGTTGTGACTTCAGTCCTTTTACAAAAATTGTGAGATTGTTTAGTCCTGTCCAAATGAGATCTATGACAGTATAATCCGGAAAGTTTGTTAAATGAGCAATGTCCAAAAAGTCTCCAGTGTGGTGCATAAGGGAGCATTCACCTGTGGGAGTTTCATCAAGCTTATTGCTAGATCCATGCTTGGTCAGGTCTTATGTTACACTGGGTGAACTCAGATACTAGCAAAGAAATGGATACAAGGGATGTCCAGGTACGAAATAACAAACCAACATAAAAGCCTGAAAAAAGAAAAGTAAAAAGAAAACACGAGGGCTATAAATACACACGGGGCTAACAGTCTGCCAATTAATACATACACAATACATATCACCTACATAATCAATCAAGGAACTAATAAATCAGAAAAACTACAGAAGAGTTTTTGATTAATTGCCCTGTCATAAAAATTCCTGTGATACTTTTTTAGTTGTTGACGTTAAAAACCTGTTTTAATGTTGGTAATAATTTAATCACTGCATCTAACCACAAACTAATCATGGTTTTGTTAATAATAGATTACAAAGAAGTATTAAATTAACATTTTGTTGTGGTTATAAAATCAGACCTAATATAAAATGCATTATATAAAACAATGGGGCAATAATGATTGGTTAATTAATAATTATATTTGTTTCCACTGAATAACACTGTTAAAATACATAATGTAATACAAAATAAACAATTAATGTAAATTACATATTATTCCAATGCCTGCAAAGGGCACCAAAGTACGGTGGCCAAAAACTTCTTTATTTGGTTATGTTATGAGCATTTGCAGTGCGTTTCTTTATTTGTTTGTGTTGTGAGCATTTGCAGCGCATGTGTTGTCAAATTGATAAAGATTTTTTCTTGATTTCCTGATGCTTTTTCTATTTGCATGTGTTTTCTGAGGTTGCAGCATGTTGAGCTCTCTCGGCCACCGTACCAAAGGCCTGGTACTTTCTGCTGTTACACTTACAGGACAATCAAGTCTTTAATATTGACCAAACATTTAGGCTAATTTAAATATCCACTTAATCTTTTATTTTTGGCCACCTTTTTGTGATAGAAATGCTACAGCCTCTATAATTTCTTTAACAAAAACATGTGGACATCACAACCCTTACAAAAATTCAACATGGTTTTATCTTAATAAAACTGCTTAGTTTTCTTTTGCGTGATTTCTGAATACTTGAAACTATAAAATCAATCAGACAACTGTATTAATAAAATAACAGCCATAGGTTACTGTCTAGAGCTACAATTGTAATTTGTAAATAATACGATTTAATTAGCTACAATTAATTTATTTATTTACTTTTATATTTTATTAAAGTTCTACAATACAATACTTTTTTGTTTTAGATCAGCGTACGATGGTCGTTTATTTTTTATTTTTTATTTTTTTTTCTAACTCGTATCAGTTTCAAACTCTACTTTTTAAAATTGTATGACAATACGTAAATTATCGTCTTGACTTGTTTTACTTTTTGGAAAACACAGTCATCACATTGGTTCTATTGCCTGTATGTAGATGTTTTTCTTCAAATGTATGTGAAAAAAAACTTTAATAAAAATGCCCTTGATCTCGTTTACCAACCAATACACTGTTTCACATTTTCAAGATTAAAGCACAAAGTTTTTGAACAGTTTCAATGTCTCACACAAAAACACATTCCCATACAATAAGACAGATCATAAATTCCTTTGGACTTGGGTGGATAAACAGATGTACAAACACATGTCCAGTTGGATGGGTGGGGGTGTACATAAACAGGTGTCGTGGTGGGGGTATGGAATATTTATGACAGGCCAATCAATTAAATTTTGACACAAAGTTGACTGTTAACTGTCACTGTTGTGTCGGGAGGAGGAAGGCGAAGAAGACAACTGGTGCAAACCAAACTCACAATTTAATAACAAAAGGGCAGAAGGACAATGGGAAAACACAACATGGTATAACTGTGACTAGACAACCAAAGACTGAACAGACTGGGGCTTAAATACAAGCCAAACGAGGGTAATTAACTACAGTCGTGGCTAAAAGTTTTGAGAATTACATAAATATTGGAAATTGGAAAAGTTGCTGCTTAAGTTTTTATAATAGCAATTTGCATATACTCCAGAATGTTATGAAGAGTGATCAGATGAATTGCATAGTCCTTCTTTGCCATGAAAATTAACTTAATCCCAAAAAAACCTTTCCACTGCATTTCATTGCTGTCATTAAAGGACCTGCTGAGATCATTTCAGTAATCATCTTGTTAACTCAGGTGATAATGTTGACGAGCACAAGGCTGGAGATCATTATGTCAGGCTGATTGGGTTAGAATGGCAGACTTGACATGTTAAAAGGAGGGTGATGCTCGAAATCATTGTTCTTCCATTGTTAACCATGGTGACCTGCAAAGAAATGCGTGCAGCCATCATGGCGTTGCATAAAAATGGCTTCACAGGCAAGGATATTGTGGCTACTAAGATTGCACCTAAATCAACAATTTATAGGTTCATCAAGAACTTCAAGGAAAGAGGTTCAATTCTTGTAAAGAAGGCTTCAGGGCGTCCAAGAAAGTCCAGCAAGCGCCAGGATCGTCTCCTAAAGAGGATTCAGCTGCGGGATCGGAGTGCCACCAGTGCAGAGCTTGCTCAGGAATGGCAGCAGGCATGTGTGAGAGCGCATCTGCACGCACAGTGAGGCGAAGACTTTTGGAAGATGGCATGGTGTCAAGAAGGGCAGAAAAGAAGCCACTTCTCTCCAAAAAAAACATCAGGGACAGATTGATCTTCTGCAGGAAGTATAGTGAATGGACTGCTGAGGACTGGGGCAAAGTCATATTCTCCGATGAAGCCCCTTTCCGATTGTTTGGGGGCATCTGGAAAAAGGCTTGTCCGGAGAAGAAAAGGTGAGCGCTACCGTCAGTCCTGTGTCATGCCAACAGTAAAGCATCCTGACACCATTCATGTGTGGGGTTGCTTCTCATCCAAGGGAGTGGGCTCCCTCACAATTCTGCCCAAAAACAGCCATGAATAAAGAATGGTACCAAAACACCCTCCAACAGCAACTTCTTCCAAAAACCCAACAACAGTTTGGTGAAGAACAATGCATTTTCCAGCACGATGGAGCACCTTGCCATAAGGCAAAAGTGATAACTAAGTGGCTCGGGGACCAGAATGTTGAAATTTTGGGTCCATGGCCTGGAAACTCCCCAGATCTTAATCCCATTGAGAACTTGTGGTCAATTTTAAGGGAAGTCGTGGCCTAATGGTTAGGGAGTCGGACTCCCAATTGAAGGGTTGTGAGTTCGAGTCTCGGGCCGGCAGGAATTGTAGGTGGGGGGAGTGCATGTACAGTTCTCTCTCCACCTTCAATACCATGACTAAGGTGCCCTTGAGCAAGGCATCAAACCCCCAACTGCTCCCCGGGCGCCGCAGCATAAATGGCTGCCCACTGCTCCGGGTGTGTGTTCACAGTGTGTGTGTGTGTGTTCACTGCTCTGTGTGTGTGCACTTCGGATGGGTTAAATGCAGAGCAAGAATTCTGAGTATGGGTCACCATACTTGGCTGAATGTCACGTCACTTCACTTCACTTCACTTATCCTCAAGAGGCGGGTGGACAAACAAAAACCCACTAATTCTGACAAACTCCAAGAAGTTATTATGAAAGAATGGGTTGCTATCAGTCAGGATTTGGCCCAGAGGTTGATTGAGAGCATGCCCAGTCGAATTGCAGAGGTCCTGAAAAAGAAGGGCCAACACTGCAAATACTGACTCTTTGCATAAATGTCATGTAATTGTCGATAAAAGCCTTTGAAACGTATGAAGTGTTGGTAATTATATTTCAGTACATCAAAGGAAACAACTGGAACAAAGATCTAAAAGCAGTTTAGCAGCAAACTTTTTGAAAACTAATATTTATGTAATTCTCAAAACTTTTGGCCACGACTGTAGATACAGGTGATACAGGTAAACTAATAATTAAACAATGAGCAAAGGAACTAATGAACACAGGAACATGACCAAATAAGGAAAAACAGGACCCAAACAGAAAACACAATGAAAACTATGACGAAACAAACTGAACATGTGACCATTACAAAAACAGAACAGGAAAGAAGAACAAAGTAAGACAATAGTCCAAGCAGACACAAGGGATATATAACAGGCAGCAGACAGACAAAGAATCGTTTTGATTTCTGACTAGTCTTTAGAAATCAATTAAAAAGTATACAGTGTCAAAATGTGTGAAAAGCCACTGATAAATAAAAGCCTTTTCTTAACAGCTCTGAGCAAAATTCAAATTAGCCTCAAGATCAAGATCTTTTTCAGTTCATAAAATGATTTTGAATTTGTCAGGAATTTGTCAATTGAAATTTGACTAAGAATGACAGGAAGATGAATTTACTGAATTCCTATTCAAATGACGGTTGCACTTTATTTTACAGTATGTGTACTTACATGTACTTATAGTGTACTTACAGTGTATTTATCTAAGAAAGTTCTGGTAATACAATGTAACTACATGGGTTAGGGTTAGGTTTAGGGGTAGGGGTAGGTTCAGGGTTAGTACCTAGTTATTACATAGTTATTGTAATTACTATAATAAGTACATAGTATGTACATGAGGAACAGGACTGTAAAATAAAGTGCTACCCAAATGAATAAGGATAGTTACTAGGGTTATAACTGGTTGTTGCCACCTAGCTCACTGTTTAAAGGTCCTACAAAAAGTCTATTGAGACAACCTACCTCATATTGTGTGACATCATTGTCCCCGTTATTGTCACAAAAGGTCATCTAGTTCTTTGAACTGTATCTTGTTTCTGCAGGCAATAAGGGTGGGAAGCTTTTAGGTGTGTATCCATACTGAAATTGAAAATTGGAAAAATCTAATTTAAATAGTGAGAGTTTAAATAGTAATCACAAGAATAATTAACACAACATTTATATAATGTAATGAATCACTACCAGTGACTAGCTGGCAACAGTGTTGTCAGTATTTTACTGTAAATTACAGAATTACAGTGAATAACTGGCAGTGTTGTTGGCAGTTTATTACTGCAATGAAACACAGTGACTCAGTATAATACTGCATATAAATTTACAGAATATAATATTTTTATAACACCAAAATGACTACCTTCTTCACTGTTATTTTCTTTTTTTAAAAAAAGACAATGCATATCAAATTATCATACAAATATATTTTATAACTTTGGCAAATCATAAATACAATACACAAAAGATATCAGTAAATTAAAAAAAAAAAAAAATTAGAACATATTATACTAAAATTAAAACAACAAAGCTAGTGTATGACCATATAAAACAATTACATTCTCCATAGAATTGCCAAAATAACATCTTATAACCTTAGTAAAAAAGATTTTCTCTTATATAGTATAAAAAAGTAAAATAATTAAAAAACACTGCCAGTTTATATTTTAGTGACTTAGCAATTCATCAAGCATATTTTCAATACAATTTGCAAATGAATGAAATAATAAAAAATATACAAAAATGTAAGATTGTTAAATAAGAATGTTTTTCCCCCCTTTACAATATTACACATACAAACATTAACAATGCCAGTGCATTTTAATGAATTCTAGTCATTTATCTGGCATATTTTCAATCACATAACCACTATAACAAATTCTAACCAAATAACAGCAGACCCAGTTTTGCGGCTAGTTCCAGATTTTGAAGCACATTTTGTCCCCTCAGAATTAATCCTCACAAGGAACCTGATGATCAAATCAGACAACATCAATTTCAGAAATATATATATATATATATATATATATATATATATATATATATATATATATATATATATATATATATATATATATATATATATATATATATATATGTATGTATGTATGTACACACACACACCCTCACTGGGGGCCCCCTAAAATGAAAAGGCTGCTCAGGTGTGTTTGGTTAGGGTTTGAACTAAACTCTGCAGGATTGTGGCTCTCCAATACTGACTCTTATATACATATGCTTGCACACTCATACATTGGCAAAAATGTGTCACAACACTAGTTGTGTACTGCTCTTGTGTACTGGACTAGCCATTACTTAAAACCATGATTTGACCATAATGGTTTTTAACATGGTTAAAATTAGCAACCAAAAAGAACAGAGAATGTTGCAGCAAAAACCAGCTGCTCATCAATCCAATGTGTCACTTTCCCCTCGATGAAGTTAGAGTATCTCCTGAAATATGAAAAGTCACCATAAAAACTGTGCAAATAAACATATACATTATTTACTTTATATTTTTTAACTTACTAAGCATGATGAGCCTTGGTGTGGCTGGTAGGTTTTGCTCATTGTCTACTGATATATTTGTGGATGTTTCCTTGAAAACAACATAAAAAAAAATAAATATAAAAAATAAATACTAAGATTACTCTGCAAAATCTCAGCAAAGTTCTTTTTTAATTTTTTATTTTATTAGTTTTATATAATAATAAAAAAGTGCATTGATGGGAAAGTCTTACACAAAATATAATAATAATAATAATAATAATTTACTCTCTCTGATGTTGTTAGAAACCTATTTGTGCCATATATGAATGTAAGTGTAATCTAACTAGTCTGATTTATTTATTTGTTAAGTCTTCTTAAGAATTTAAATTATTTTGGATGCAATAAAAAACTATTAAACTTTAAACCATGCATTAAAGAGCAGTTCATAATCAAAAAAAACTCATTTTCTTTATATAAACAAAATCCATAAATAAATAAAAAAAATCTAAAAAAAAAAAAAAAAAAAAAAAAAATAAAACTGATTTATTGCCCCATTTCATAGACAAGGCTTAGTCCCATACTAAAATACAAGTCTTAACTGAAAGAAACTTGAACTGTTGTCTCAAGATGCACACTAGTAATGGTGTTTTCTAAGGCATGTTTATAAAAGCTACTTAAATGTCTTACTTTAAGCCATATCTGTGAAACCAGGACAACATGTATTATTTTAAGAGGTTACTTTACTAGTGCTGTAATGTCATAATTACTTACATTTACTAAAATGAAGAGAGAGTTTTATTTTTCTTTGAAATATTTAATTGCCAGTAGGATGGCTGATATGTCTTGTTATTAGTAAGTGGTGTGGCTTCAATTTCTTTTAGGAGAGCCTGGACCTCTGAATTCCATTTTAATGTCTATTTTTGGAAGTAGTTCACAATCCTATTACTTTTGGCAATCAGGCATTCACTGAGGAGACTGCTTATGTCAATCCCTGTAAGAGTTTCAAAATGATTGCATAGGCCTCTTTTAGTGAATAAGTATGGCCACTCAACTTCTATGTCACTAATGGCTGGAGGGGGTCATGAATAAATCATTTGACGCTGATAAATGTAAGTCTCTTGCATTAGGTTGTCCACATCAGGCAATTCAGAAGACCTTGGGCCTCCAGACTGAAACATTTCTAATATAGCCTTTCTCTTCATTTCCAGAGATTCTGTGGTCTCTCCTTATGGCATGGAGGTAGGTTGCCAATTAATGCATCTGTAACTGTTAACTTTACATCAAACTTTTTTGACTGTGCAGCTATTCAGTTCTTGTTTGGTTTCTTTTGGGTTGACGTATCCTGTGTGCTACATTGTCTCTAGTAACATGTTCTATTCTGGTTTTCAGCTGTCTTTGAAGTGAACTATAGCCTTTTCATGGAACTGCTGCATGTTACTTATTTCTCTGTTATGAGTGTTCTACAAAAAAAAAAAAAAATATGATCATGAAATTTTTTTTTTTTCTTACCTCTTTGTTTGAATTCCATTTGAATTCCATTCCAGTTTTTGATATTGTATAGGGAATAAGACGTCCTGAATGTCTGTCACTTCTACTAGTGCAAGGTCCTGTGTCTTCTGAACACCCACCACAAAAAAAAAGATGATTGACCACATCTTGAAGTTTGATAACATCTCATTTTGGGAGAACTCTTTTTATTTCTTGTTGAATAAGCTGTGTGTCTGAAGTTAAAAAGAACACACTGAGTGATGTAATGACACCACACCACAGAAAGGCCTGCCACTTTATACACTGGAAGGGGATAGTAATCCAAGAGATTGTCAGCATTAACATACACATAGTTTGGATCAGAGTTGTGCAGAGAGTGAACTCCAAGGTCAGAAACAAGCACAGATTCATACAGTTCAACAACAAAGTGGACATCGGTTGGACTAATAAGTATCACTGATATTTTTACAAAGATATAGTCGAGTCAAATCAAGTCACCTTTATTTATATAGCACTTTTAACAATACACAAATGGCAATAAGCCCTGCTCTAAGAATAGTGCCATCTACAGACTTAAATCCAAGGCCTCTAAATATTTCAGATCAGCAAAAAGGCTGGAAAATTCCTTCTCCTGACCAATCTGTTTAAAGTCCTCATCTCTACACAGTTAAACAGGCTGCACTGGGTCAACTAAGGAGCGGTACTATGGCAGAATTGCAAGGGTCATGTACTGTACACTGCCAGGATTTTATGTTTCTTTTTACCCGAGCCAAGTGGATTTATGGCTTTAAATGTATCCTGGTACAAGATAACTGATAATGATGATGGATGCTCATGAAAGATGCCATTTTGCTTGATGCATGCACCATCCTTTATATCCTCCATCACTTTGTCAGTGCCCAGATATATCTGATATATCTGTTTTGGTTCAACAAAGTTGAACTTTTTTTTGAAGAAGTGTTTTCTGGTTTTCTCGTCCTTAACTGACCTTCACTGTACAAAGTTAATAGATCTTGTGTAACCAGTTCATCAATAAGTTTGTCTATGTCACATGATGGTATATCTGATGATGATAACAGCTTTTCTTTTAGTCTAACAAGCATGGCCTTTATTCCATCAACATGAACTGCTTGAACTGCCTCGATGATTGATGGAATTGTATAGTACTGGCAGGTAACAACATTTTGCCCTGCATCTTCAGGTAAAACAGAGCCAAGTTATGCAAAAAAGCCTCTTCATCTATTGTATTTCTAGGACTTTCAAAAGACGATGTAGATGGGACCTCACTATTAAAATCTGTAGGAGGTAGTTCACTATCAAGAGACAGATCTGTTGGTGTTGCTGTCTGACACAATTTGTGGAAACAGGACTGCTGCACTGGAGCTGGCTGCTTATGCTTCCGTGATAAATGAGTGGTGAATGATGTTCTCACTCTAAAATATTTCAAGCAACCTTCATCTGGACAGTAAACTTTTCTACCATCTCTAATATGAATTCACAGGTGGAAAACACAACTCTGAAAAATGACTAGCCACAAATACACACCCTGGCACCTGACATGTCTCAGCAACAGCGTTCTGGACTGCGCTATTCAGCTTGATCAGCTAACATGCTATAGAGCGGACAGAGTTCTT
Source organism: Cyprinus carpio (assembly GCF_018340385.1). Taxonomy (NCBI): domain Eukaryota; kingdom Metazoa; phylum Chordata; class Actinopteri; order Cypriniformes; family Cyprinidae; genus Cyprinus; species Cyprinus carpio. The sequence goes on along the minus strand of NC_056600.1, from coordinate 18,769,377 downwards.
GTCGAGGGAGGTAAGACCCACGGCGGCAGGCTTTGTGTTTACACCAATGATGTGTGGTGCCACGATGCTGTTGTGGTCTGCAAACACTGCTCACCCCTAGTGGAGTTTATGATTATTAAGTGCCGCCTGTTCTATCTTCCGAGGGAATATGCAGCCATACTGCTCGTTGCTGTATACATCCCTCCCAGCTCAAACAACAGCAACAGGAGCAAGGCACTTAATAAACTGTACCAGCACATCAGTGAGCAGCAGACAGCCCAACCTGATGCTTATATCATCTTAGCTGGGGATTTCAACCACGCAGACTTAAAGAGTGTGTTCTCAAAAATACACCAACACATGGACTTTCCAACACGGGGAAACAACACTCTGGACTTTGTTTACACCACCCAGAGAGGAGCTTACAAGGCCCTCCCCCTCCCCCACCTTGGTGCCTCAGACCACATCATTGTCTTTAATCTAGATTTAAACTGCAAGAGTGTGTCTGCCTCCCGAACAATGTTATGGAGGTTATTCCAGAGTTTAGGCGCTAAATAGGAAAAGGATCTGCTGCCCGCAGTTGACTTTGATATTCTAGGTATTATCAAATTAGTTTTAGTTTTAAAATTAGATTTGAGAACCCAGTGGACATGGAGGACTATAATGTAACAAGAGCTTGTTCAAATACTGAGGTGCTAAACCAATCAGGGCTTTATAAGTAATAAGCAAGATTTTAAAATCTATACGATGTTTGATAGGGAGCCAGTGCAGTGTTGACAGGACCGGGCTAATATGGTCATACTTTCTGGTTCTAGTAAGAACTCTAGCTGCTGCACTTTGGACTAACTGGAGTTTGTTTGACCATGCAGAACAACCACCCAATAAAGCATTACAATAATCTAACCTTGAGGTCATAAACGCATGGATTAACATTTCTGCATTTGACATTGAGAGCATAGGCCGTAATTTAGATATATTTTTGAGATGGAAAAATGCAGTTTTACAAATGCTAGAAACGTGGCTTTCTAAGGAAAGATTGCTATCAAATAGCACACCTAGGTTCCTAACTGATGATGAAGAATTGACAGAGCAGCCATCAAGTCTTAGACAGCGTTCTAGATTATTACATGCAGAGCTTTTAGGTCCTATAATTAACACCTCTGTTTTTTCAGAATTTAGTAGTTTTTCTTATATCGACTATGCATTCCGTTAGTTTTTCAAATTAGTATGTTTCGCTGGGCCGCGAATAATGACAAGAGGGTTTATTGTTCTTAGGCACAGGTATGAAGACTGATTTTTTTAAAGGAGGTGGGAACCAACGAGGTAGCAAGAGACTCATTAAAGATGGATGTAGACAAACCAGCAAGTTGATCAGAGCAGGAACTCATAACACGGCCAGAAATCCCATCAGGTCCGATTGCTTTCCTGACATTCACTCGCTTTAGAGCCCTCCGAACCTTGTCCTCCGACACGGTGATTACATGATTATCACTGCTCTGACTGCTGCTTTCAGACGCGCTGATTGGCAGACTCGCACTGCTTAGATTGTTTTCAAAGCGGCCATAGAAAGAGTTTAACTTGTCAGCCAGCGACGGATCTGCTCTCACCTCTGCAGAGGATTTGTTTCCAAAGGCACAGATGGTCCTTAGTCCCTGCCACCTGGGTCGGGAGTCATTTAGCTGAAAATGAGACTCTATTTGTTCCCTGTATCAGAGTTTGGCGGCTCTTACTGCGCGTCGGAGAGCACAGCACGATGCTTTGTACTCGCTCATGTTTCCCGACAAAAGACCGGTGTTGTAAGCAGCAGTGCGTTTGTTTACTGCTGCACGGATTGTTCTGTCCACCCATGGTATCTGATTTGAGAAGGTCCTTATAGTTACTGTTTCAGTTACTTGCCCGAAACATGTCCCAGTCTACGTCATCCAAGGCCGACTGTAGCATGGCTTCAGAGTGGGCGGACCAGCGCTTCACCACCCTCTGCACTGGGGGTTCTTGAATGAGCCTTTGTTTATATTCAGGTGTGAGGAAAATGGCGGCATGATCCGATTTGCCAAAAGCCGGTAGTGAGTGAGCTTTGTAGGCATTCTTAAACTGAGAGTAGCAAAGATCCAGTGTATTCAGTCCTCTGGTTGGACAGGAAAAAGTTCAGCATAACCTGCCTGAGGTTGGCTTTGTTAAAGTACCCAGCGATGATAATAGCAGCGTCAGGATGTTTGTTGATGTTGCCGCTGAGCGCATCGTGAAGCTTAGACAAAGCCAGTCCGGTGTCTGCTTGTGGTGGAATGTAAACAGCAGTAATGATGATCAATGAAAATTCCCGGGGAAGATAGAATGTGCGGCAAATAATGGATAAATGTTCCAGATGAGGTGAGCAGGAGCACGACAGAGTGGAGATATTCCTGGGGTCACACCATTTCTTGTTAATCATGAAACACTCTCCTCCACCTTTGGATTTTCCGGCCTCGGCTGTTCTGTCCGAGACCGAGGTTGTGAGCCATATTTCAGACAAACAAAGGATGTTACAGTCCCTAATGTCACGTTGGAAGCTTATCCTGGCTCTAAGATCGTCCATCTTATTTTCCAGAGACTGGACATTGGCGAGCAGAATGCTCGGTAGAGGAGGACTGTGAGCTCTTTTCCTCAGTCTGTTGCGAATCCCAGCGCGTTTCCCGCGGTGTTTCTTGATCCTTCGCCTTGGGTAGTTATTCAGGTGGCCATTGTTCATCTCGGCGTTCCGGAGAATCTCAGATGGCCGTCTGTTGCGAATCCCAGCGTGTTTCCCACGGTGTTTCTTGATCCTTCGCCTTGGGTAGTTATTCAGGTGGCCATTGTTCATCTCGGCGTTCCGTAGAATCTCAGATGGCCATGATGGATTGGAGGATAAAGTCTCCTGAAACAGGTTAGTGAAGCGGTGTCCAATGTCCAAAAGTGTTTCTTTGTCATAAATGATCAGTGCAGACGTTATGTGTGTTAAAAGAGAAAGCAAAAGTACGTAAAAAAAGTAAATAAAACACAATCTAAGCGGAGCGACCTGTACTGCATCTGAATTCGGCAGCGCCATCTTGGTTTTTTCCTTAGCCTTTTATTAGCCTTCTCTAAAAACACACATGACATGGTCTTAGAAAATGTTTCATAAAATTCACAGTTTGTGAGATTATGTTCTGGCCATTCCTCCAAGATGGAGGCGCCTCCACACGCATCGGCTTCTCTCTGTCCCGACAGAACAGTGTTTTCGTGTTTTTTGTCTTGTGAGTCGCAGTGTTTTTGTACGTCGTCATCGTGTCTACCTGTCTTTAAGCACACATACAGTCGTGAGTTTCTGCTGGATGTCAGCAGAACCACATTTTTAGAGTTAAACTCCATGCACGTGGAACAGCTGTGGGATCTCGGTCTGCTCCGGAGGCCTACATCATCACTGACCCCCAATGCTGCATCTCGCCCTCAGCGGAGGCGCCACAAGCGGCGTGAGAGGAAGCAGAAGAGGGGTAAGCACGGAGGTATCCGGGCTAGGCTAATAGCTATCCCACACAAGCCATCTATCCCCACCATCGCACTGGCTAATGTACGCTCTTTGGACAATAAACTGGACTACATCCAATTACTACGTTCAACTCAGAGGACTGTAAGAAACTGTTGTGTTTTTGTGTTCACGGAAACATAGCTTAGTAACAGCGTTCCGATCAGCGTTCTTAGTAACAGCTGCCTTATTCAGCTCGACCAGCTGATGTGCTATCAAGCGGGCAGAGCTCTCGTCGCGGGAGGTAAAACCCGCGGCAGCGGGCTTTGTGTTTACATCAATGATGCTTGGTGCCGCGATGCTGTTATGATCTGCAAACACTGCTCACCCCTGGTGGAGTTTATGATTATTACGTGCCGGCTGTTCTATCTTCCGAGGGAATATACTGCCATACTGCTCGTTTCGGTTTACATTCCCCCGAACAACAACAACTGCAACAGGAACGATGCACTAAATGAACTGCACCAGCACATCAGTAAGCAGCAGACAGCACACCCTGATGCTTTTCTCATCATAGCTGGGGATTTCAACCATCCTGACTTAAAGAGTGTGTTTCCAAAAATACACCAACACATACACTTTCCAACATGAGGTAAAAACATTTTAGACTTTGTTTACACCGCACAGAGAGGAGCTTACAAAGCCCTCCCCCTCCCCCACCTCGGAGCCTCAGACCACATCACTGTCATGCTAATGCCTGTATACAGACCGCTCATTAAAGTCGCCAAACCAGTTCAAAAACAGATTCAAGTGTGGCTGGAAGGATCGTCAGAGGCTCTTCAAGACTGCTTTGACACAACTGACTGGAATATGTTTAAGCAGGCTGCCACTTACAATAACACCACTGACCTCCAGGAGTACTCAGAGACTATCACTGCCTACATCAACAAGTGTATTGATGATGTAACAGTCACAAAAACCATCACTGTCCGGGCTAACCAGAAGCTGTGGATGACAGGGGAGGTCTACAGACTCCTGGAGATGCGGAATGGTGCATTTAGAGCTGGAGATGATGTGGGCCTGAGAACAGCCAGGGCCAACCTATCCCGCGGCATCAGAGAGGCTAAGAGACAGCACTCCGGGTGGATAGCCCATCAATTCAGCGACAGCAGAGACACTCGGAGCCTGGGGCAGGGGATACAGACCATTACGGACTACAAGCCCCCACCACGGACCTGTGACAGCTACATCTCTCTGCTGAACAAGCTGAATACCTTCTTCGCTCGCTTTGAGAAACAAAACAGCTCCACTGCACAGAAGACTCCACCTCCTCCCGGTGACCAGGTGATGACGCTGACCCCGGACAGTGTGAGGAGATCTTTCAGTAGGATCAATGCACGCAAAGCTCCGGGTCCTGACAACATTCCTGGGAGTGTACTGAGAGACTGTGCAGCAGAACTCACTGATGTCTTCACAGACATTTTCAACATCTCACTTAGTCAGGCTGTTGTTCCCACATGTTTCAAAACTACCACCATCATTCCAGTCCCGAAGAAGCCATCTCCATCCTGCTTCAATGACTACCGTCATGTTGCACTTACTCCCATCCTCATGAAGTGCTTTGAACGGCTAGTCATATACCACATCAAGTCTGCCCTTCCCCCCCCTCCCTGGACCCATTCCAGTTTGCATATCGGTCCAACCGGTCAACCGATGATGCCATCGCCACTGCCCTCCACTCAGCACTCACACATCTAGACAAAAAAGACTCATACGTCAGAATGCTGTTCATACACTTCAGTTCAGCATTCAACACAATCATCCCTCAACAGCTCATTCACAAACTGGTCGAGTTGGGGGTGTGCACATCACAGAGGTCCTCTCCTGGACCAACAACACCGCAGCACTGGCCAAGAAATCACAACAGCGTCTCTACTTCCTCCGCAAACTAAGGAGAGCCAGAGCCCCACTCCCCATCATGTACACCTTCTACAGAGGCACCATCGAGAGCATTTTGACTAGCTGCATCACTGTGTGGTATGGCGCCTGCAACGCGTCCTGCCGGAAGACTCTGCAACACATAGTGAGAGCAGCTGAGAAGATCATTGGTGTCTCTCTCCCCTCCCTCCAGGAAATTTACGGAACCCGTCTCACTCGCAAAGCCCTCTGCATCACAGGTGATCCCACCCGTAACACTGCTGCCATCAGGGAGGAGACTGCAGACTCTCCAGGCCAGGACCAGCAGACTGAAGGACAGCTTCATTCATCAGGCAGTCAGGAAGCTGAACTCCCTCCCGACCTTGCCCCCCCTCCCCTCCCCTCTTTTTGCCCCATGCACCACTGAACTCTGAACTATTTCAGATGATAAGCCATATTTGAGGTCGATGAATCATAAGCGAGCATTTGGATTTCCTGCCCAATGTACTGTATTACCATATACTAGCTGTTAACTTTCTGTTAGTCACGGACTGCGTGACTTCGCCTATGAAGTTTTTTGTTTTTTTCTGTGACTAAGCGACTAATAAAATTTTGGTCAACCAAGCCTCTTCTGGTCAACTAACGATTAGTTGACTATTAGGGGGCAGCCCTACTTGTCATCAATTGCCACACTCATCACCAGTTTGCACTGAGCACACAGTAAGCGTCTGGTAGAAAACTAGAACTGCTCCTTGAATCGTGTGATCTGCTTACCTTGCTCCATTTTTGTTAACGTTTAATTCATGGAAATGGGATGTTTTGTAATGGATTTTGAATTCTGCACTAATTTTTTTAATTAATAAGCTGGGCCATAAAAGGGACAAAGTGGACCATTGTGTGTGTGGTGCTACTTACCTTTTCTCTGATCACCTCTCCATCCACTGGCTTAGTTTTTTTTTTTTGTAGTAGTCAGCTACAGGCCTCAGTAAACAGGCCTTTCTTTGTTCACTGTATTATCTGAGTCTGTGTTCCCTGACACCATGACAGTACTCATTCAAATACTGAAGCAAGCTTGGCATATGGCTATAGCAAACACATAGTGAGAGCAGCTGAGAAGATCATTGGTGTCTCTCTCCCCTCCCTCCAGGAAATTTACGGAACCCGTCTCACTCGCAAAGCCCTCTGCATCACAGGTGATCCCACCCACCCGTCACACTGCTGCCATCAGGGAGTAGACTGCAGACTCTCCAGGCCAGGACCAGCAGACTGAAGGACAGCTTCATTCATCAGGCAGTCAGGAAGCTGAACTCCCTCCCGACCTTGCCCCCCCTCCCCTCCCCTCTTTTTGCCCCATGCACCACTGAACTCTGAACCTAAAGTTGCCAAATGTACTGTATTACCATATACTAGCTGTTAACTTTCTGTTAGTCATGGATCACTATCTGCCTCAGTAAACAGGCCTTTCTTTGTTCACTGTATTATCTGAGTCTGTGTTCCCTGACACCATGACAGTACTCATTCAAATACTGAAGCAAGCTTTGCATATGGCTATAGCAAACACAGACAATATAAAAAAAGTGTGTTCACCAGTCAGAATTTCTCACTGTCCAAAATCAACAAAAGCTAACTGGAGATGATTGTAACATAGGGCCAGTTGTAACAATGTCAATTAAACGACTTAGAAATTAGGTACAAATCACTATATACATGACCATCATCGTCTTGAGATGACAACAGAAATATGAAGAAAATCTAAAGGACTTACAAGACAATTAGAGTTAGTTAACAGATGTTTTATTATAAAACATATAACATCTGAACAAACAGTGGGACATCAAGTTTACATTTACATGCCTCTGAACAGAACAAACTGTGATTAACTTCTTTCATTGATGGTCAGACGTCCTCTAGAGTGATCCTTAGCCAATCAAAGCTGATATGGAGTCCAGCCCTTCTGTCATAATTCTGAAGGTCTTGCAATGTGAGACTATGTGGATTCGGATTTGCTGTGAATGATGTTATCGGCTGGGAAAAAAATCATTCTGCAATTGATTCTAATTATCGTTCCTCTGTCATTAGCATTACAGCTCAGATGTGGACTTCCTGCTCTGAAAATTAGAATGTTTATTAAAACTTTATATTTATAGTTAATGTTATTATCCTCTGTTACTTTCAGTGGATCCACAAATATTCAACAAAAACTTAAGCTGGTACTGGGGACTGAAGGGATGTGGTAAAAAAAATAATTAAACACAAAGTAATCTGTTTAACAAATTACTAGAGGTGTCCCTGACTAAGGATTTTTATAGTCAAATCAGAATTGTCGAATCTTGCAGATAGTCGACTGATAGTCACATCATATGTTTGGAGGCGGGGGGCAAAATACACTTCCAAGAGTCAAAAACTAAATATCCACACAAGATGAAATCAACAGATGCAAGGTGGTTCGAGGAAGCCTGTGTGGATGTTTACTAGGTCATGAACTGCACACATATTTAATCAATAGCAACATACCTCGGTTCGCGTGTCACGGTTTAATACGTTAAGTACGCATCTTTCAGATCCAGAGAAGAGAACCAGTCCCCTGAGTGAATTTGTGAAAGGATCTGTTTCATTATAGTTATCCTAAACGACCTCTTCATTAGGGCACGGTTCATGCATCTGAAATCGAGGATGGGCCAGAGGCTGCCATCCTTTTTGGGGATGAGGAAGTTACGGCTGTAGAAGCCTGACTCACTCTGAGTTGAAGTAACCATCTTTACAGCTCCTTTTGCCAACAGATTCATCACCTGGTGACCATGCTGCTGAAGCGCAGGGGTCACGACATTGTGAGCTTGTCGTAGACCTCCGGGAAGAATGGAGAGGAATGCTGGTGAGGGGCCTGGCGGTGCCCGGCAGGAACCATTTGTACAGATGGCTGCGAGAGGGCTCCTCCAGCGGAAACCACTCTAAACCCAGCTCTTTGACCGCTTTCGAGAGGATACAGAGAAGTTCAGCATCCATCCCGATCTTGGCGGCGCTGGACTTAGATGACAACAAAGGGGCGGGGTCAGCAACAGAGCCAGACAGCTCCTCTGCATCCGAGGCTGCCAATGACATGTTGTCATCGGGCAGTTCGTCGTCACTTTCCCCAAACGAGACCAGATCGCTCGCACTGGCAGAGGGACGCTGGTCAGGCTGATTGAAGAGGATGGGGGAAACTTCTCTGTGTGGCGAGGGTGAGGCATGTGGGATCTGAGCTGACATGAGCTTGCTCACGTCCAAGCGCTGGAGTCCTCTGCCCCAATTTTTTTTTCATCACAGGCTTCTGGGGGGGTCTAAGCAAGAGGCGGGGTCGCTCTCTGAAAAGAAAGTGATCCACGAGCGCAGAGAGGCAAGACTGATTTTCTTGCAATGAGAACAGTCCATCTCTGTGAGCAGGCTTCTACGTTGGATTTCTCAGCAGTTTCTTATTATTTGTTGGGTAATAGGTAAGTGGCGGGAAGAACAGGCTCGGTGTCACGCTTGCTGCGTCATTCCTCCTCACACGGGGATGTGAGTGCCTTTCTGCCCCCGATGGCGAACCCTGGTCGAGCATTCTCCAGCCCCCTCAGCAGTCAGACTTGGCGGACCCCAGTACTGGTGTTTAGGGCTATGTAAAAAATATAGATATCTCAATATTAATCTATTCTCTTTTTTACAGAACAATATCGATTCTTAAATCCCAAGAATCAATTAGTGTAGCCTGTTTCACGGAATGGATGGAACATTGAAGGGCACTTCCCATCCAATAAATCGCAATAAGCATTGTGCTTTGGTGCTTTTAATACGAAACAAAGTCTCAGGTTTCAATTTATGTCCATTGTATTGCAGTATTCAAACTATAAATGCCGTTTAGGCACTGTTTAATGTGGAGTGACAGATCGTTGTAGCACCTCAGTTCAACAGACACTGCAGTGTGACGGCGCAATCATCTCTTCCACATTAATACCAGTTTCAGCACAAAATAATCATGACTAAACATCCGAAGGTAAGTTAAAAAAAAGAGTAAAACTTCTGTCTCATGTAATTGCTCAATCAGTGTTTCAGCCACGCAAATACGTCAATATAAAGACTTGTCAACAATATCATGTAACGTCACATTTACTGCAGAAACAAACATTACATGACCATGAACTCATAAGTCAGACAGAAAAATAAACTGTAGAGAGGGGTATTTTGCTAAATATATTCACCATATAACATATTAATTATAATTTTTAGTTTTCTTATGTTTAATTTATGTTATGAATTTATGTTATGAATCCATACATTTTTTATGACAGCCACCATTTAAATTTTTATATTTAAAAAACAAAAACGAATTGAAGTAGAAATATTATATAATTGTAACATTATTATTTGAAAAAAACTTTGTGTAATTTTAACAGTTAACAGTATGCTATAGCTTACAAATCAGTTAATTTTAACCTTCAATATTATAGTAATGTAGTACCAAATGACTCTCATGTATATTTTACAGCATAATTAGCATTACTTTTTTTCCTTGAGAAAATGTGCCACGTACTGTACCTGATATATATCCAAAATAATTGATATTGAATCGAATCGAATTGGTAATCCAATTTTATCAAAAGCTTGTGAATGATAATCAAATCTAATTGTGAAATTTGTGTCAAAACCCAGCCCTACTGGTGTTAGCATGCCCAGAGCTCCAGTCAGCCCCTCTACTGGGTTAGGTGTCCATATGACGTAATTCCCTGCAGGCAATCTCAAGGTTTTCCTCTTTGTAAACATGTGTCTTCCCTTGAGTGACCTGCTCTGTCAGTCTCTGCATACAGTAGTTCCATCCCTACTCCCAGGGGGCAGTACTACCCATTTCATATGTAGTACTGCCCCCTAGGTCAGTCCATATTAGAGTCACCTCCCTACAGATAGGATGTGTCTCTGTGGTGACCTTATCCTTGGAAGGCACGCTTCCCCCGCATTCATCTAGCTTTGCTGTAAGTCAATCAAAAGAGAAGAATGATCTTTCCCCCGAGGGTTAAATTCCTTCTGTTAAGAAATTTTGTGGATGGAACAGCAGCATGGCCTACGGGGACGTTATTTCCCCTTGCCACAACCCTGAACCACTCGCTGAATGTAGGGACTAGGTCTTGGCTCAGCATAAAACCTGAATGAGTGGATGAACGCTGTCATCTTATATACCCGTATGTACAGGGATCGACTCGGCATGCAAAATCCACTAGCCAATTCTCATTGGCGTTTTCTTTTGGGGCCCCCAAGCTAGACCCCTAATATCATCAATACTACCATTCTGTAATGGATATTATGCGCCATAATGACAGTTCGAAAAAGATAATTTACATTACATTTCGGGCACCAGACAGGATTTGGCCTGTCACCATATAAGTTTCAAAATAAAGAGATAGCTCAGGGAAATTGCAAACCACAGTTACAGAAAAACTAAATAGATTGCTTGCACAATGTATAAAAGAAAGACAAACAGCAATTTGCAGTTTGTAAAAATGTGTTTCTTTACTTCATTTTTTGAAAGCAATTCAAAGACCCGTAAAAGCACATGGTTCACAAAAACATTTGCAAATGACAAGGTATTCAATACAAGCATAATTAAATGAATTGGTGGCATTTCCCAACACCTGAATTAAGAAAACAAAATCAGCAGATCCGAGGCATTCACTCCAAAATAAAACACTCAACCTGTCAGATGTCCATAAAAGAAGAGAAAGAAACAGGGTTAGTTAATTCTACACGCTCAACCAACAAAAGTCATATTTAAACTGAAAGGGAAAAATCATTAATGCGAGACGTTCACTTAGACTTATCAGAGATCAACATAACGTGATCTTCACCCTAAATCATTCAGCTTTTTATTTTACCTTGCTTGAGATCCAAATAAAGGACATTTTATATTTACGTTTTTCATATTCTTTTTATTCCTGTTCAACGAGCTGATAAGATCTAACCAAGCAGATTTCGAGGGATTCTGGACTAGGGCCAACAGGACTTTTAACAAACCCTCGTCACACAAACTATTTCTATCTTGTTCAGCCGGTTTTGTGTGAGACAATGATGTCTAAAAAGCAGCTTAAGACTTCCTGGGCATCATACGGTGCTCAGTGTCTAGCAGAATGTTTACTCTGAGAGCTTTTCACCACCGCAAGGTGATGTTTTATTTCTTTTTTCTACTCATAATATGCATTATATTTTATGTTTTCATATCTTTAGGAGCATATTATGTGGACTCACAAAAAAATATTTTGCCTGCTGGTAAGTTACCTTTATTTATAATGGCTGGATTTATTTATTTAATTTTTGGCTGATGTTTTATTCTTTTTAGTCTTTCTTCAAAAATGATTTGTCTGATATTCTTAGTAATTTTCTTATGCAATGGGGTTCAAGTCCCAAGATCCAGTTCAGGATGCCAGATCATTTAGAAAAAAAGAAAAGAAAAACAAAGTTTGCAAGCACAAAACTGAGAAAATCATTGATTTGCTCAAATTAGCCATTCATAAAATGCCAGATCTAAAAATGTATTAACTGAACGAGACTATGTTAGGTGTAATGTTTCATAAGCTTTGTCATTTTCTGCAACTCCACCCTTCATTTAACAATAAGCTCTATTTTAGTTGTCTTTGCTCTATTTTCATAGAACCAGTGTAAAATATCCACTGTGACACTAAAAGTGCTAGAACGTTTACTCCCATTGAAACAAAACAAGATTACATGGGAAGATTATGAGTTATTAGGATTTTTTTTTTTTTTTTTTTTTTTTGGTAAGGATTTATTTGTTTGTTTGTTTCTGTCAGTTATCCCAAATCAGATGTTTTGCTGAAGTTTTTTTTTCTGTTGCTCCTGTAAAATGTACACTTTTCCGTAGTATTAAAGTTAGAGTTTGGGGGAGGAAAATGTATTATTATTCTAGGTTGATGTATTTACTATTATTATTATTATTATTATTACTATTAATATTATTATTAAATAATTTATTAATAAATATTTGCTTATAATTAAATTATTTTCTTCTGTACTTCTGTCCTGAAGAAAATTCTCATTTTGGCGCCACCCATTAGGACATTTGATTTTTAACTTCTAGTGGTTTAGCAGGAAGAACAGGAAAATGGGCAAGATGCTCCTGTTAAGATTAGTGATTTTTTACTTTATAAAACATAGATAAGGATGGCTTTGTATGTACAGGATGATAATGCTTCATACAATATAGTGCAATGCCACCACTGAATGTGTGAACTCAGCATGTAAGCCATTCAAATGCAGAAGCATTTGCATACTCTTCCTTTGTATCTAAATAAATAAGAATGTATATAAATACAGGTGCATCTCAATTAATAAAAATATATATATATTAGAGAATTTTTATTTTACTTTCTCTAGGGCCTGCAGAAACAAACATCCACAAAGATATCAAGAAGAGAGAATCCTCACTTAATGATGAACCTCCTGATTCACAGGAGATCCAGGTAAGATTGTATACCTGGCTTTTTATTTTTGTATAAATATTTTAATAAGATACAAGACCATTTCTCTCTCATTCCCCTAATTTTAATACTTTCTTCTTTTTGTGAATTTCCTAAGAAAAATATTGCTGATGACCAACAGCCGATCAAAACATATAAGGTGTGTATAACATTAGTTTTATTAATTTATTAAGTTTTGTGATTTAAAAAGAGAGAGAAAGAGAGAATTCTTAACATTTTTGTAATATTCTTTAAAGCTTTGAAAGTTTTGATATACAAAAGATATTCTTTAAGAAAAAGATCCACCTAATTTTTAAATAAGATTAATATTCTATTATTAATTAATTAAAATAATATAACTTAACTGAAATTCTGAAATACAACAATCTGTTATTTATTTGTTTGTTTGTTTATTTGTAAACATTTAGATCATGAAATGTCTTACCTTATATAGAGAACCACTAAACTAGGCAAGGGTTTGTGGAGCCTAAAACTGTTCCCCTGTAGCATTAGATTTTAAATTGTACTTTTAAAAGCAATATCTGCAAATACAAAAACTGCCCAGTTGAAAAATATTTATTCTGTTATGGCTTACTGAAGACAACCTGAGCATTTAATTTCCTCCTCAGGGTCGAGTGAATGTGCACGTTTTTGAAGACTGTTGCGGTGGATCCCTTGATCAACTTAGGAATAACCTGCTCTATCCGCTATTTCCCAATGTTAGTTCTATACATATTTAGTTGTATATTGTTATCAAGTAATAGTCTCATTGTATAAGTATAATATAATATCATGGGTTTATTTAAAGGTGCGTACTACAGTAAGCAGACTTGCTGTAGCACCTCAGTGGAGCAATTATGGTCTGAGAATCTTTGGCTACCTCCATCCTGCAGAAACTGGTGAGTCCAGCATGAAAATAAAAGTGTTTTATTATTTATTGAATTCAATTAAACATTTGTAGATGCAATTAACAAATGCACTGATATTGTTCTGCTTATAGATGAATACAATTTTGCTGTTTCCTCTGATGATAATTCAGAGTTCTGGCTCAGTTTAAATGAAAGTCCGGAAAACCTTAAACGTCTCGTCTATGTTGGTGAGGTATGTCTGGTCTGAACGTGGATGTATTTGTTAGTGATTCAAGTGGTTGAGATTTATAATGGAAGTGAACATATTACACCTGAATACAATTTAAATGATGCAATGTGTGTCAGTTAACACAGACACAAAAAAGAAAATTTACTCACCCTGATGTCATTCCAAACACCTTTTTTAATCTGTGGAACAGAAAAAAGCTCTTTTCCATAGAGTGGCGATTTGTAATGGCCACATGCTGTCAAGCTCAATAGAGGGCAGAATAGCATGACCACCAAGATCACCATAAACCACAATTTTTCAGGGGCCAGTTTCACACAGCATTCTTAAAAAAATAAAAAAATAAAAAATAAGAAGAAATTATTCAAGTGTCTTATAATTTTCATTCAAAGAATTAAGGTTGTAAATAAAAATACTGTGTGTATTTTATTAAAGAAATTGTGTGTCAGTGTTGTATAGAAAATATTGAGAACATTTTACAAATAAAATATATGTTTTCCTCATTTTTTAAAGGGGTCATCAGATGCCCATTTTCCACAGTTTGATATGATCCAATGGTAGTGTAAAACAACACCCTTTTTACCCTGTCAAAAACTCTTGTTTACAGCAAGCCATTTTGTTTCATGATCCTTTAAATGCTAATGAGCTCTGCTCACCCCGCCCCTCTCTCCAAGCCACTCTATGAGAGACTGTAAACTATAGCCGCATTCATCATATATTATTATAAAATGTAAAAACATAATATATATTATTTTCATCATAAAATTAAATTAATTTTGTCATAGAATAAATAAATTAGGAGATTTTACATGATTTATTCAGGTAGATTCCATTATAGATATTAAGGCTTAAAAACTCAAAAATGTTTTGTACATAATATTGTTACCATCATTTTTAAGTAGATAGCACAACATGCTTTTTACAGTGTTTTCTTATGCTTGCCTATATGATGGCTTACCCAAATTTCTCAGTCATTATTTATCACTCATTATTAATTTGTGGTCCAATTAATAACTGATAGATAGTCTTAAACAAATTGACCTTTGATGTCGTTGATACCACATATTTTCAATGCTCAAATAATATTACTGAATAATTAATGTAAGTGCTTATATATATATATATATAACAGTTTTTGTACTGATTTAGAATGGGTTATTTTCTGTGTTAAGCTGAATATAACCAAGAACAATCCTTTAATAATTTACCATGGTAATTATTAACTGTGAAAAACCTATGGGAGACAGTCCCAAAGAAAAGAGTCAGTTTGCCAACGCACAGAACAGAACTTGGCAAAGGTCTGGATGAACTAAAGAAATTAAATACACTCTAGTGATTACAGAGAATGTGCAACAGGTGTGGATTATGAGCTCAATATATTGGTACACTAGAAAAAAAAAGTGATTGCAAACAGTTTATTTTAGCTACATTTTAAAAATGTTTCTGAGTTTATCACACCACAGAAAAAATGTATTATTAAACACCCAGCCAAATTTGAATGCTAAAAAAATGCCAAATAAATGAAATAAGGTATCAAAATATTGAAAAAATAAGCAGTATTCTCTGCTCTTAAACGCTGGGGGCGTGTCCACTGGCGGCACTGAAACCACACCCACTCGTGGGGAAAGCTGCCGTCTCTCTCTACTGTCTTCCTCTAGCACAGGGGTGTCAAATTATATTCCTGGAGGGCTGGAGCCCTGCATAGCTTAAATTCAACCCTAATTAAACACACCTGATCCAGCAAGTCCTTCAGGCTTATTTGAAAGCTACATGATATCTGGGTTGAAGCAGGGTTGGAACAAAGTTCCTGGAGGGCCGGAGCCCTGCCAAGTTGAGTTTGACATCCCTGCTCTAGCAGCTTATTTAAATATGGAGACCGAGCTGTTTTGTAAATGATCAAAACTAGGTATTATGCATTTATGTGATGAAGGCATAGCTAGCTAGCAACCTGTAGGCTGTATTAATTAAAGGTAATGACAGTAAATCGTGATTGAGTGGGTGAACTTGCATTCGATTTGAAATTGCGCAGAACAATCAGTGTGTGACATTAAAGTACCACGAGAGCAATTCGAAAGTGTAAGGAGGCATCTGCTCTCTATACCTCTCACTGTACTTTGATGTCATACACTGAACGATCTGCGCACTCAATGCGCAGTGCTGCTTCATGTTGAACACACGTCTTATAGTGTTGGGGGAGGGGCCGTGCTCAGTGGCTCAGTTGCGTCATCGAGTCATGATTTTAGCCCCGCCCAAAAAAAATCCTGAAATTGAAAATGGTGAAAAACTGTTTAACGGTCTAACTCTACAATTAAGTACTACATAGTTCACAGTCTTTGTAACATGTTTCAGCAATGCATTTCTAATATTTATAATGTGTTTACAAATAATTCTCAGAATTGACTTTACACAGACTTAATTATTTTTTTTTTTAATTAATGTAAAAAAAAAAGTGTATCTGATGATACTATTGGAACTATGAACTATGAGTATGTTAACATGGCAATAATTGTAATGCTGTATTATGCATGCCAGGCCAGTAGTTGGCAATGTACCTTTGTAAGGCAAAAATTAGTGTTTCTGTGGTATTGTTTCATGAAAACTTAAACCCATTTTCAAAAGTTTTTATCTTAAGGCTCACAAAATGCCATTGTCATGTAAATGAATACCCAAAATGCATACAAACACTTTCCCTTTTTAATGCGAAAAAAAAAGTGTAGTGTAACCTCTGAAATGCTTAAATCACCTTGCTGTGCATGCATAAAACGTCATACACACTCTCTGAGATAATACAGTACAGTATAGTACAATGTGTCACATGACTAAACATGCATTACCACTTGGAAGAGCATCATCAAAAAGCTCAGCTTTTGCTGGATAAAAACGCTTTTCTCAGTGTAAATAAAAGAGAAAAAGAAATAGCTGGGGGGAAAAAATGGTTTTTCAAATCCACATTATTTGGGATGTAGATGGCCATTGTCTTAGGCTATGTTCACGTTAATCTAGATCAAATCTGAAGAAGCCATGTGCATCCAAAATTACATAGTATCACATACTACATCCACTATTTTGGCTTTAATGACTTTCCGTGTCAGTTGCGTCATTTTACTGCCATTCAGAACTCCTCTCCTGTGGACTCATGGGATTTTAAAGTGTCAATTGGATGCACACTTCTCGCCAGAAGTAGTAGGTAATCCGAGTATGCATATTCAGACATACTAGTGTTTTAAAGACATTTCCAAAAATTGCTTGTCCACACTGAAACAGCTGAACATGAGTCATCATTTTCGAATACCTTTGCTGAGTTATTTCTTTTGCTGAGCACAAAAGAAGTTATTTTGAAGAATTTTGGTAAATGAACAGCCCATTGACATAAATTGTAAGTACAGAAAACACTAAAACATTTCTCAAAATATATTTTTTAATGACCACAAAAGATAGAAAGGTTTGGAATGACAATGAGGGTTGAACACAGAATTTTTTTTTGTCCTATTAAAGTTATTGTATACAAACTGGTTATAACATATCTGAATACAAGTGACATTTTTCTGTTTTGAATCAGACAGGAAATGAATGGACTGCTCCAGGCGAGTATTGGAAATTTGCATCCCAGATATCCGAACCTGTTTTGTAAGGATTTTTATTTCATTCATTTATTTTTATTTTATTGTTTTCAAAAGCATACTCTAAAAAAAGACTGTATCATGCAATAATGTAGGGTCTCTCTCTTCCTCAGGTTAGTGAAAGACATGAAATATTTTTTTGAAATCCTCTTAAAACAGAATAGCGGAATGGATCATCTGGAAATAGCTGTATGTATGACAATTCAGCTTGTACAATGAGGCTAAAATTGTACATTTTATTAATCTCAGATTCTTTTTCTTTTCTTTTTTTTTCTGCAGTGGAGTTTAAACCGTGACAATGGCACTTTTTCTGTGATAACCTCAGAGTTTTTGTCATTATATGAAGGTACATTTGTCCCTAAATGACAAAATTATGAACCCAGTAAGTGGAATGGCCAAATATCTGACAGAATGTTGTTGATGTGATGTTATGAAGGCATCTGCGAGGCATTTTTCAAGCATGAATAAAACTGTGTTATATATATATATGCTTGCAACAGAAAGGAGATTTAGGCTTAACAAGGAGAAGTTCTTGCCAGTGTTGATATATTTGCTATCGAAACACTAAGTGTGTGGTAAAGGCATATCAGTATTGACTTTTATGACTTTTACAGGACTTGTTGATAATATATAGACTCATTTGTTTTGTCAGATGAATCTTCTCTACAAATGGGAGATATTGATCACATACCTCAAACGAAAGCGAGTTACGATAGGCTCCTTGAGGCAATTCCCATGTCACCCCATCCTGCAGGAGACCTAACCAGAGAAGACCCACGAGATCACATCTATAAATGTCAGCATTATCTTAAATGAAAATCTTAAATGACATATTCGTTTTTTTTTTTAAACAGACCAAACATGTTCTCTTTGTTTATACAGACAAAATGATGGATGAATCCTACCTGAAAGACTTGTTTCCTGAATGCCTTTACAATCCAAGTTACATACTCAATAAACAAATAGGACGATATGAGGGTGTGCATCTGGTGAGTTAAGCATTTTTAATCTGACAAAAACTCAGGACAAATCAGTGGTTGTAATAATAACCATAATAACCATGTAGGCAAATTTGATTTTGAAGGTTTCAATGTAAACAATCACAGCCTTCAGAAGTGAAATCGCTAACATTAGCATGCTAATCAAAGAACTGTCCAAGAGAGTGATTGCATTACCATGCTAACATTACAGCTAATGTTAGCAGGTTAATGTTAACGATTCATGGCAAGTCATTTTTTACTTGATTTACATACTAAATTCAATGTAAGTCGTTAAAAAGACTGGCAACCACAAAATAAAACAAAAACAACACATCAATTCGCTATGAACTAATAATGAACACCTTTACAGCATTTATTTATCTTAATGTCGTACATGTATTGATAGAAGTATAACTATACAAGTATACATTTTAGATACAAGTATAGAATAGAATTAGTTCATGTATTATGAACTTACATGACTTATCAAGGAACAATAGTATATTCATAAAGTTACTAAAATCTTAAATCTTTGAATCCATAAAGAGTTAATGAGTATCATTGGCTATGTTTCTGTTCTTGTAGATTCAGTTTTCTTCAGTGTATCCAAATGACTACACGAGGCAAACTAATGCAAACAATGATCAGATGTGCTTCTACAGACAAGATCCATCATTTCAGGCAGAGTATGATGAATACAGTATCACATTAATTTGAATATACATCTTTTCAATACACATATTGTTTCATAGTCTTTACATTAGTTACTAAGTAAGCTTTACCAGTTCCCTGTTTGCAACTAACTGCATGCTACTTGAATATGTATTGTACATGTCTTCACTTTTTTAGTAAAGGACTTGCTTCTTATCTGACCGAGGTTGAAGACCCTGATGTAAAAAAGATAGATACAGGTAAAACACTTATTCTAAAAGTAATCTTAAAAAATAAAGATTCCAAAAAAACTAATTTTAAAGCTTGAAGTGGGGGAAAATTCAATCTTGGTCTTATTGTTAACGATTCCCCTGAAATGTTCTTTTTGTTAGTGGTTAATGTTAATAGCCAATTTTCTGTATAATGTTTGTTCAGTTATGGGATTTTAGTTTTGTTTGATCTATATATGCTGACAGCAGGAATAAAATCTCTGCCTCTCAAGCTGTATGACAGCGTTGTCAAGGGAAATTCACTTTGAACAACTGACTCGACATGTTTGGAACAATGAAAAAGAGCGGAAATAAATTATTCACAAAGCACATTATAAGCATTGAGATGGTTTGAGTCCATATCATTAACATTACCCTACAATACAATGAGAAACTGTTCTTGATATGAAGACAGTTCTTTGTTAAAACCTAGAATGCTTCAAAAAGAACCTTGTTTTTATATTTGTAGGCTCAATTTATATACTAAATATAGTGCCATTGTAATACTTGCTTAATTCAGGTCCTGAAGGTCCTTTCTGGCAGCGCGTCTATGACGTGAAACCCCTCAATGTTGCTTCAAAGCAAACTCCATTTGTGGAAAATTCCTGCAGAACAGCTGGAAACATTGTGATGTCCCAAAGTCATGCCATGCCAATCGTTAGAGCCTTTTTAAATGCATTGCATTCAAGAAAAGAGACAAGGTAAGCTCGTCCAGTGTTTACTTCTTTTAACCCTTCTCATTTAAAATTGCTTGTCAATTAATAGACAAACATATGAGAAAAAAAATATGCACTGAAAAAAGCTACTTTAGCCTCAAAAAGTTAGTGAAACCTGAAGAAATGAATGTAACTTTTCTTTGAACATCAATATTTAAAATATAAATAATTTGTACATATTCCTCAATGCCTTAATTTGACATGACACATCTTACGCCCAAATAGGGCAAGTTGTGTCACTTTTTTTAAATCATATTTGTATGGTTCTGTTATGCAATTTAAGTGACAGCAAACCCTAAAAGTATGCGTACACATACTGTTGATCATTATCTGATCAACATGTCTGCCTTTTTCAGCTGCACCCATGTTGATATTTTAAAAATAATATTTTTTTTGTTTTGTTTTGTTTTGTTTTGTTCCAACATGACAATAAAGAAAGCAGGTGTTTTATTATACTATAATACTTTTTTCATCTTCACAGTGGCTACTCCCTGTTGCGTGTGGTGAATGTTGTAAGGCGTGAAGACAAGGACGTGGGCAGCCGTTATCTGGTAGAACTTGAACTTGTGGGCCCACAGGGTCAGAAAGCTCTTGTTTCACATTATGTTTATGCACTAGCTGAGGATTCAGAAAAGAAAACAATTCTCTGCAGTCCAAAAGCCTTCAGCTGGAACCCATCTGCTACTGTTCATATTATCGTGGCAGGTAAAACTAATCAGATTTATCAGTATCTGTCTTTTAACTGTGCTGCATTCAAGTCTTGTTGGAATTACCATAATAATAAATGACAGCTCTGATATTCGACCTGGAGCTACTTATGACTTTAGAATCAATACACCCAACACACCAAAATCAACACACAACTCATCCAAGTAAACTGAATAGGTGCCTACACAATAAAAACTGTCAGAATTTTTTTGTTTGTTTGTTTAACTGTATCTTTAGCTTGTTGCTAGAGTTGATTTGTTCCTGTTGTTTCATTGTTTAGTTTTGCGTCACACCCATCCCAGTACATTTGTGGCCCAGTAATTTATTTTATTTTGGTGTAGGCACCCTAACTGTTAAAGCAATTGCCATTTAGTTATTGTGGTTACACTTTATCTTAAGGTGTCCTTGTTACAGTGCAATTATACACTTAAGTACTGAGTAGATGTACTTGCCTTACGGTTAGGGTTAGGATTAGGGTTCAGTTTAAGGGTTATTTGCATCTACATATGTGTAATTAATTGTTATTAAAATAGTAAGCGCATGTAATATGTGTAACAAGGACACCTTAAAATAAAGTGTTAACGTTATATGTCAAATCACTTGTAGTTACTTTATAACTAAAGTGTAATTACATGTTAATTATGTTATTAAAAATGTTAATTATAAGGTTGACAAAAATGTGAACATTTTCCTGATCAAAACCTTATTATGCCAACATTACAACCTGAATGAACCATTGTTTTAATGTCTGATATTGTCTGTGCATATGTTCCTAAGACAAAATTATGAATGCAGCCTTCATTTATCTTCCAATAGTGAAAAATCAGGCCAGATGGATCATACAGTTTATCAGGGAAATGGAAAAAGTGTACAGAGCAACTGGGGACAAAAACTTTAATGTAATAATTATAGATTACGACAGCTCTGACATAGATATTGAGAAAAGACTCAAAAAGGCAACATTACCAAGGTAAAACACTTTGTTTTAAACTTTTATATAAGTGTGTGTAAGACACAGCACAAAACCAAAATCTAAAAATATCACAACACACAAAAACACACATACAAAATTAAAAAAATATATATTAATAATCAACAAAGATCAGGTGGCCTTCAAGCTGGAATAGACCTTGTTGAAGTAGGCAACCTCATTTTTACAATATAAGCTCTTTGTGTTCCTGTTTCATTTTTCTTGCTCTTTGAAGCTTTTGTTTTGGATGAATGAATTGATACACGGAATATGTTGTAATATAATTTCTTCCTTCTCAGGATGAGCACAGTATTTTGTTCCTGTGTGACCTGCACCTCTACTATCCTGTGAATATAATAAACAGTATACGAAAACATTGTGTCGAGGGAAAGATGGTCTATGCTCCAGTTGTGATGAGACTGGATTGTGGTGCTTCCCCAATAGCCCCAGCTGGTACTGGTCTCCAATATTAATTAATGTTTTACAAACCTCATTATGTTTGCAAAGTATTCAGACTTACGATTTCACCAGGTAGATGAAGAAACGGGTAAAAAAAAATAATTATCATAATCTAAAACATCTGTTTCCTGCTTTGCAGTCACTGGCTCATGTTTGGTATATGTTCAGATATGTTGTTATAATAATAATGCGGATGTACTCCATAGGTTTTTGGGAGGTTGCTGGTTATGGCCTGATGGGAATCTACAAGTCAGACATGGACCGTATTGGTGGCATGAACACCAGAGAATTCAAAGACAAATGGGGGGGTGAAGACTGGGAGTTATTAGACAGGTAATGAAAGCCAATCATCTCTGGAATTATTACACATTTTCTAGTGTTTTGTTTGTTACATCAGTGCACTCAGTAATTTTCCGCTAATTGGTCACCTTTATATAGCGCTTTAAACAAAACAGATTGTGTCAAAGCAACTGAACAACATTAATTAGCAAAACAGTGTATCAATAATGCAAAATTACAGTTAAAGGCAGTTCATCACTGAATTCAGTGATGTCATCATGCAGCTCCGTTCAGTTTAAATAGTATCTGTGCAATCATTTGCAATCAAGTTAATGATATCGCTGTAAATGAATTGTCCCCAACTAAGCAAGCCAGAGGCAACAGCGGCGAGGAACCAAAACTCCATCAGTGACAGAATGGAGAAAAAACCTAGGGAGAAACCAGGATTTTTAACCAGGCTAATTAAAAGTCTTTTGGCGTTAAAGAAAGTATAGTATTTTGAATAAGTATCATAATGCACATGAGTTGAAGACTGTAATAAACAGTCATCTGGGAAAAAAAAAGAAAAGAAAAAAAACAGTTTTGGGGGTGTTACACTATTTTAAACTAAAATTAAAAAACGTTTTATGCATTTTGGCCATTTATTTCACTGACAATCATTTTGGGGTCTGAAAACTTTTGAAAACACGTTTCAAAGTGCAAGATTTTGAAAACAATACAGTTATCACATCCACATAAAAAATAAAAACACAAAAATCAATAATTTCAGAAAACACACAACACAACACAACAAAAAACACTCCCCTATAATAAAATATATCTTTTTTATACAATTTTCCCCTTTATATTACAAATACGCTTATTTTTCAGTGCGAACTGCGATTGTTTTGACAACACTGTCGTCTGTACACAAAACTTTACAAGAATGTGAAGGAATAAATTTTTAATTTTTAGTACAATCATTGTTGTGTAAATACTCATATTCTACATGGAGTTTGTTACCACCACTACTACTAATAAAAATAATAATAATAATAATAACTACCTTTAGGTGTCAAAAAAGTAAACAAAATTTACTGAGTGCATATATATATAAAAATTATATATTTTTTTCTCTTTCTCTCTCTCTTTTAGAGTGTTAGGTAATGGGTTAGAGGTGGAACGACTTCACCTCAGAAATTTTTTTCACCATTTTCATTCCAAACGTGGAATGTGGGAAAACAACAATCAAGGCTAAAAGCAAATGCATGATGCCCCCCCCCCCAAACCAGTTGAGCGCATACCTTGCCACCACAGACGACTTCATTGGTCTCACAACTCAATCACACAATCATCTGTCAAGAAAAGACTTCATGGATTCAACTCAGAAAAGTCATGGATGGATCTGATAACGACAACCAGTACTGTTAGCTATAAGGATATGCTACCAGCATATTAAGGGTGTAAAATAAGGCTAGAGGTTAGCATTTGTTTCAGCATTGTATAGACAATCAGCTCTGTGACTGACATGACTATTGACATCTTAAGAACTGAAGAATTTTAGTGTGAAAGAAAAATTGCTAGCGCTAAGATACTATATGTATATATACTATACTATATATGATGCTATATAATATAGGATACTATATAAGATTAAATATATATAATAAGATACTATATAAGATAACAGACACTTCGTGTTGATAAGCGTTTTTAAGTCTCTTATGCTCACCAAGGTTGTATTTATTTGATTAAAAATACATTAAAAACTGTAATATTGTAAAATATTAAAATAAAATATTGTTTTGTATTTTAATTAATTTCAAAACATAATTTATTCATGGGATAGCAAATCTGAATTTTCAGATGCCATTGCTTCAGTGTCACGTGATTTTGTTTATTTAATGTATGAAGGCCAATGGTCTTTTGTAGCTTTCATAAAAACCATCTTTGCTCTCTCTTCTGCCTTTGAGTTCATATTGGAAGCTGTGCACTCAATTGTTCTTCAAGGTTAAGTGAGATTAGTTGCAATGAACAAATGGTCTAAAAATATAGTGCAAGCCACTTTAGATGATTCCAACTTTAGATGTCACTACCTTCTCAACTTACTACTGAAGCCTGTATCCCCCTTTCTCACTTACCCTATTTAGACCGATAGCTATATCTTAATCCATGGTTTTATGTAGGGCAATCGCAAGGCTTTTCTTCTTTTTGTGTGTGTGGTTTTTGCATTTTTCTTGATACAGTAGGACAGTGGAGATCTGACAGTAAGTGAGTGGGAGAGAGAGGGGGATGGGATTGGGAAAGGTCCACAAGGCAGGAACTGAACTCGAGACAACTACACCCAAAGTGCAAATATGTTGGCACGCTGCCCACGAGGCTATCGGCCCTGACGCAAGGCATTTCTGAATGGTTGCTAAGGTATTGTTGTGAGGTTGCTAGGATGCTCAAAGTAGTTGCTAGGCAATGGCTGGAATTTTCTGCTATTGTTCGTAAGGCATTGAAAGGCAGATGTATTGAATGATTATGACAAGTGATGAGTAATGTAGTTGTGGCTTACTGGCTGAGGTCGAAAGAATCTTAAATTCTTAAATAAGGCTAAATGTTCTTACATCATGATCAGTTTACTGGAGAAGTTTTTTTTTTCTTTTGTCATTGCTTGTTTGAATTTAGCACAAACCTCACTATTTACATAGACAAATATGCCTGGACTTCCGTGCATCTGATAGTGTGAATGATCCATCTAGGTGACAACAGGAAAGCTATTTTGCCCTGCACGCTTTGAGTTCACAATGACGTGTGCGTCTTTCTAATGTTCATCTCTTCAAGGTTGAGTCAGATTAGATATGGGTTACAACAGGACTAAAAATACAGGATGAACAGTGCTGTACTGAAACAACGGCCTGCTTAGCCATTTTATTTACTGCTGTCATCATGCTAAATGGCCCATCCCTTAACCTTCTAGCTTAGCTTGTCTTCTCAGATGAACATCTGTTCATCATTTATCATGAAGAAATACATGTAAAAAGTGTTAAAATATTAGTTATAACATATTATTCTATTGTGCTTGCATTTATGTGCAATCTGATGCAGTTAAAAATCTTTGAAACTAACAATTTCACAAAGAACTGTTATTTATTTCTCTGTCCTTAAAAAGAAATTCAGTGCATTAATGTGTTAATCATTTTTTTTTTTAAAGGCAATAAAATATACATGTATGTCATCGGTTCTTCGGGTGCATAAATTATATTTGTGAATAAAAAAGAATAAAGTCATTGGTAACACTTTATAATAACGTTCTGTTGTAAGTCATTTATAAATTATTAGTTAATGATGAACTAATCATTTTCAAAACATGACTATACTTTCATAAATGATTAATAAGTAATGAGTTAACATTTTAGTAATGTTTTATTAATTCAGTTATAAGTCAGTTATAAGTTATTAGTTAATGATGAATGAATATTTACAAAACATGACTATACGTTCATAAATGATTAATGAGTGGTATGCTAACGATTTACAAATGTGTTGTAAGTTATCTTAAAAAAAGTTAAAATCATGAAATAAATCAAACTGATCATTAGTAGATGGTTTATAAGTTATTAGTTGATACATTATTTATCTTATAAATCATTGAAGTATTTATGTCAAAATTGTTTTGTATAATTATCTCAATAAACAATTGTTAATCATGAACAAATGATGAATAAACCATTAGTGAATGATCAGTTTATGATTTATTGAGGAAGTTGTTAGCTGGTCTGTGTTCAAAAGCACAAACATTCAAGTATGCCAAAGCACTATTTTTAAGAAGAGTAATTCATTTGTTTTGAAGTGGATAAACATTTATAAATGCCTTAGTCAGGTGATTCCAGAGGGTTGTATTAAATCATTTCACTCATCAGCACAGACTTGTGTTCTGTGTGGAGTGTGTGGATCTAGTGATGAAGTGAACCCCTTCCACTGAAGCTCACATCAGGTGCACAGACTTAAAGACTCCATGTGTGTCAGAGAAGACAGCTGTCTATACCCTCACCAGTCAGTACTTAGTACACACTACACAGTGTTCAACACCTGTTATAGATGATGTGGAAATGCATGAATAAATAATTTATAACACTTTCTGCATCCCCTAATGTAAAGTGTAAACTATTCATCACTTCTAAATGTGTTACATATCACTTGCAGGCCTTTCTTACCTGTTACAAATTATTTGTATATGTACACAAGTCATTTATAACACTTTCTGAATCCCCTAATCTAAAGTGTAAACTATTCATCACTTGTAAATGTATTACATATCATTTGCAGATCTTTATAAATTATGTACAAACTGCAGTTTGTAAATGTACCATATGCAAAGGTTGTGGTATACCTTTCAGTTACAGGATATACAAATCTATACAAATCCCTTATATGATATTTAAATTATATATTTTTTATGCAAATATTTTTTACTATTATATAGATATCTTTGAGCCTCTAACTCACTCCTTATACACAACTTTTTAGCCACTTCACAAAAATAAAAATTAAATATAGATATATTGACAGTGACTATAATCTTAAACATAACCATTTTGACAATAAACAAAGTGTAACAGGCAGATAAATGTACGTTAGTCACAATAATTTATTTAAAACATTACAAAAAGCAGTATAAAGAACAGATAAAACGACGCATGTGCTACATTACCAGTGTCCTGACAGCAAAACAATTTTGTGTAGGTTACAGAATGAAATTAAAGTGTTTAATCGATGCAAACATTCTCCTGATCTGCATTTCCATCCTTCAAAGCGTCGCGCTGCCAGTGTTGCCAACTAATTTTCAGGGGAAGTTGCTAAAGGAAGATCGATTTGTTGCTAAAAGTTGCTAAATGACGTTGTGATGTCGTACCTAAACAACACCATTGCATAACCATTACACAAAACAGCGTTTTTACGTAGAATACACAACGATATTACTCAAATCTCAGCGAAAACTATTTTTTAAATGTTATTTGTTAAAAAAATTATTCTAAACTAAATATTTTAATTTGTAAAAGTAACATAAATAGCACATCTTTATGATCAGATTTTTTACAACATTGAATTATTGAACAGTTAAACGTTTTATGTATTTTCTTATAACTAGTAAAACTGCACATTCTGAACAATTATAGTTTTAAGCAGTGTACTGGTAGTTAGTTAGTGGGCTACACAAAAGTCTATAAAAATAGGACACAATGTACTGTTTATATGAAGGAACAATACATATTTATTTTTTAATTTAAATATTTAAATTCCACATTGCATTTTGTGTTTTCAGGTTACAGTTTACAACTTAATGGATAACATCCTGGCAGAAAATGACTAGTACCTTTTCAGTTTTTCCACATATTTTGTTCTTACAGTGAACCTAACTGAACAACAATTATATATACAAGCTAATAACATGCTGTATCATAAATGTGCATTTATTATTGACCATTTGGAACTAGCAACTTAATGCACATTTAATGTTTGTACTGTTAAGCATCTTTCTTTAGCACTCTCCAGGTTGATGTGCTGCTTGGCTGGCAAGCTGTTCAATGGTTTCCTCTTTTTTTGTAATTTACATGAAAATATGTGTCTTTTTTTATCATTTGAGTCACTTTACAAAAGTTGCTAAAAGTTGCCAAAACATTAAAAAAAAATAGCTAAATTTGTTGCTAGGTGCTTTTTGGAAAAAAAAAGTTGCTAGGGTAGTCTGAAAAGTTGCTAAATCTAGCAACTAAATTGCTAAGTTGGCAACACTGCGCGCTGCATCTCACTCAAGACAATTTGGCATGTCGCAAACAATCTATGGTGGTCACAAATCACAAGTGATTAAGGAGCAAGGTTTGACGTCACTGCCGCAAACCAGTGTCGTTGTGTAGAAGCGCCAATTTTGAAAGTTTTAACGGATGAGACGGCAGCTATGTACTGTTATTAATGTATAATGATTATATTACAGAAAACAAATCTTTTTCTCACACGGTGGTATCGTACGACTTCTGAAGACTTGGAATAAAATGCACAAAATAATGGACTACGTTTATGGTGCGTTTTCATGTTATGGTGAGCAGCTTTCCCATGGGAAACAAAATAAAAAATAAACAATTAAGTGCTGATTAAATGGTGGCAGAGTGTTCATTTATTTATTTAAAAAAAAATTAAGTTCAAGCTTGGGTAAAGTGATGGAATGAGATGGATCATGTAACAGGAAGGTCTACAAATGATATGTAACACATTTAGAAGTGATGAATAGTCTACACTTTAGATTAGGGGATGCAGAAAGCTTTGTAAATGATTCATTCATGCGTTTCCACGTCATCTATAACAGGTGTTGAACACTTTGTAGTGTGTACTAAGTACTGACTGGTGAGGGTACAGACAGCTGTCTTCTCTGACACACATGGGGTCTTTAACTCTGCACACCTGATGTGAGCTTCAGTGGAAGGGGTTCACTTCATCACTAGATCCACACACTCCACACAGAGCACAATTCCCTTCTTATTACTTAAAAAAACAAACAAAACCAAATCTAATCAAATAAATAATACACTTATAAATGTTTATCCACTTCAAAACAAATGAATTACTCTTCTTAAAAATAGTGCTTTAACATACCTGCATGTTTGTGCGTTTGAACACAGACCAGCTAAAAACTTCATCAATAAATCATATACTGATCATTTACTAATGGTTTATTCATCATTTGTTCATGATTAACAATTGTTTATTGAGATAATTATACAAAACAGTTTTGACATAAATACTTCAATGATTTATAAGTGACAAATAATGTATCAACTAATAACTTATAAACCATCTACTAATGATCAGTTTGATTTATTTCATGATTTGAACTTTTTTTAAGATAACTTACAACGCATTTGTAAATCGTTAGCATACCACTCATTAATCATTTATGAACATATAGTCATGTTTTGTAAATGATTCATTCATCATTAACTAATAACTTATAACAGAACGTTATTATAAAGTGTTACCTTACGTCTCTGTCTACACATTAATCTTTAATGAAGATGTCAAATATTATTTTTAAGGGGAAAAAAATATTGTTCACATATTATTTTTCCAAACAATGAAAATAAATTTTGGCTAGGGGCTGTCAAGCTCCAAATAAAAAAAAAAAAAAAAAAAATGAAAGTATCATAACATAACAGCAATCCATAGCTTCAGAACACTTGAAATATAGATCATGGGATATACTTTTATGGAGCTTTTTAGATCTTGACAGCCCATGATTTACTTTTGTTGTATGGATAAGAACAAGCGCAGTACCAGCACTTACGTGAGAATCAACAAAAGGATGAGTAAATAATTGAAGGATTTAAATTTTGGGTCAATTAATACTTGCAGTTACTATGGGTAAAAAACAGCCGCTCAGAAAGGTCAACAAAGTAAGAAAACACTTCAGTCTCATCCCTTCCATTTTATATCTTCTCTGTGAAGACCGTCCAGAAGGTCAGGTTGGCTTCACGAAGGGCTTCACTGGCCTCCCCCAGCGGCATCAAACATCTTCTTTCTTCCCTCCATTCCAGACATGGCTTCCACATTCTTACGCCAGTCACCTACCTCAGTCGTCAAGACCTATTAGACAGAAAGCAACAATGGATTGTAGTGGCATGATTTGAGATGGATCAACTCATGGAATTATGTTCACTGTCAAAGTGTGGAGATGAGCTAATGCGTCTGTTATGACTGAAACTAAACAGAATTTAAAAAAATGATAGTAAAAGCTTGACTCAAGTATAAAATTTAGAAAAAAATGGGAACACTTTAATATGGGGACCAATTCTTACTACTAACTAGTTGCTTATTGGAACACATATTATCAACATATTGGTTGTTTATTAGTACTTATAAATCACATATTTTGAGTGAACCCTAGTCTCATGTAGCCAGACCTTCAGACTGCATCATGTTTCATGTAAATCTCTCAGACGTATTTGAAAGATTATATGCCGCGAACTTTAAATATTTCACATACTTTTGAAACTCCAGCATTTAGTTGATCCTGATAAGCGCTCGTCGTCACAGTTGTAAACACTACGGCTTTCTTCTTTCTTGAAGGGGTTTGGCATCACAGCATCTTTGTTTCGGGACATAACGTTAAAGAACGCGACACATACGTCTCCTGGGAAATCTTGTAGAATTCAACCAATCTGATGATGACTTCGACACTCCTAAAGTGTTTCCAATTTTGTGTCCCATATGCATCAAACGTTTAGCCAACGGTCCGTGGGCGTAATGTCCAAGGCTGAG
Source organism: Cyprinus carpio (assembly GCF_018340385.1). Taxonomy (NCBI): domain Eukaryota; kingdom Metazoa; phylum Chordata; class Actinopteri; order Cypriniformes; family Cyprinidae; genus Cyprinus; species Cyprinus carpio. The sequence continues at coordinate 18,738,528 of NC_056600.1, read as the reverse complement.
AATACATGAACTCTAATCCTCCCCAATACCTAAACTTGACAACTTCCTTACTGACTATTAATAAGCAGCAAATTAGGAGTTTATTTAGGCAAAGGTGTATTTAATGGTTTGTTAATAGTGAGAATTGGACCTTAAAAAAATGTGTGACCGAAAAACCATGTAAACAACATGACATTTACTTAATATGTAATATCTATTTTCTTTTCTGCTGCAGTTGTGGCATATGTTTTTTTTTTCACCTCACCTTTTCTTGCTTGATATCCTCCTTCTTGACTGACTTCAGATTTGCACGGAGGTCCATGGAGCCTTTGTGTTTGGAGCCCAGCAAGGCCCTCATCATCTCATCAGCAGACACACGCACCTTCCTCAGGGCAGGTTTCTTGAACTTCCCACCAAGATCCTGAACTTTCAACTTCAGCTCATTGATCTAAAATCAGTGGAATACAAAATTTAAATTACCAGTGGGGTGCATAATACCTCAAAAAAGCTATCCGTTAGATTATAACATCCATTTTTTTCAATGGCAGCTCCTTGGTTAGTACATGCACCCTCAGAAGTATGCAGCCCATTGTCAGAACTCGGGTTTGATCATGGGTCATTCTGCCATTGGGGATTGCCAATCATCAGCAACTGGTACTTGCTCTATATCTGCTTTGCACCTCCATGTGACCTTCACTTTCAGTCTCCCTTCTGTCTCTTCAGTATTGTCAATCTTGTTGCTGTGTCTCTGGCCAGTCTCACCAGTGGAATCCTGGTCTCCTATTTGCTTTGTTTGCACTTTTTAAAATCATAGTTAGCCAACTACTGTGTGGTCACAGGTTCTGCGAGTTTAGAAGCATAGTTTAGCCATTCTGTGTTTCCTAAAACCATTTTTTGTATCACAAAGTTTGTATCACAAAGTTGTGTGGTCGGAACTATAGCTCTCAATCTGTGATTATAAGTAGTTTGTTATTAGTATGACGTGCACTTTGGACAATGTGAACCAACTAAATCTTGAGCCTTTTAGCCTGGCCAATTTAATCAAATTGCAAGTCGTTCTCAACATCTTGATTAGCTTGTTTGGCGAGTTTGGCCCTCCACGGGTTGGGATTGTAGAGCCATGCCTTAGGCATTACATAATCATGTGGGAGGCATTCTAGATCAGTATCTGTAATAGTTCAATTTATTTTCAAGAACCTAGGCAGACAAAGCGGCTGCGGATTTTGATGACTATACAAGAATGTTAGTAAATCTTATTAAGTCAGTGGTGTCCCTATCCTGCTCCTGAAGTCCTGACATTCTGTAGAGTTTAGCTACTTGCTACAATACACCTGCCTGAAAGTTTCTAGTGAATGTCCTGAAGACCTTGATTAGCCATTTCTTGTGTTTCTAATTAGGGTTGAAGCTAAATCAGAGATTGTCTTAGTATTTAGAAGTTGAGGGTCTGTATTACTTACTATTAGAGACACCATAACAGTCAACCTTAATCATGTGTGCCTTGATAACCAATCACATTACAGCCTTGATGTTTTTGAATTTCAGTCAGAGTTGTGCGACACTCAATCACCATTTACGGATAGCATAGGAATGAATGAGTAGTGCTATTAGCTGAATCCCATCTGTCACAAAAAGCCAGTGACTTCTCTTATATTATATTCTCTTATACTTCTCTTTATTTTTTTATTGGTAAACTCTAAAAATAGTTCAATCAAAAACTATTGTTTAGTGTAAAACACTCCTAAAATAACACAAAATCAAAAAAATTCATTAAATTATGAGGTTTTTCCTCAAAAAAGCTGTTTATTCAGCATAGTAAAGCCCCTCCTCCATTGACATCCATTAAAAAAAAAAGAGAAACGCATCTGGGGCCATAAAAGGTTTAGACTAGTCATATAATTATTTTTTCTTTAAGACTGGTGAATTTTTTTTACATTTGGTTACATAAAAACTTAGATTAGTCTAAGTTGAATCCAAAATATAAGACTGATTACCCTTTGGTTAACTACTAGTTCTTAAGACACTGTCTTAACATAAAGGCTAAGTTTATGCAACTGGCCCCAGGTCTCCTTCCCTTAGTGTTAGCATTAGCCGTTACGCATTTTTGGCTAAAGGTTGCATGCTTGCCTTCCAGTGGCTTTTGCTAAAATCTATAGGACAGTAGTGCTCAAAGAGCAGAATTTAGACAAACTGGTCCAAGATGCTAAAATAAACAATCAGCAATGCAGAAACCCACAAAAGGAAGCATTTCAGGCTGTAAATGCTGTTGTAAAAAAAAAAAAAAATCATACATTTATTCCACAACCTAAAGTATCTTTATCATGATTTTTAAACGTTTGTAGTATTAATTCATTTAGTTGTAAATCTCATAAATATATATATATATATATATATATATATATATATATATATATATATATATACATACATACATAAACAGAATAAGAGCTTGACTTTTCTTAAAAGACAGCTAAAAATATCAAGGTTCTATAATATAATTTTCTGGAGAACCACAGAGGTTCTGCTGTGTTTGATCAGGGTTGGAGGCAAATTCTACTGGACAGCATTTCTTGATGGAGCCAATATGGGCATCAGGTAAAGGTAATTTGCCCCAGTACAATTCCATAAAAGATATGGGCTGATTAAGATAGGGTTGATGTAGAACAAACATTTTTGGGGCCAATAGCTCAAACCCATATCATGCTTGCATTGGTCTCAACATGAAATATTGGCTGGGAGTCACCCACCCAGTATAGTCCATACTGAAAATATATTATTGGTTGGTTTTATACTTACATCTTTGTTGTGCTTGTTTACTTTATCCTCATAGTTGTATCTCTCTTCATCTACTACATCGATTTTGGCATAGAGTTGCTCACACAGATTCTGAAAATGAATATGCAACATAAATACAGCTGGTCAGAGATTTGACAAATAATAAATGAAGCTAAACCGCACATTTTGTCTTCAAGAAAATGTTTTTTTCTGACTAAGTACATCACCTGTAACTCTGCCAGAGAGAGTCCAGAAAGCTGCAAAGGAGGGTGTTTTTCTATGAGGTAGCAATTTTTCTCTTCTTCCCTGTCCTGTTTTTCTTTCTCCAAATCCTCTATCGCTCTGTTTAGAAGCATTATCTGATTAAAGAAGGAAGAGGAGTTTTATAACAATTTCACAACAAAGTTGGAAATAACGTAGGTAAAACAAAGTAGGTAATCCAACCTTCAAAGAAAGTTTTCGAGATGCTGAAATTTTTGACTTGGGCTGTTAAATAAAGAAAGGGAAATGAGATGTAGATACACAGCCATATGAGTAAAATATTGCTTAGAATGCCTTTTAAAATGATTAAGACATACTTTGTTGTCCATTTTTGGATTTCCAGGCCTTCGTATCTGGCAAATGACAATTTAAATTAAGCAGAAACATTTAAATGTGAAAATAAGTATTGGTTTGATTAGTTTTGAAAATAGTATTGAAAACAACTGCTTACCGGACTGCCAGTATCAATAGTTGAGGTACATAAAAAAGAGGAAATAATCATCAGTAAGGCATTTTGAGTAATCAAGCTATTTGACTTAAGTAATTCAAAACATTTATTGATCACTAAATAGTGATAAAATGCATTTTGATTGGCTAATGAGTTTCACAGAATGTAATGCTGTATGTTTATGCCCTGTGAACATCAAATGTTGAATAATCTTTTTTTTTTTTTAAAGGTACTTACTCTCCCATTTTGCCGCCTTGCTGAACTACTAAAAATAAATTCAACCAGAGATTTTAGATGAAACCTAAAATATTAATGCATAATTAATAATAACAAAAAAAACAGTAAATTTAACAGACACTTATGACAAATTTTAAGCTAAATCAGTTATTAAAAGTATTTATGTCATACCTGGTTTCAATCTGGCTGATGGTCATGGACAGAAGACAGAACAACAGGGTGTTGAGACAAAGGGATTTTATAGTCCAGCCACCACTGGCTGGCAGATATAGTGTCTGTCACCAGGAATGCCTTGGCAGTGTTCTACAGAAATATCACCAACTGCAAAGCTGTGACTATACGACAGTACATAAGAATACACAACGACTTTTCTTTGGATTGAAGTTGAGTTCATAAACACACATTATACACACAAAATATCAACTCCATCACATGCAAATGTACAGTATTAACTTATGTGCAAAAAAAAACAATAGTGCAGTAACGTGCAAATTGAGTGCAACTACATGATAAAAATAGCAGCTGTAACAGTAACAGATGTGCAAATTGAGATGAGGCTACATGAGTAATATTAACAGATATACAATGGTAGTAATAACAGCAATAACATTACAAATGTTCAATGAGATGAAGCAATTTGAACCGGTTGTTCTCTGAGATAGATAAGTCCACTAGCTAGCTACCTGTTTAAGAGTCTAATAGGTGAGGGGAAGTTCCTTAATCTGGAATTCCTGCAATTTACACTCCTATACCGCCGTCCTGAGGAAAGAGTGTGAACAGTCTGTGTTGGGGGTGGGTGGGGTCTTTAATGATCGAATTTGTTTTATATTCTAATTTGTTGAGATTGTGAATTGGTGGGTTTTTGTTAAATGTGACCCAGAATCGTCACAATTAAAAGAACCAAAGACTTAAACTACTTCAGTCTTTGTGCATTAAATTTATTTAATACACGTTTCACAATTTGTGTTGAATTACTGAAATAAATTAACTTTTCCACGACATTCTAATTTATTGAGATGCACCTGTATATCACAGGCTAGAGCCCCGTCCACGAGATCCCTCTATGCCCTTAAATGGTTGGTCTTCTCCGCCTGGTGCACAACCCGGCATGAAGACTCAACTTCCTGTGACATATCGGTGATATTGTCCACCCTACAAGAGCAGTTAGATAAGGGCCGTTCCCCTTCCATGCTCAAGATCTATGTGGCAATTATAGCAGTTTTCCACGCTCCTATAGCCTAACAGTTTGTGGGCCGGAACAACCTATTTGCTCGTTTCCTGAGGGGTCCAGGGGATTCAATCCACCTCTGCCCCTACCGTCCCTACGTTGAGCCCTGCCTGCCTTGAATTTGGTTATCGGCGCTTCCTCCTTTGGTGAAAGACCAGGAGTTAAATCTTCTCTGCCTGTCAGTGCACTGAGAATTTGCATCAAACATTCCGCCCCATTCAGTCATTCAGAACAACTCTTTGAATACTTTGGCGGCCGCACCAAAGGGTCCCCGGTCACAAAGCAGAGAATTTCTCGATGGTTAGTTGACGCTATTGTGCTACCGTACTCCTCCTGCAAAGCCCCATAGGAGTTAGAACCCATTCCACTTGGGGCGTGGCATCATCTTAGGCGTGGTCTAGTGGTGTGTCCATGGCAGACATTTGTTCTGCGGCCGGCTGGGCCTCGCTGTCCACATTCACCAAGTTCAATAGCGTGGATGTTACAGGCTCGGATCCTATCTGCTTAAAGGAGCATGCACCCACTTAGGGCAAGTATATTCCTTGTACACTCTTGGACCTTTCAGAAGTGCTGAGGCTGTACAGAATTATTTGGAATGATTGCCTCCTGCAGGGCTCACCCTGCTTATACCTGGTCCCTCTGTTCCTTAAATGTTCAAGGCCAGTTCTTCCCAGTCATTCCTCTTTCATGGTACAGCATGATTGTATTGGTTCTGCACAAGCGTCTAGCGATGCAGTACAAGTGTAGTATCAAAGGGAACGTACTCAGTTACTAACATAACCTTGGTTCGCTGAGATACTGCACGACTCAATTTTTTTTGCTTCTGTCAAATTTACCTGAAATCCTATGGCGAAATCCCCACTTATATAGCCAGATGGCCCTGCCCATTCTGGCAGGCTCTGGCAGGCTTCTTTTACTGAATCATCATTGGTATTACATGCAGCAGCCATTTCGTTTTTCTGTTGCAACAGGAACTACTTAAAATTAAAGAGATTGTAAAAAAGTATTGTTGATGTTTCACTAAATCACAGATTCATGTCAGTTAAAACCATGTCTCAAGAAGTGAAAAATGTTTTCATGATTAAAGTCAAAATGACATTGTTTTCACCTGTTAACAAGAGAAGATCATTATAAGCTTGCAGAAAGGTATGCAGTACCAGTTGTAACCCACATGCCTGTTACGCACAGTTCAGAAGTTTAACAACCTAGAGGTCAAACGTAATATATATAAAAATTGCTCAATGCATCACTGCCTTTCAACACCTGTCAACATAAAACCACAATGAGGCAGATTATGTAAGATTTGAAGGATTTGGTGGTTCACAATTAAGTAAAACAAGTATTTGGAAAGGATCTGGACAAAAATGAATTATTTTGATAAATCAAATGTTATTAATTCATTGTATAAAATAAGTACAAAATGTAAGAAGCATATGTGTGCAAAATCCATCCCACAAGAGATAACAAACCGCATAATTACATTGTAACTATTCCAGTGTAACTGCTTTTCAGTCAACACCTTTTTTTTTTGTTTTGGTTCATTTTAAAAGATACTGTAAGAAGATCTTTCAATATCAACTTGACTTGTATTTACTTAACCAGAAAAATGACTTTATTACAATATCAGGTTTCATTTAATCTGGAAATGCCTTTAAAACGTTTAGTCATCATTTATTTGAACATGAAAATGTGTATTGATGTTCAATCAAAAAGATATAAATAAAAAGATTCATTGTGTGTGTGTGTGTGTGTGTGTGTGTGTGTATATATATATATATATATATAGTTATTATTATTATATGTATATTATGTATATATTATTCTATTAAATAGCACAGTACTACAGTTTTACAGCCAAATACTAGAATGAACAATGTTGTCTATATTATAATGGATTTATTTTATCAGAAGCTTTAAAATGTATTCATTCAGTAATTAGCTTTTTAATGTTACTACTGTACAGTCAGCCAGTCAATACTACTGTAAAAAAAAACTACATTACTGTACATTTTTACTAAAAAAATTATTTAAAAAATATATTAAAGATTTAAAATAGTTTTAAATTTTAAACTATTTAATATATATAAAAACTTGAAATTAATATATTAAATTTTAGTTATGACATAGTTAAAAGCAGATAGTAAGTAATTAGCAGCTGTTAGTTCATCCAAAACATATAATTCTGTCATCGTTTCTTCACTTTCACATCGTTCCAAACTTGTTGGACTTCATGCTGCAGCATTTAACAATACCCACATTCAGAGTCCTGTGATTATAAGCAATCTTAAAATCTTCAGTCAGGCAGCTTTTACATGATCTATCAGCCTGGATTCAGATTCTAAATATAGGCTAAACCTCTACATTACTCATTATGACTGATCATGTTATAGTCCAAGATCTCCTTCTGCTGGTGGACAAGGGTGTGTACAATAATGTTTACTGTTATTTGTACTATTTGCATTTTTTGTACATCTTATTGTGTACCAGCATACCGTATCTCACGATGGGATGCAATGCACTTCCCTTCATTTGTAGTGTGTAGTATGGACCAGAAGTGATATCAACCACTTATTACTGTTATTTATTTATTTAATTTAAGTACACTTCTTATTGAGTAGTGTGCAGTATGGAGTATATACCCCTTGCAATTTAATTAGCTTAGTTAAGTGCATTGCATCGTTTAAAGGTATTTTTAAGAATTTTTTCAGATACATCCACGTGATATTCTCAGCATTGTTATTAACGACAGGAATTTTTTTTTATCATGTTATGCACCACTACATCCTGTGTGGATATAAAATATACCCTAAAAGGATATAAGCAGCATTCTAGTTGACAAGAACAAGTAGAAGGTTAAATTATATATATTATATAATTTTATAAAAATAAATGTATTTCAAACAATTCATTATCATCAGTGGGCACAGTCACAAAGTAGAGTCATGACAACTAAAAAAGTCTGTGTTATCTTAAAATTGCTCAATAGCACGCAGTCGTGAGAATTTTTTTTTTTTTATTTTTTTTTAATAAATAAAATTTAGATTTAATGTTAGAAATAAATGGGATATAATGTTGACAGTTTTTATTCATTATTTTTAATTAAATACCCACTCGCTTAAAAAACATAAGAGCCATCAAGGCAGTTTTATGCTAATGGTAACAATAAGAAACATCTCTAAAATATAGTACAGTGTTAATATGAAGCAATTTTCTGTGCTAACTTTCACATGTGTTTACTGGTATTTTGAATACACGCTGCGTTGTGCTTTGTTTTGGGATTAAAGGAAATGCCTATAAACCTAATATATATCTTCCAGAACATTGTTTGCTTTCTATTTTTTTCTTATATTGTAGGATGCACAAAATATTTGTGTGAGATTATAATATGCTTTTATAATATGCCCGTTTCTGGAAAAAAAAATATGTAATAAATTGTAAATGAAAAATAGAACATTTTAATTATTAAATGAATATGGGGGAAATTGGGAAGACATATTTAGATATATGTTTAGCATGTTATGGATGACAAGCTAATGTGTTATTATAGGAAATAAACAAAAACATTTGCTTATTTAGTTGCTATAGCACAACATGTAAAATATTCCAATATGGTTAAGTTGACCCCCTACCAAATGTGTAATATTATAAATGACCTTTGATATAATTCCTATTAATGTTTGTATATTTTTTTAAATGTAAAATACTGAATCAACTATTCTATTTAAAATTTTATTTTGACAATTTAGTTGTAAAATCAAATAGCCGATGAAAGACAAAGCAGAATCCCAAAAAAGAGATTAATTTGGTAATAAGGTAAAATTAGTAAATGACTCATGTACAGGCATATGAATATTTACATAATACACTCTTAAAAATAAAGGCTCCAGAAGGGTGTTTTTGCAGTGCTGCCAGAGAAGAACCATTTTTGGTTAACTAAAGAACCTTTCAGTGAACTTTGTTATTATTATTATTATTTTGAAGAACATTTGAAAAAATCTAAAGAACCTTTTTTGACCATAAAGATCCTTTTTCTGCATTTGAAAGGTTCTATGGATGTTAAAGGTTCTTCATGGAACCACTGATGCCAATAAAGAAACTTTATTTTTAAAAGTGTACTGTAATCACCCATATTTTAATTGAATATTTCATAATAGCAACAGTATGAATGAAGATTTAATGATTTCACTCAATTAACCAATAGGCTTTAATTAAAGCAAAGATGTTTGAAATAATTCATGGAAATATTAGACTGAATAATAACCCCTTTAATTACCTAAGTATGACATTTAAAAATAACACTATTACTGTTACTTCAAAATAAGAATCTGTAACTTTTGTTCCACAAATCCAAAAACACTGATGTGTTGTGAAGAAATTTTTTTTACAAATCTTCATTTTACCCCGTCTTACCCTAAACTGTATGACTCAAAGTAGGAAAGTATCTGAGGCCTAGCCTATAGAAACTGGGGAAAAGACACTTTGCACTGACCAAAACATGTTTGTTACAAAAAGTACAATGTTTCTGATCATCCGCACAGCGTACTGTTTCACAGTACCATTTTTAGGCAGCATACGGTGTAAAACGTACCGTGGCCAGGAAGTGCAAAACAACATTACGAAGTGTAAAACACTTTTACGAAGCTCGAGACAAATTTACATTTTGTAAAACATTTTTACCTATCATAAAACACAATTACATGGGAAAAAAAAACACTTTTACCAAGGACGAAACAAATTTACATTTTAGAAAACAAATTAACAATAACTATATATTATAGATCAGTGGAATGAAACAAACACACAAAGACACACTCTAAAAGGTGTTGGAATGTACCACACACCGGAAGTGACGCGGTAAAAGGTGTTGCTGGTGAGCGCGGTAAATTCGTGTTGTGGTTGTGGAGTAAATGGCGTAAATAAAGTTTATGGTGACCGAACATGGACTGCGGCGGAGGGATGTTTTGCGGCAAACACATGAGCAGCTTAACGCGTTTTTTCTTTACGTGTGGTCGGTGTTTGGAGTTTCTAAAGGACGCGGACCAGACGGAAACACCAGACATACTGCATCTACGAAACCTCGGTGTCATCCCCATGAGACTGAGGACTGATTGCGGCACCATCACAGTGACTACTACTCTGGTGTACGGTTCATCTATAAATAACCAGCGTATTGAGTCCTGGTGGTCTATATTTAGAAAGGGAAGGTGAGTGGTCTTCAGAAAGGGTCATTGCATCTTTTGGTCATTCGATTTTTCTTCTCAGGAACGAGTAATGAAAAACAAAAAATGAGCACAATAAAGATCAATACAAAATGTAAAACAAATACAGCCCGCCAAGAAAAGTAGTTGTTCCTGAAAAGAAAATCGGATGACCAAAAGATGCAGACCATACATTTCATTACGACTAACCTTTGATTTTATTATTCAAACATATGTGTATATGCTTAAAAGTATAACTACAATTTGTATCAATTTCTATAGGTCTCAGTTCTGGATGGAGTTATTTGCAGACCTTAGAGAAGCCGGATACTTCAACGGGAGTCATGAGCATCAGTGCCTATTGAGATATTGCTTTGGTGATGTTATTCAGAAGGACTTGGATGAGTGTGTGAGACTGTGGAACAGTCACAGGATTCGCCCTTCCAGAACAGCAGCATGTCCAGGAGGAGTGCCCAATGAACTCTACTACTTACCACACAGGTGATACATTGGTAATAAACAGATAAAAGTATTATTCTAAAGTTTTAGCTTAAATGAAAAGAAATTCTTATGTCTTCTATTTAACATAGGTTTGGCTCCAGAGACTGCGGATTTCAAATTGAACAGGCTGAACTGGATGCCCTTCCTGAGGCTAGCCTGTCAATGGCTCCTTGTGGGGACCCAAACATGCAGGAGTACTTGGACTTTGCCATGGAACGCAATCAGTTACAAAAGCCAGAGAACTGGGAGTCTGCATCAGAACTGTACATGAAACTAAAAGAAATGGCTCAGCTATGAAATGATCAAAAAGGGAGGGGTTTTTGTAGTGGTGGAATACTGCCGCCTGTCTGAACAGAATGTTTATGAATCTGTCACCCACAGCTTAATTGTTTAAGTGTGAAGTAAATTAATCAAAAAGAGTATATAAAGTATTTATTAAATTTTTGTAGTATAGAAAACAAAACTTCTTGAACTACTTGTTTCTTTATCTAAAACAGTGATTCACAAAGGGAACCCAGTTTGAGAGTCACGAATCTAAAACATTTCCAAAATGTTAACGGTGAGAAAAAAAAAACATGCTCACATACTGTTACATTATAAAAACAATTTGGGCAACTGCACTTTAAAGTGAACCTTTAACAACAACAATGTTTTCAGAGTTTTAACTCTAGGGATCATCCGTAATTTAGCTTAAAAACAGCCAAATCCTGGACTGTTTTGAATTCCAAAGTCCATTTGTGACTTAAACAAAGTGTATGAGTCTAGGAGTGGTAATTTCAAGGAGATTGTACATGTATTTGCCATTGTGAACGCAGAGTCATCCAGGAACTCTATTTGTGGCAGTGGTTCCAAGCCAGATGGGGGAAGTGAAGACAGCCCAGTAGCAAACATCAAAACATCTTGCACAGACACAGCAGCCTGGCCTTCTGCAAAGAAAAACAATTCAGATACATAATTAGTGGTTCAAGCTCGAAGAGCTGAAACCCTTTTGTAATTGTACTGATTTTTATTACTTGGAGTTTTTCATTATTATAAGTTTTACGGCTCTGTAATCACGTGATGCATATCATTTGTTAGATATCCTTATACTGAACAACTTTGCCTCAAGAACTATTGCTGTCAATCAAAAAATTCACCAAAAACTTAAAAACATACTAAAAACAAACATTCCCAAACTATTCCCAAATCGCATTTTTTTTTCCCCAATCGCAACAAAGCCAGTGCAGTACAATTCTCTGGGCTCTCTAGATCAATAATTATCTAAAAAAAGTTGAACTTTACCATTTGGGTAGCCATAACAGGGTCATTTAGAAAATGGGTGTGGTAAAACACTCAAAAGCCTATAAATCCTAAACGAAAACTCTGAATTTCACAAAAATTGGTGAGCATATGAGACATAACATTCTAAAGAAGCATGCAAAATTTCATGGAGATCGGACCATAGGTGGCACTATAACTTTCAAAAAGCTTTGAAAACAATATAATTCCTATGGTAAACTGCCTGTAATGGTCTTTTCCTTCTGTGATTTAGGTGGTTACATTATTGCTAAATAAAACTTAATGTCTTTTGATGCTTATGTGCTTAAAGGCTGGAAATGCTTGAACCCCGATAAATGCTGCTTGCAGCTTTAATTGCCATGTGTTTTCTTAACTAGTTATAAAAAAAAAAAACTAACCAACCCTTTACAATCAAGGAGATAGTCTGCCCAGTAGCCCATGGTTTGACTTTCTTTAAGTCTTCGATTACTCCCCGAAGGACTGAGGTCAGGTTTGAAGAGTATCTCAAGGTCAAAAGCAGTGAGGGCAGGGGCAGGGGCCAGCAAAGTAGGGTGTGGGTGTAGTGCAGTCAAAATCTCCAGGGTTGAAAGACCCTCCCTGAATCTACAGAGTGAACACAAACATTGTTTCACTGCTGTGTAGTGGCAATTGAATTTATATTTAAAGAAAACTATTAAATATTATTTTCTCTACAATTACTATCCACCTTAACAAACGTACATTTGGCAGGGGGAATCGTGTTGAAAACTGATTTAAAAAACCCTATTTTCACATTGCACATTAAAAGTTAATTGTTACAAACTAGATATTACACATAGAAACAGAAGACTAGAATGACATTGAGCACTTACAAACTCTACAACCCACAAACACTACACAAAAAATTCACTTTTTCAAAACTTTGTATATGCACAATACGTCAATGACAAAGCTAAAACAGTTTTTTAGAAATTGTAGCCAATTTAAAAAAAATAAAATAAAAAAAATGAAATATCACATTCACTGTTAATGAACCCTTTTCTCAGTATGCTGTTGAACCACCTTTGGAATAATTCCAGCCTTGATTCCTCGTGTATGAAGCTTCAGGCTTTACGCACCCATCAACATCAGCACACTCTTATATCTGATTTTATATTATATATTATATCTGCTGTTATATTATATAATAACACAAATAAACCAATAATTCAATTCAATTTTATTTATAGTATCAAATCATAACGTGTCATCTCAAGACACTTTACAGATAGAGTAAGTCTAGACCACACTCTATAATATACAAAGACCCAACAATTCTAGTAATTCCCACCACACCAATCAGGGCAGGAATAGATTCAGATGTAAATGACACTGGCACAGAATGGAGCAGGTAGTTGGATAAACAGCAGCAAGTTATCAAGGGTTTGATGGATCAAGTGAGCCTCAAACCATCACTCCGCTGCCAGATGTGCAGTAGAGGTGGATGGATCACTTTAAGAGGTAACTGGACTGATTTTCCTCTTGAACTCTGTGGAGGAGTTAGTCAGGAGGAAAAACCTGAGATCTAATTTCTGTTTTTGCCTTGTCATTATGATGTATTGTGTGTAGATTGATGAGGAAAAAGATGAATCTATAAGGTGTGTAGACTTAATGAAGGCACTGTAGTTTGACAAGGCACAGAATGAAGCGACATCACATAGTTGAAATACACTAAGTTACAAATTCTGTCACAGTGACAAATTAGTAACGGATATACATGCTTGCATAAACCAAAGATGGGGACCCTGAGGTATTTCAAACTAAAAATTCTTATATAAATACATAAAAAAGAAGAAAATCTCATCACTACAAATATCATCTTACCTGTCAATTACAGATGTTAATTACTCTACTGTTAGTGTTATCTGTATGCACCGGGGTTTGAGAGTAACGCAATTTCGATTCTCTGTATGTATGTACTGTACATGTGGAAGAATTGACAATAAAGCGGACTTGACTTGACTTGATGAGTTGCAGTCAATAATATACCATTGGAGGTAGTCTGAAACAATTTCTCTCTTTTCTTCCACAGTAGCCACATGTCTCAGACAACCTGCTGTCTGTAACATTGTGCTGTGTCTCATCATACATTCGTGCAGAGCATCCAATGAAGCAGCATTCTCAATCTGAAACACATGAAAAGGAGCATAAACACCCCAGTCAATAACTGTAAGCACTGTATCTCTTTGCCTTTTTTTTTTTTTTTTATGAGATACATACACAGCATAATGTAATCTTACACCATAAAAAACTAATAAATTAATGAAACAAATTCTGTACTGGATATAGGAAGTAAACTGTCTCAAAACACTGCAGGAACTATGTAAAACTCTGCCCTACTGTACTGTAGCCTTATGCTATTCTCACATCTGGCAAAGCTTTCCCTATTTCTTCATCAGTTATTAAATTAACTGGTGCTTTGAATGAAGGCTGGCCTGCAAGATAATGTACAAGATCTTTCGACAGGAAATGGGGTCCTGGACCTCCGTGCACTACTGACACAGAAATCCTCTTTCCTGCCAGGTAGTATTCATCCTCCCTAACCGCTGTGAATGAATTCATATTGCAAAATTAAAACAATGCATTATATACTGTAATATACAAGCATTTGTCATGTGATATATATGGTCAATGATCATTAACCAACCATTAGTATCCTATAGTACACATCTAACCCATATGCATACCATTTGCATTGTAGACCAAGAATCGATGTCCTTCTGGTCCATCAAAAATGGGCCGGTCTTTTAGATGTTTCATTAGTAGAGTTAAAAACTCGCGTCTCGGACCACCAGTGTCAATTCCCTCTTCCAGAACACCAATATCATCAGTAAATTTGACCAGCATTTCACAGGTTTCAGAATATGTTGTACGCTTGAAACCTCTGACTGCCCCATCCCAAACATTAGCCCTTGAGATGTTGAACCTGCGGACTCTTTTATGATCAATAGTAAGTGACAGGTTTGCTACGATGTCAGGTAATGTAATGTCCATCTCTGTAATGAGAAAAAGTGACTTAATTTGTGGATATTCCAGATATATCAGAACTATTGTACAGTGAAAAAACAGGAGTGCTAGTCAAAAGCTGTCATATTAAATTGCTGTCTGTTGGAAATTCTTCACATTGACAGCAACCGGCTCTTCGTCCTCTTGCTCAACATTTGGTGAATACAGGTCTGTGTATTTCCTGTTGGGAAATTATCATTTCCATGTTAAAACATCTTACAAACAAAAATGTCCTCCCCATGTAATCAGTTAAATGAATTTAAATTATGTCAGTCATTATGATTTTTTTTTTTTATTATTTACCTGTAGCAATAATTTTTTCTGGATTTTTTTCAGGTGGATCCAGATCCTCAGCATCAGATATTACTATCTGAAAAAAAGATTATTTTGTTATAAATCAAATTACACATATGGTATTTTCTGTCACATATGGTATTTTCTGTGTTTTAGACATCTTAAACCAGCAGGTGTCCTTCAGGCCTACAGTCAAATCATGTAAATATTATGTATATACCAAGATACAGCCAAGATTTCTATTGGTTGATTACCACTAGAAAAAAAAAAACATTGTCTCTCATTACATCCCCCCACTTCATTCTCACATGTTTTTTTTAATGGTTTGGTTCATTTGTCATTTGTGTTTATTCACCTGCAAGAGCTTATTGTTATGTTTTTAGGACACACCAATAAGATCTTGCAGGTGAATTAAGTAAAGCTCACACAAGCAGCTGTGGGTCCTTTAGGTAGGGAGCGAGGGGGCACCTCAGTCAGTTACAGAAACAGCCGATAGCATGTAGCAACGTTGAGCTTATGTGCGGTCTTGCTGTATTTCCAGGTGAACAAAAGTGTTAAAACATCTCTAAAAAAGCAATATAAATGTATAATGTTTATGTGAATAAGTAGTGAAATATCTGCTAGTAGTTTTATCACAATTTTGTGAGTTAAATGGAAAAAAAAAAGTTAAATTGCCCTTTACCTGGTAGTGAAAGCCCTGTAGCCCAATAAGATATGAGTTATTATTATTATTTCCAGTAAAGGAGTAAAGAAATAATTTCAACCCATGCATGCCTGAAAGTTCCTTTGTGTACAAGTGTGCAACACCTACCTTTCATCTTCCAGTTTGAGTTTGGGAGTACTTTGAGTTTGTGGTTCAAAAACCTGAGAGGAAACAGATAAAATTATCAACAATTTTTAACAGCTTCCATTATTGTTCCATTACCACATACAGCATATATCAATGCTGAATGGTTTTCTGTGTTACTGTATAATAGTTACTGCAAAACAATCTAAACAAACCTTTTTCAACTAAATTATTGACCAGGACAAAGATGTTATGCATAAAATCCAATGTACATCTAATAAATAAATACAAACATACATAAATATTTAAAAAAAAATAGAAAAAAATTAATCAAACAAACATTATCTATCCTCCAGCAGTGTATCAACATATGTAAAAATATTGAATCATGAGATCCACTAACCTCTTTTATAGTGTTTTTCTAGACAAATGAAAAAAGTGATCCTGGAATATGCCTTTCCTATTTCCTTTTTATATTCTGCCAATTTGAATGGCCTTTCTGACCCAGGCACATGGACCACCTCTGAGCAGTCTGGATACAAAAGGACGTAAGGTCCTTCGTGCATGTCCTTGTTAAATGTTCTCATTTTCTGTACAGCTTGTTTCAGTAGATCAGGTGCTGCTACCTCCGGGTCTGTAAATAACGGGTGTTTTAAATCGGTTCCATCAGTTTCATGTGGCGCCATCAATCCTACATTTATCTAGTAAAATAACAAAGATATATAATTAATGTATACATAGGTAAAATAAATATACACATACACACAAATACATATAGAGCATTGGAAAATTGTATAGGACGGTCAGTACAACTTACCTGGACGTGTTTTCTTTCTTTAGGCTTAAATCTTCCTTTTGGTTAATTTGTTTTCTAAAATGTAAATTTGTTTCATCCTTGGTAAAAGTGTTTTTCCCATGTAATTGTGTTTTATGATAGGTAAAAATGTTTTACAAAATGTAAATTTGTCTCGAGCTTCGTAAAAGTGTTTTACACTTCGTAATGTTGTTTTGCACTTCCCGGCCACGGTAAAAAAAAAAACGTGCAGTATGCACAGCCGTTTTCATGTGACTACATTAACCAGAAGGAGGCAGCACCGTAACAAATAATGAGGGCAGTGATGTGTACTAAAGCAGTCACAAACTAAGCTTTGTCTCTCACTTACTCGGAAGATTACATCGGAGATGGCCAGGTTGAGAGGGACTGCCTAAAAATTCATTTGCATAGCAGGACACAGAAATGGGCCGTGATGTGGTGTTAAAGACATTATGAATCCGGCTAGCGCAGGGATCAGATTTGTTGGAGAGTTCAAGACGGTTTGCATTAGGGGTGATGGGGGCAGAAGATATCTGGATCCCGTATAAAATCCCGTGAGATTCCTCCTGCTGGGCCAGACGGAACCGATGAAGGCGATCGCATCCGCCGCATCCCAGAAGAAGTTGACCGTGATTGTGAGCGCATTCATCAGCGAAGCAGCAATGCATGGAATGAGGAGGAATTTGATGCGTGCATGAAAATCTAACACTGGTACACCGCTGCTGGCCTCTTTCACAGCGCGTAATGGGAATAGCAGGATAACGGTATCTCAGCGGCGTGTTGCTCCTAATGGCAGCGGTACCGAAATAAACGGCTCAGCCGTGAGCACGTTTTTGAACTAACGTTAGGCATTTGTCTGATCAGATCGGCAGAATGGTGTCTTTGAGATGTCACCGGAGCAAGTATATATGGGCCACTCTGGGTGTTTTGGCGTTGTTGTGGCTCTACATCTTCCCTGTGTACAGGATCCCCAGCGACAAGGAAATGGTGGATGAGGTACTGCGGCAGGGACAAACGTGGAGCAGAAACCAAACCGGAGTAGATCTGTACAGGTAACGTTATTTCAGTGCGTTTTGATTCGTCGCATTCAAGAGCCATTCATTGTGAGCGCATCTGTAATGCGCATGGCCACACATCTGAGATAAATTGGTACCCGTGACAGGATTTGAAATGACGTGTAACTGTAATTACGTAAATGGAGCGGTTGCAGTCAGTATCTCATCCATGTAATCTAGCTCTTATGCTGATTTATGAGTATCGCAGAGTGCAGAAATCTCCCCTGAAAATCGATCAAGAGAACGCACATGCGCAGAGAGGTTTGAAACGTGATCTGTCCCCGCTCTGAACTCAATAGTGAAGGCAGGTCTTTGTGACGTCACAAAGAGGCTGATTCAGTTATTTTTCTCTGACTTTGTATTAAAATTTGTTGCGACAACTGTAGCAAAATATTGTTCTGTCAGCATATCATACTTTATTATTATTAAATTAGAAATAAGTCTGTTGAACAATAGAAAATATCTGCTGCAAAACATTACTTGAAGAAGAAAAAAGTCTTTATTTACCTTTACAAAAACTGGCAGATATTTGTTGTTCTTGTAATCATAGATGCACTTTATTTTGATACATTTCATTGTGGCCCCTTTCAATAATTCCTTAAATTTTCTTTACTTGGACTTAAAAAGTCTTAACTTTTACTTCACAAAACCTGCAGACTTGCAAACTTCCTTTTTGCTGAATAAAATACTTTGTGCTTTCAAAAATGTGTATTTGTTCCCAGTCAATTTTAATGGACTATTTCAAAAGCCTTTACTTCTGCTTCCCATAATCAGTGTCATAAAATCAAATTTTCTTTCTTGACAGGAAACTGTTGACAGAATGCTGCGACCCAAAGAGGATGTTTGCTGTTACTAAGGAGAACTCGCCAATAGGCAAAGTCTTGTGGTACGATGGAGAGATCTACCATTATCACACGGTCACCAATGAAACCTACCCAATCTTTGTTCAGGTACTGTCTTTCATAAAAGTTAATGCTACATCTTTATGCTGGGATATAGATCTATTAAGCGTGACTGGTGATTCTTGTGAAATCCAATTATTTATCTGAATCCAAATCTGGTATCAGCTTAACATTTTGTAACAATGTAAGGCTAAAAATATTAAAACTAATATTAAACAGATAGTACTTCCTTGTGTTGACTTCCTTGTATTTTCACATTAATTTGTCATCCTAACAGTTTTTAATGCATGACAGAAGAGTGTACTGTTCCAAATTCCTGTTAATTCAAGATTATATGCTCAATATGCACACACAAGTATGGTTAGCCAAAAATTCAGCAGAACCAAAACAAGAATTTTACACTGAATCAAGAGAGAGCCATTACTGTTGTTTCTTTCGGTATTAGTAGGTATCAAACAGTTGGTGGTTGCCATTGACTTCCATAGTATTTTTTTTCCTACTATGGAAGTCAATGGCAACCACCAACTGTTTGATTACCAGCAATCTTCAAAATATCTTCTTTTATGTTCAGTATAAGAAAGCAACTCATACAGGTTTGGAACGACATGATGGTGAGTAAATGATGACAGAATTTTCATTTTTGGGTGAACTATCCCTTTAAGGTGTTTTAAATCTAATTGAACATTTTTTTTTTTCAGTTACCTGAACTTACAGATAAATGTCTGGAATTTTTTATAATTATTAATGTGCAAGTGTTTGAAAGCGAAGCAGCTGGTCCCTTTTTTTTTTCTTTCCACCCACACTCTCCATGAAGCTCAGCACAGCACTCTGCCTTCTAAAAATAAACAGGCATGGGAGAGACACCCGCATGGGCCCTGATTGTCCTGTCCTGGGCACCATTCTGCCTTTCAGTCGCAGTGTTCCTCCTACACTGTCTCAGAGCCCATGCTCATTATTGATGGGCACACAAACACACAACACAATATCCTACACACACTCACACACCCGTGCTTCACTCTAATGTAGTTACACTGTGATCTTAGTACGTTTATTCAATGATGTATCTATGAGTTATGCAGCCATATTACTATGGATACAGTGTTTTTGTTTTTGTTTTTTTAAAAATGGGTCAATGAATAATTTTATAGTACATTTAGTCATCTTTTAATGGTTCTTTTGTGACCAGAAAAGCCATTAAAAAGATATTTTTTTACACGTACGTTCACTGTCATTCTCAGTATTATGTTTCAGCATACATCAGACTTACTGAAACTGAGTTTAACCATCTGCTTGTAATGTTTATCAGAACATTATTTATCAGTGATGCCAGATAAGACAGCACTGATCAGCTTCATTCTTCTAGGGATTTTTGCAGGACGTTTCACCAACTGGTGTCCAAAAGATTTGTTTTTTTAAAGTGGATTTACCTGTAATCATAGGTGTAGATCATTGCTTTAACTAAAAACGTCTTCCAGTAATGTTTGAGAATCGCAAACCCTGTAACAACAGATTAGAACATTTACAGGTTAAAATATACAGTAGTTCATTCCTGTCCTTTAATTAATTTAGAGAGTGCTGATATATAGTATAAACACAATGGAATGCTTCACTGTTTGTTCCGGACAGGCATATTTTTTTCAGTGATTTATGCTTCAGCCTTCTTAGCTATTTTGTTAGTGGGAAACTGAAAATAAACTGACCAGATGTTTCACTACATTGGTTCTTATTGTGGGAATGCCAGAATAACTGAAGAAAAGTTGAAGCATGCATTTCTCGTCTTTTTAACAACCCTTTGCAATGACAGCCCAAAGTGCCAACCCAATGTGCTTTTTCTAGCATTTTGCTGCATTATTCATTCATGATTCATTGCCATATTAAATTTGCTGCGTGTCATAGATGCCAATTTGAGATTACCTGTGAGATGGTAGGGATTGTTACCTGTAAGTATGAATTTGTAGCTTTAGATAAACTACATGGAAGAAAGAAAAGAGTGTAGGTTACAGTCTTTTATCATATTCCTTGTGACTAAATGGCCGTTTTTACGAAGGAAGAGGGTGTGGTAACAGATTAACAATTTACTTTGTTAATCTTTATTCTTTCACTCTCCTTGCATATTTACATTTAGCGACTTACAAATGAGGACAATGGAAGCAATCAAAGTCAACAAAAGAGCAATGATATGCAAGTGCTATAACAAGTCTCAGTTAGTGTAGCAAGGTTTTTTAAATCATGTAATATATATTATATGTATTTTTCCTAAATTCCATTTTATTTATTTTTCCAAATTCCATTTTTTCCGTTTTCATTTTTCTAGATTCTTTTTTTGTTTTAGTTTAGTTTTTTTTCCCATTTTAATTTTTCTCAACTACATTTTAATAGTTAAATTAAATTGTATTAATCAAAAAGCATGTCTAATTAATTAAAATCATTAAATGTATACATTTTCACATCAGTTTCACATCACTTAATTTTTACTATTAAACTATTTTACTATTTACTATTAAAATTAAAACATGGAAGAACTGTTTTGTGATTATCTCTTTAAAAATGTTTGTTTTTGACGGGTTGCTGTGAATACTTTTACAGGTCTGTGTATGTGATACTGATGATGCTAGTTTTACTCAAATCAAACGGTCAAATGCTCATGAAGTGACTCTCAGAGCAGTTCTGGAGATGTTGTTCATGTGTTTACGTCCACATTTAGTGAGACGGCAGATGCTGAAATCACCGCAAACGTCACGCGTGTGCGTAGGCATGTAATAAATGAAACCACGCGTCTGCATCATTCATTAACAGAGACTCGCAGAAAATGCAGGATTCATATTTAAATCGACTTTTGCGCCTTAATATTTAAAGATACTAATCCATATCACGATTTAATTAAAGTGTAATGACCTACTTTTGATTAATTCATTAAAAAAAATTAAAATTCCTTGACATTCTGCATTAAACTGTGAATTCCGTTTTTATGACTGGATTCCGACTGCATTTTCCGCATCACAGAAATCATAGTGCCCTACAACATAACAGATACATTCTGTATTAACACAAGTCTGTTAATTTTTAGTAGACCCAAGCCATATGTACTAGGGATCATAATGGGATACAGACTATGGGCTAAGCCTTTCTGCTCTGGACCATTAAGAAACAACCACCACTCGGAAGCTTAGCAACAGTGTATCAACTTCATGCCATGTACCCACAATATTCTAAAAAACTTGTAAGCACAACTAATTTTAAACAAAAAAAAGGTCATCTGCTTTGGATTTTTTGGCTTGTTCTTGGTTTGCCTATAACTCCAGTAGAAGGAAAATGTCTGAAGATGAGTGTTTAATTATGAATGTGTGAGATGAAATTGTGGCCTGTAATGCAAATTAATCGCCAGGGGGCTTACAATGGGTCTTTTCATCGATTCAGTTTTACTTAGAGGTTCACCACTCTTTGAAGCATATGAATATTGCAGTAACCTTGATTTGAATATGTATTCATCAAAAGAAACAAATGGAAATGTACTGTGTGTGTGAGACTCTTTATTGCTTTGACCCATTTGTGTAAATCACACTGTTTTTGTGTTGCTAGGATACACCATTGCAGCTTCCTCTGAAGAAGTGTTCAGTTGTGGGCAATGGAGGGGTCCTGAAACACAGTGGCTGTGGAAAAGAAATTGACCAAGCTGAATTTATCATGAGGTGAGAAATAATATTTGTTTATATTTGTTTATATTGTTTATATATATATATATTAGGGGTGGAACGGTACACAGATGTCACGGTTCGGTACGTACCTCGCTTCAGGGGGTCACGGTTCGGTACGATTTTGGTACAACAGGGAAAAAACAGTAAAAATCTACTATGCTCAGTTTCTTTTGATTTATTTTGAACAGACAGTAGTACAAATAAAAAAAAAAAATCCACCTAGATGTGAAAATACTAAATATTATTACATTGTTTTATATATATATATATATATATATATATATTATATATATATATATATATATATATATATATATATATATATATATATATATATATATATAATTTGGAGTACATATGTACATACAAGGAATAAATTCTTGAAATATATTTGATTCAGTTTACAGATAAGGGAGAGAAAAAACATAACGTAGCCTATATACGCAGAGTTTCAGTTAATTTCTGTGACACTTAATTTGTTCAAAGAAAGGAAACTCAAATGGCAGAAAGCGACATCCTATTTTTTTCTCTTTTTTACAAAAGAACAATGTTTTGTTTTCTCTATTTTACAAAAGCACAATGTTTTGTTTTCATTGTGAGTGTACACAAATAAAAGCAGACTTTAATAAAGTGATGCATTATTAATAAGACAATAAGTGTTTAAAGTTGATTCTGCTGGTATAAAGAAACAGTCAAAGTAATCGCCCTGGCGCATGCGCACACACACACACAGACACAAAACACATCAGTTCCAGCATTGCTTACTCGACAGCGCAGTTGGTACTTTATCAAAATAAAATACAGTGAACCATACATCAGCGCATCCACCTCTGTGTCACAGCTGGAACGTGATTGAAGTAAAAATCCTTTAATGTTAATTTACATAATAAATAATAGTTTAGCATTCAGATACGTTACATCGCAATTATGGAATATTTGGATTTGTGCCGAATGAGAGAGGAAGGATACACGACGCAAAGCTCCATTTCGCAAACAGTTGAGTGCACAAGCCTTTAAAGTATACTCCTTTGTCAGTCTGTGAGAGATGCATTCAGAGTCAGCACATGGTCACTGTCTAGTGGGCTTTGTTTTCAAGTGCGCATCTCATGGCATTCGCTGTTCTTCTACTGGAGGATGGTTATCAAACAGCAGTGCTTTGCTGCGGGCACCCCCTTCTGGGTTGGGGGTGAATTGCCTGTAGTTGTTGTAAGGCCTCATGCACCGAACCGAGATGTCCATACCATTATGGTTCGGTACGAATACATGTATCATTCCACCCCTAATATATATATATGTATATATACAGTGCCATGAAAAGGTTTTTGCCCCCTTCCTGCTTTCATAGAGAATATCGCTTTGGGTTTGAGACTTTAGTCTTTGCAACTTTACAGATCTTTATGCACCAAGAGCTTGTAACACTAAAAAAAGAGAAAGGAAAACTTGAAATCGCATCATATGACCCCATTAAGGGAAAAAAAGCTGTCCAAACCTACCTGACCCTATGTGAAAAAGTAACTGTTCCTATTAATCCTGTTAAATCATGAAAGAACTGTGATTAACCACATCATTTTAGAAAGCTGAGTCAAATTTCACTAGCCACACCCAGGCCTGATTACTGCCAGACCTGTTGAATCAAGAAATCACTTAAATAGAACCTCTCTGATAAAGTGAAGCATTAAAGAGCAACACCTCATGCTGTGAGCTAAAGAAATTCAAGGACAGATGAGAAACAAAATAGTTGACATGTATCAGTCTAGAAAGGGGTATAAAGCCATTTCTAAGGCTTTGGGACTCCAGCGAACCACGGTCAGAGCCATTATCCACAAATAAAGAAAACTTGGAACAGAGGAGAACCTTCCCAGGAGTGGCCAACCAACCAAAATTACTCCAAGAGCGCAACAAAGACTCATCCAGGAGGTCATAAAAGAACCCAGAACAACATCTAAAGAACTGCAGGCTTCACTTGCCTCATTTAAGGTCAGTGTTCATGATTCAAAAATAAGAAAGAGACTGGGCAAAAACCGCATCCATGGGAGAGTTCAAAGGCAGAAGCCATTGCTGACCAAAAAGAACACAAAGGCTCATCTCACATTTGCCAAAAAATATCTTGATTATCCCCAAGACTTTTGGGCAAATATTCTGTGTTAAGACAAAAGTTTTAACATTTTGGAAGGTGTGTGTCTGGTTACACCTGGCATAAAACCAACACTGGCATAAAACCAACAGTCCAAACAGTCAAACATGGTGGTGGTAATCTGATGATCTGGTGCTGCTTTGTTCAGGTTTTTTTGGAGCACTCTTTCAGAAAATCCTGAAGGAGATTGTCCGGCCATCAGTTTGTAACCTCGAGCTCAAGTGCACTTGGGTTATCTATGCACCTCTGAATGGCTCAAGAAAAACAATTTTTTTTTGGAGTGGCCAAGTCAAAGTCCAGACTTAAATCCGATTGAGATGCTGTGGCATGACCTTAAACAGTCCTTCCATGCTCAAACCCTCCAGTGTGGCTGAATTAAAACAATTCTGCAAAGAAGAGTGTTTCAAAATTCTTCCACAGTGATTCGAAAGACTCCTTGCCAGTTATCGCAAATGCTTGATTCCAGTTATTGCTGCCAAAGGTGGCACAACCAGTTATTAAATTTAGGGGGCATTTACTTTTTCATGTAGGGCCAGACAGGTTTGGACAGCTTTTTTTCCCTTAATAAATGAAATGATATTTCAAAACTGCATTTTGTATTTACTTGAGTTATCTTTGTGTAATATTAAAATTAGTTTGATTATTAAATCTTTTAAGTGTGACAAATATGCAAAAATAAAAACAGGAAGGGGGCAAAAACCTTTTCACGGCACTGTGTGTGTGTGTATATATATATATATATTAATTTAGAAAATGCATCCATCTAGCAATATTTGCAGCACATAATGCCAAGTTTGAATATGTACATTAGTACGCAAACTAAAGCAAAGGTGAAATGCAGAAAGAGAAAACTTTTATGGTTTAGAAAAGTGCATGAGGAAAAGATTTGTCATCAACTGTTTCTTAAAAGTAGTAATGGGTGACGGTAGGAAGCTCATCCCATTGCAGAGGTGTAAAGGTGCCTCATTGTGAACACATTTTTTGTGTCCCTCATTTATTGACTCTAATTGCAGAAGGGAACTTTTTAAGTAGGAGGATCCATTTGCAGTTGCAGTTATAAAAAGCCAGTATCAATTCCCAAAGAGAATTTGAAGTATGCAGCAACAGAAAGACAGTGAAGTAAAACCAACAGAAATATGGCGTGGAACCTCTTTGATTGATTGAAGAGTAGATGTGCTGCCAAGTTCTGGATCATCTGCAGAGGCTTATATGTGCTGACTGGAAGGCTGGCCAATAGAGCATTGCAGTAGTCCAGTTTTTGGTTAAGGATCTGCGCAATGTGCCCAGAAAAAAATAATCTGGTTTTCCTGATAATATAAAACATTAACCTGCATGACCAGGCTTTTGTTGAGATGTGGGTAGTAAACTGGTCATCAAACACTACCACCAGGTTCCTTGTCCTGGTTGGCGTTAGTGTTGATGAATCCAACTGAACAGTGACAAGGTAGTCAACTAACTGGTTGGTTGTGGTTTCCGAGCTCTGGAGTTGCAAGTTTGGGCAACCCCAACTCTAGCCAAGTTGAAATGTCTGAAGGGCAAGCAGATATGCAAGCTGAGAGTATGGGGCCATCAGGATGGAACAACAGGTAAAGCTGCATATAAGTTCCACAGTTATAGGAAAAGGCGTGTGCCTGTTTGATCAAGCATAGTGAGGTTGTGTATACCAAGAAAAGGAGAGGACCAAGCACTGAACCCTGAGGCACCCCAGTGCTTAGTTTAGACATCCCTCCTCTCCGGAAACCTATAAAGGACCTGCCTGTAAGGAAACACTGTAAACATGTAAGTGCCATACCTGTGATGCCCAGGGGCCAGTTGCACCAGCTAGATGTAAAAAAAGTTGGGTGTAAGTCCTATGCTGGGCTTTGCAACGTCTAGCTTTATGATAAATATTTACAGCTGTTGCACCACGATCAGGCGCAACTATGTCCAGCGTAGACAATGTGCATCCATGCCGACACATTTTCCCGCAGTTATAGATCAATCTGAGACGACATTACGCCGCAGTGGCTACAACTACTAATATAGAACTGAATTGCTCAAGACATCATAACAAGTGAAGCCACCGTGCCATGATTTCATTGAGTAAACATTTAAGTCCGTGTTTTTATATCTGAAGTCTCCCTGCACATTCCCATGACAGATTTCATCAAGGTTAAGTAAAATATAATAAATGTAATACAATGCTTCTCTCTAGAGTTATTTTTTATAGTTGACTATCAAGTTTATGTGACTGTCTTTCCTGAGGTAAATGTGACTTAACGTGACATTTTGTGTTTTACTGGTGTCTTTCTCTAGCAGAAAAAAAACACGTTTATAGTTTGTATTTCGTGAAAATATTTGAAAGCTGACCATTCATTTCTGATTAAAAGTAACAAAGCACAAAACTTATTGAGATTATTGGGTGGCAGGCACGCAACAAATAATGAATGGAATTAAAGACATGAAATATTTCCAAGCATTTACACTGTCCTTCCAAGCAAGATGTCAAATGGTTCATTTTCTTTTAATAATCCCAGTTCATATGTAATATTTAACTGCATAATTATTACATGCTGTACAGAAATATATCTTGTAGCCTATTCAATTACTATCGGCAGTGTGGTAACGTTAGGCAACACCGAGCTTCGCGATTGATATCGCTTATCCTGGCCGAAAAGACAAGACCAAAAACATTACAGTTCACGTCTGCAGTAAGATTTCTTTTCACTTTACACCTACCTCTGACTAGGCATAAGATTTAGTCTCAGACGTAGCCCTACGCCGAGATGGTGCAACGGGTATAAATTTGACACACAAATTAAAGTGCATTTTACGTCCAGCCTAGTCTTACGACCGGGTGTACGTCCAGCTGGTGCAACCGGCCCCAGGTCAGAACTGTTGGACTGGAGAATCTAGTTATTTACAGTATTAAAGGCAACAAAGCAATGATATGATCTGAAATTCTCTCTTTTCAGGTGTAGAGATTTATTGACAGCCAGTTGGTGTCAGTGGAATGTCTGCTGTTGCAGCTAGATTGGTTGTTATTGGATAGCTTGTCCTGTCAGAGAAAAAGTACTGATTGAATACTTAGGGATTTTGTGAGAAAGGGAAGAGAGAGACTAGAGAGTACTAGGGTCAAGTTTAGACTTTTTTAGCCTACTTAATTATGGAAGGAAAGTTGACAGTCATGAGAGATGTGATGATTAGAGTGAGAGTTAGTTAACAGCAGTGTAGTCTCCTGTAGAATATGGGAGACGATCATGTTCTAAGGAATGGGAGTAGAATAGGAGGAGTGCATGCAGATGGTGGTTGGTTGTGTGTGTGTGTGTGTGTGTGTGTGTAGTGTAGTGTGGAAAAGTGGTCACTGATTATTATTGGGAGATGTATTGGTACTATGTGGCCTTGACAGCAGAAACACAGAAGAGGAAGAGGACAGGAGAGATTGATAATTGCTCGGGTCAGCTTGGTCTTTTAACTTTGGTCATTTTCTTGTCAGGAGCTCAGAGCTTGATGGTCACAGAGAGTATCAGTGAATCAGGGGCTAGATGCTGCTGCTAGTGCTAACTCAAGAATGTCCAATACTGCTGCTGGAGGGCCACTTTTCTTGCATTCATCTCTAATACACCTGCGTAGAAGATTTTGTGATCCTTAAGACCTTGATTAACTGGTTGCTGGCCTGTGCTAACCTGTGATAGGCAAAGTGTTAATGTGGAGCTAAATGTATCAGTAGCATCACAATAAGACCTGGTACTTTTATTAATGTAGTTACTGTAAGAAACAATGTTTTCTTGTGACATGAACTGAAAAACATCAATGCAAAACTTTTTCTGCAATCTTTATCTCCTCTACCTCTAGATGTAACCTTCCTCCTCTGTCCAAAGAGTACACCACTGATGTTGGTACCAGAACACACCTGGTGAGCGCGAATCCTAGCATTATTGAAAAGAAGTACGTGTCTTCTCCTCTTCACTTATTTTTTATTGTATTTTATTTTATTTTATTTTTGTCTATAGGGGGGTTATGGATTCACTTGTGATACTTTAATTATAATAACAATCTTTCAGTAGTGGATACCAATAACATTGGAAACAAGGATTTAGATTCATGGCCGCACCATTCTGCTCTACCAGGAGATATCCGTAATTTTCATAATAGATGCACACTTTTGTTTTTGTCACAGCGGGCTTTGCTTTGTTGACAGCATTACTGAATTTAATCAAAATTGAAATTGAAATTGAACAAAGTAAATTGGCTGTAGTGAGTGTCTGTGAATGAGTGAGTGAGTGTGTCCCAGCACTGGGGTTGCACGAGTTAATGCACTTTCAGGGCTGGTTTGCGGCAGGAAGGTGGGGGGAGGGGGGGTTATGAGACTGAATGGTCAGAAAAGGACACACAGGTTTCCAGACAGCTGACTACATGTCTTGAGGGATGAATATCAACCTTTTTTAGTGGGTTAGCTTGCTTGCTTCTTGCATTAGCTGGCAGGAGATCTCCAAAGTGCCCTGTCAGTACCAGGGTCATTTTTCTTAAAGGAGTCCTATTATGCTTTTTTTACAAAGTCTTGATTTTGTTTTGGGGTTGTACTAGAACAGGCTCTCATACTAGGTTGTTTGAAAAACACATTACTTTTCACATATTTTACATTATTACAACACCTCTCTCCCCA
This sequence comes from Cyprinus carpio, assembly GCF_018340385.1. Classification (NCBI taxonomy): domain Eukaryota; kingdom Metazoa; phylum Chordata; class Actinopteri; order Cypriniformes; family Cyprinidae; genus Cyprinus; species Cyprinus carpio. Next base: position 18,709,276 of record NC_056600.1, on the reverse strand, counting down.
GTCTGGCATGAACGCCTCAAATAGTTCCTGTATCAAATGAAGGCCTGCCTTCTGAAATATGAAATGTGATGTGATTGGTTAGCTGGGCCAGTGTAAATATTGCCTGCCAGCTTCAGTGTAAATATTGCGTCAAAATCAAATCAATTTGAGTGCAATTTAAACCCGGATGATTGTAACCACTCTTAAGTTTGTCTGCTTTGGAAAAGTTAGCATGTCTCCGACATAGTGATAACACTCGTTGCCTTCTCTAGTGCAGCTCAACTAGGTCCCATACCATTCGTCTGTATTTGTGATATCACAAATCCCAGAGAATATGCGTTGTAGGCCAAACGAGTCATTCGTTGTAGTTTTTGAAAAGTGATTTCTGTTAAATAAAATACCTCCTTTTGAAGTGGACTTTGAGCTTTGTAACTTTGCAGATCTTTTTTATGCTCAAACAGCAACATTACAGACTAACTTAAGTTTAAAAAGTAAAAAAGCAAAATAGGACCCCATTAAACATTTTTTTTTATATATATGTTATTAAAAACAGCATATTAATATGCTTGTGTTATAATGTGTGTGTTCCTAAAGGTATATGAGACATTCAGAAACAAGCTCAAGCTCAGATACTTTATTCATTATAACTTGACTATTCACACAATGCCAAGGAAATAACAGGATGTTTAGCAAAAAAGAAAATAAATAGAGCTAAAGTTAACTGTGTGTCAGTAATAGACTGACAGTTAGATTCAGGGGTCTATTTGATTTCTGAATCCATTCATTCATTAATTGTGGCCACAGTATCTTTAAATGAAACAGTTTGGGTACAGAAAGAACATTTTTTACTTAAAGAACACATCACTGCATATTGACATAAAAAAAATGTTTATCATTCCTCTTTTTTTCACTATCAGCTTTCAGAACCTACTGTGGTCCCGCAAATCCTTTGTAGAGAGTATGAAGGCATATGGTTCCAGCTACATCTACATACCAGCGTTCTCCATGAAGCCCGGCACTGAACCCTCCCTGCGGGCATACCACGCCCTTGCAGACTTCGCCTCCAACCAGACTGTCCTGTTTGCCAACCCGGACTTCCTTAAAAACGTTGGTCAATTCTGGAAGAACCACGGCGTCCATGGCAAACGCCTGTCCACAGGGTTGTTCCTGGTGAGCCTTGCCCTTGGCTTGTGTGAAGAGGTGACCGCTTACGGTTTCTGGCCATTTTCGGTGGGACTGGATGAGCGGCCGGTCAGCCACCATTATTATGACAACATTCTCCCATCCTCGAGATTTCACGCCATGCCTGAAGAATTTCTGCAACTCTGGCACTTGCATAAGAGCGGCACGCTGCGTATGCGGGTCGGCGATTGTGCAAAAAAAGGACAGAAGCCTAAGAAGGAAAAATAAGTGGAAGTGTTGCCAGGGCAACTCCGTATATCCCCACAGGAACAGGACAGCCATCCTGTAATTAGCATGAGAATACTGTGGGTTGTGAGGTGATGCCCCACCCCCAAAGCTGGGCCTCTCTTTGGTGTCTATATGCTTGAACCTCAACTGCTCCCAACACACCCCCACCCTCTTGTTGCCAAAGGACTGTTGTAAAGACTTGCATGTGTACCCATCCTCATGTATGCACTCACTAGAAGCTTGTTGTGTCAGTTTGAAGAAGTCGCGGGGTGTTGAGGGACTCCGGTGTTATGGGACCCATTTAAACTGCATCCTCCAGCAGTTGGACTTTTGAATCCAAGGACTATTTGTTCACTTAATATAAAGAGAGAATAGGGAAAGGGCTGATTCAAACAATGTCTTAAGAACTTTAAATGGGAACTCAGAAATTGAGAGCAATGCTTTGATCGTTTGGCATATTTTTGTTTCCTTTTGTCATGAACACTCTTTCTCTGGAGTTCTGAGGAAATAGAATAAGGAATAATGTGAAAATCTTACTCGCAGTGTTCGCATTTATACAAATCAGTGTACAAATACAGGTTTAGCCTGGAAAAGGGAAGATGGGAATTGAATGTACAGCCACAGAATAAATCCTGTTTCAAAAATTTGAAACGGGTTTAAAGTGAAGGCTGCAGTTCACGTATTATTGCAAGTATGTTTCTAGTTGTATTTATTTTTGACATTCAGTGACATGTCAAGTAGGACATTTACTGAAAACCACCTTGTCAGTCTAGATCCATCATGAGACTCATTTCTTACATGACCATGGTGTTTTGTCAAGCTTGGAGTGGGAAATCATGGGTTGAGAGACCACATCCAGTTGGAAGACTTCCACAAAACGGATGGAGGCCCAAATTCTGTAGAAGATTGTGTGAATTGTTTGTGTACCAATGGAAAAAGTATGACAGGAGTTTGCGGTGCCTACTGTGGCAGCATCTTTAATTATAATTTTTGTTATTTGTATATGTTTGCATTCAGTCATTAGATGTTACGAAGTGGTGCAATGATCCCTTATCACATGGTTGAAGGGGCACTAATCATACGATGAACGTTTTTTGCCTGTTAGGGTGCTGGAAACCTGGTCCGGAACATGTAAATACTCAATCACCAGTTTTGTTACTATTTCCAATCATAGTTTATCTGAATGTATTGGCAGCCATTTTGGTAGTCTGCCCAGTAACTTGTTTCCTTGACTTATTTTTTGTTGTTGTTAAACTGCACACAGGGAATTAGGTTTAAATCTGTTGGTGCTAGCTGTAACACATGCACTCCAGCTTAATATATCATCACTGACAGACAGTTGTAATAGGTATAACTGGTTGGAGGATGCACTATTATTTTAATTCAAAGCCAGAGACCTCAGTATTTATAGGGTTAGTTCACCCCAAAATGACAATTGTCATCAACTATTCACCCAATGTCAAGAAAAACCCATTTCTTTCATCTTTGAAACACAAACTGAGATATTGTTAATGAAACCTGAGACTAGGACATTGTAAAAGCAATCAAGCAGTTTAATCCAAGCCTTTTGAAGGGGCATAAAGATTAAACCCTGTTGAAAAAAACAGCATACGCTGGTTAGGTATGTTTTGACGCTGGGATGCTGGTTTATGCTGGTCCTTTTGCTGGTTTATGCTGGTCCTTTTGGTGGTTTATGCTGGTCATGTGCTGGCAAAGGACCAGCTTAAACCAGCAAAAGGACCAGCACAAAACCAGCAAAGGACCAGCATAAACCAGCAAAAGGACCAGCATAAACCAGCAAAGGACCAGCATAAACCAGCATCCCAGCGTCAGAACATACCTAACCAGCAGGGAAGATATACATAAAGATTGATCAATGCACATATGTGTGCATTTGAGCATCTCAAATATGGTAAATGGAACCCCAACCATACTTTCTTGATGCCTGATAACAAACCTCATTTGTTTTCGTTTGAGCTTTCTGAAGCGTCAAAGTTTTGGTATAATGGACTTTCAGTGGAGGGACAGAAATCTTTCAGATTTGTCTTATGGATTTGGAAGGACATGAGGGTGAGTAAATAACAGATTTTTTTTTTTTTTTAAGGTGAACAATTCCTTTAAAGGGAGAACAGTTGCCTTTAAATGCCATTTATATCAGGTGTGTTAGCATTCAGGTAGCTAGCTGTAAGAGCTTAACTAACTTGCTTCGCGAGATTCTCCTACACTATGGCATCCCTCATGGCAAAACTGAGATTGTGTACTTGAAACTGATTGAAATGAGTTTAGATAGAAGTTGTTGTGTATACGTATTGCTTGTGCATTAATGTAGGGAAGCTCTACTATGAGCTATGTAATGGTTGAATCTCACAAAATACATAACCAGGTCACATTTCACTCCAGTCAAGATGAATAATGACAACTAAGCACATTTCCCGTCCATGTTCTCATTATCGTAATGTGTTTGGAAAAATCTAAAACTGAAAAGAAAAAAAATGGCTTGAATAAAATACAGTACAACAAATAATGGAGTATAAATGCTTGTGCTTAATTCTAGAAGTGTTAGTGATCATGAAAAAAAAATGGGGTGAACTATGGCCCGGACTTGTTCTTTGCAGGTTTTTTGAGACTCACTCAAAGGAAATGTGTGCACTCATCTGAGTATCTTCAGAAATTCCCATTACCATATTTTCACACTTTAAGCCAATGAGTGCCTTTATCAGTATTAAAAAGGCTATGGACATTATTTTATCAAGGACAAGTTTTTAAACAAATCTAAGGATTATTAATTTTCCCCTTAAACTTAAACATAAATAACCTCACAGAATTGTTTTTAAGAATTTTCAACCAAGGTTGATGTGTAGAAATGTGGAAAGACCTATTGATTTAATAATTTATTATGATTTATGATAAGTGAATGGATGTGAGTTTCAAAATGTGCTTGCATACGGTTGTAAAAGGACCAACGTACATTACTGTATTTTTTTTTTACATTGCTTAATTGCCAGAAAACCACAACTTTAGCAGACATGAAGCCGGGGAAGGTGTTAAATGCTGGAGCTGATGATTATTTTTTTCTTTGCACCTTTTTGTGCTGTTCAGTATTGTGAATGAGTGAGGTAGTTTGTAAGTAGGCATGCACGACTGTGATGTGTAATTGGTTTTTGAAACTGATTTCAAGTGAGAAACTCACAAACAATTATGTATTTTACGTTCCGCCCTTTGAGCCATATGAGGGTGTGTGCCCTTCTCAAACTGAGCTTACCTCAACTGTACTATTCACTGTTAAATTCAATGAAGCTCACAGGAGCTTGAATCTTAGATACTTAAGTACGTTTTACTCCACTAAGCTGTAAACGTGTCCTATCATGTCAATCTTCTTGGCTCAAGCAGTTTGTACTGGAGCATGTCACAATCTACTAAAAATAAACCGGAACGGAGCTGGACGTTGTTTATGTGCCACCTGGGTTTTGCCAATATTGAAAATGTGATAAGAAAAAAAGCCAACACATTGCTTTCAAACAATAAAGACGTCCTGTCAACTCATTTGCTGCAGTATGTGTGAAGTCTATGAATAACAGTCTGTCTAGATGAAGCACATTTTAAATCGAACGAACATATATTTCCTGTTCAATACATTTTTAATGTCAGGACCCAGCTGTCTCCTTGTGGGTGGCCAAAAGACTCATATTGATCAAAGGTGTTATTTGTTGGACAGGCTACTGAGAGACGTAATGAAGAGAGCTGGAAATAAATATTAATAATAAATAGCCACACATTAATATATAGTTTTGTGACCAAAAAAAATCACATCTTGTATATAGTGTGTATTTAGGGAAACTACAGTTTTCTCAACACTACTCAACCCAGAACATTCTCCTTTATTATCAGTACATAAGTATCCAAGTGGTCACAAAAAAGACATGTGTAATTCCATTCAGCATATACAAATCAGATAAAGAGTGAACTTTATTACACAATATTCTTAATTCCCCAGTGTTCCACGTCTTTAACTGAGGTTTTGTCCTCTGGAATAATAATAGGTTTTGTACTGGCGTGGGTGTTCAGAATGGAGGTTTTGCAGCTACACTGAGGCTCCAGTGAGGTGAACGTTTAGAATGGCTTTTTTTTTTTTTTTTTTTAAATAGGCCAACTGGGGACTGTGATAAGATAGCGATGCAAATAAATAAGTAGAAGCAATTTAAACACCCACATAACCATTCTATTCTAAAGTGCCTTTCCATTTGCAGTTGGCAATATTATTAGGTAGTGACATACACTTCATCATGTTCATATACAGTAACAGTTATATATGATTGTGATTAGATACTTTTACTTGGAATGTAGCTAGCACTTCATAAATTCAATTTTGTGAGTAGCTGTTATGCTTAGGTTTATTTTGTGATTCAGAAGATTTGAGTCTGACTATGAGCATGAGAAAAGCAGTGTCTGACAAAGAGCATGTTGCACTAATCTTTTGTGGGATCCATGCAACAGAATGCACATGCATATTTACTATACATATACATGCATATCTTGTACTTCACAAACAAAATCTTTACAATTTTAGCAGCCTTCTCGTATGAAATGGCATGCATGAGAGGCAAGTAGGCCTTCATAATTCCAATTTTTGACATCTTGATCCTAAGATCCACTTCTCTCCACTAAGCACCATCACCATTGGTTATTATTTTGTTAGTACAGTAATGTATGCCACTCACACATATTTTAGCATTGCAAGACACTACTGAAGAATTACTACCTACTACTCCTAAAATTTTCTAGTTTTTCTAAAATTATTTTAAAGGGTTACTCCACCCCAAAATTAAAATTTTGTCACTGATCACTTCCTCTTACACTTACCTTGTACACACAGACATCACCAATCTTTCACAAATGCCCTGTTTACACCTGCTTTTGAGATGCGTTTTTATCAATAGGATCACAAGTGGTGATTTTCACATTCCCATTTACACCTGCTGTTTTAATCTGTCTCTTTTGTCCACTCTTGACCACTTTCCTGATTTTTTTTTGAGGGAGGATCTGTATGGACTGGTGTGGTCTTTTTCTTATCTTTTGATCTAATATTTCGTATGATATATATATATATATATATATATATATATATATATATATATATATATATATATATATATATATATATATTTTTTTTTTTTTTTTTTTTTTTTTTTTTTCGTTTTTTATACATTTGCCATCCTTTCCTATCAAAATGTTTGCCATGAATGCAAAAAAAATAAAAAAATCGAACCTCATCCGAATTTATGATTGACGAAAGTTTCGGAGGTAGTGTGTAAACATGATTGACACAACGTGAGGCAGTTTTTTTTTTTTTTTTTTTTTTACAAGAATTCCGGACTCGGTGTGCAAAGAGCGTATGTGGTCTTTAGTGGCTATTTGACGACATGAGCGTCTACACTACAAAAGCATACCGGATGTTTTCGCCTACTTCCGGAAAGTGAATAAGCTCAACATACATCTTAATACTTCCCAAAAACTCTCCTCCGGATTCACAAAGGATTCGTAGACATGAGATTTGACAGTTTAATATGTATGTTAATGAATTCCAATCATTCGTAAATAGGGCGCATGTGCACGCTCATTCACAGTTAGCATAATCCCCACTGATGAATTACAGCTATGCAAATTGCATGTCCAGGAACACAGTGGAATATTCTGGTCTACTTTCTCAGGTTTGGCTCCAGTATATTGCATAAATGAAAAAAAGATTAATAGGCAATATGCCTAACAATAAATATTCAATTAACCTGTTCACCAAAGTGTTTTTAGCCAGTTGAAAAACTGTCAGGCAGTCTTCTTAAATTGACCGGCTGGTGGCGTTTGAGAACGCTTCGGTGGCACAGCGTTTTTCCAGCTGAAACGCTTTGATTGCTATCATTTGGAATATCCACGGCAGTAACATTTTACTAGCACCTCATTTTGAAGAATATTACTGAATATAAACATCCAGTAACCAGCAATATTAACTTCTCTATTGTTGTTCAGTTGTTGTACAAGTAGGATGATTGGTCGGTGTAGTGTTTGTCCCGCCCCTCCTCCATTGATTGGACGGCTGGGTAAAAAATGACACCATCCAGGGGTGCATTTCCCAAAAGCGTCATTAGCTAACTATGGTAGCTAGATCAACTGAAATCTATTTGTAATGAAGGAACTTGCGACCGTAGTTGCTTTTGGGAAATGCACCTCAGACAGTTTACACTTCCCTACTCTCCACTGCGCTCACATCCGGTCTCCAAAATATACCAATAACTGCTGTGATTAACCCAAAGCTAAACAGTTATCAACTCTCAGCTACAAAATAAAAAATACGCAAACGAACTTGTACAATATTATGATGGCAGTGCATCAAAATTCAGTGTTATCAGTTTGCTAAAAAAGAACAGAACATTTTACGCACCATTTACACGTGGTAAGGAGCAGGTGTACATTTCTTTCATAATGTAGTGATGTATGAAGCACAGTTCACACAGAAGATACTTTCAAACCAAGTAACAATGCAGAACTCCTGATCACATGGATTCCTAGATTTTTCCTGTAAAAAAAAAAAAAAGTAGATGTGAACACGCATTTAATGAAACTTTGATGTTATATACCAGCAACAATATTGTTGTGTTTTATATAATATATTATGCACACAGTGTATTTGTTCTTTTGACTGCAACTTTAGAAAACACTGACAAGAGAAACTAGAGAGTCTGGTGCCCCCCAGGCCTCACAGACTATAATTTGCCCTTGTAGACATGACGTGAGAGTGAAAGAGACACTTCCTTTTGCTTTCCTTGTCATGGCAGAGATCAGTTCAACATACTCAGCACTTGCCCTAGAGGTGGTGGCAGACTTTGTGCTCCACTTACCCTCTTATAAGTAGCTGGGAAGATGTCCTGACCTATTTCAGTGGTTGCTCTTTTTGTGTTCCACAATTCAGGATAAGTGGGGGGATAAATGTTAGTGCAAATACACTAACATTGTGTATAATTATATGCATCTATTGTTTTATACCTTCAGGTAATCACATCATGAGTACTAGGAATTTTTATAGTTAGATGTTATATTACAAAAAAAAGATCTTCCCTTTATATGTAAATAGCAATGATGTCTGAAGGGTCAGCAGAGCTCTTGATGACAAAGCAGAAATGAACTCTTGTGCTTCTCCAAAGACTACTGACACAGGACATCTTTCGCAGTTTCCCAGTAGACCAACAGACTTGTACGCTGAACTCGCTTACATTAGCTGCGGGATCTCTGTATGTATGGTGGATGGCAAAAGGTCACAACACAAAAAATGCAGTTGTGTCAGCAGTCACTCTTGACTTAACCTACTGTACATACTGTACTCCAAGCCAAGTTCTTAAATGACAACAGAATGCAATCATCTCTGTGACAATCGAACACGATGGCATCATTGCACAACTACCCTTACCAAAAAGTAGTATACTTCAAGTTTATTTTATTAAGTATACTTAAGTAAAGTTCAAGTATATTTAGACTTTTTGTAAGTATAAGTCAAGTATACTTAAATGTCATTTTAAGTATATTTCTGAGAAGTACATAAAGCCCATTTCTGAGAAGTACATAAAAAGTAAACTAAAAGGATACTTTCCTATTTTTAGTTTAAAAGAAGTATACTAATAGCACACTTGAATAAACTTCTTTTTCATAAGGGACATGATTGTAGTTTTCAGCAGCTATCTACTTTTTTCACACTATTTTCGAAGCCGAGCTCTTTGGTCTGCTGCATACAATTCCTTTATTATTGCAAAGCATCGTGGTGTAGTGCACAGTGCACAGGCCTTGCAGATTTCCTTTGTGGGTTTGTGAGCCAGCAGACATGATCCCTCGGGCTATTTTTAAGACCACAATATAATCTGTTCTCCTAATGAGCTCTCTTATGAGTTTACTCGGGGACAGAAAAGCAGAAACATTATGTAACATAAACATTAGAAACATTAGTAAACACTATCCTTTGTGTTTACATTTTACAATGACAGCAGTTGCAGAGTCAAAACACACGCAAATTACCCATACTCTGAATTGGCGCTCTGCATTTAACCCATCCAAGTGCACACACACAGCAGTGAGAAGTGAACACACCGTGAACACACACCCGGAGCAGTGGGCAGCTATATCCAGCGCCAAGGGAGCAACTGGGGGTTCAGTGCCTTGCTCAAGGGCACTTCAGCCATGGGTATTGAGGGTGGAAGAGAGCGCCGTTCATTCACTCCCTCCCACCTACAACTCCTGCCGGCACCGAGACTTGATTACAAGTCCAAATCTCTAACCATTAGGCCACAGCTGCCCCCCAAAATAAAACAAACCAATAAAAAATGTAATTTATGGGGATGAACACGGAAACTAGCCTCATTATGAAGCCTCTTATTAATGGATGTCAACTTGTCTATCGTCTCTTAAGCCTGGAATACACTACACAATTTTTTGCCCTGATTTTCCACCGATTTACAGTCTGGGGAAGTTGAAGCTAGTTGCCAAAGGTCAGAGCCAGTCTGCAGATTTGAATCGACTGATTCCATAGAAAAATCACATAGTGTATGATGGTCACAGACAGATTTTTTTAGCTTCAGACTTTGATTCCATCCAGTCGGAGGAGATCAGACATGTTTTTATATTTTCAGCACATTTTAGAACACATTGTTTTTTATTCGTCATGTGTAGAGATCCTCAGTCGTTTAGTGTATGATGCTCAGTTTTCCTTTGTGACTATTTACAAAGTCGGTAAGTGTATGATGCCTGGTGTTTTAAAAATCTGTTCACATTTTAAAAGTGTATTCCAGCCTTTAGTCGCTTTTTTGGACAGATACAATAGGTTTCTTTCATCTTTGGGCATAAACTATATTTATGTCTAGATTTTGTCATCTTAAAGCTGTGAAAATAAGTTATTACCCATTTTTTAAAGATTAACTTAAAGTGACAACCATCAGTTAATATTTAAAGTCTGTTTATGAAGTATTTATATACAATGTGGAAGACCTTAAAGAGAGAAAACTGAGCTTAACTGGATCAGCAACCATTTTTTATAAATTTCATGTAACATTTCTTAAAAAGACAATATTTTGCTAAATAAATAATCTAGGTCATATATTAAATTTATACATATTTTAATATGTATAAGCTGTGATTTTTATAGTAGTGTACCCTTTAAGCTCACCTTAAAATAAAACGAAGTCTTTAAAAATTACAGCAGTGTAAAACTCAAAAAAAAATAAAAAATAAGTATAAAAATAAATCTATAATATTCTGGATGTAAAAGTACAAGCCAGTAATGACTGTGAAGTTATATATTAGCGTAGCACACATAGCTAGTCAGCTAACTGTGTTCTGTAGCGTCTGTGCTACGTTGCTAAAACTATCTTTGTTATTATTTCCCACATCCAAGTTCCAGGTTATAATATGCAAAAGTCTAAACATTAATCTCTTATTTTTACAGTAAGTAGTGATACTTCTGTTTATGCATTGGTTGTCTTAGTCATGTGCCTTGTTCCCCATTGGTTTGTTCATGTCATGTGTCCATCTTTGTCTGTTATAAGTATTCAGGTTTTTGCCATTGTGGGCTGTCGTGTATTAATGTTAACGTATGTACCTGCTGTTGGGGAGTCAAGTCTGTGTTTATTGTTTGGATTTTGGATTGCACTTTGTAAATAAACTGCACTTGGGTTCATCTATGCTCGCCTTCAGTGGACATTCATTACAGAATACACGACCAGAGAAAACAAATCCAGCAGATCGCCTAGTGAGCCTCCGTCAAGGTAATCGCTCTGAGGACTACGTGGAAGATTTTTGTGAACTATGCTACCTAGTAGATTTTAATGATACTTTCCTCAAGGACATTCCGTTTTTTTTTTTTTTTTTTAAACAAAAACACTTAATGCCACGCAATACTCCACACTGGTCACTTGAACAATACATTGATCACAATCCTACATTGCCCAGCACACCATAAACTCTTCACATCCCGAATAACAAGCCCCAAATTGTTCATGTCATGCCTGCTACTCCAGGACCTGCTCACAACATGCAAGTTAAGTCACAGTTTACTCCAATCATGTACACGCCTGCTATTCCGAGGTCTGCTCACGTCATGCCATGCCAAGCCACAGCCTATTCACGCCTTGTCTGCTATACCAAAGCCTGCTAACATCCATTGCTTCTTGCTACTCCAGGCTGCCCTGCTCACAACAGCTGCAAGTTACGACATGGGCCGCCATTCCAGTTTACTCCAGTCATGTCTGCCAAGCCAGAATCTACTAACACCATATCTGCTACGCAAGCCATAATCTACCAACACACACATATCCTACACCAAATCCTCTTCACTCCTGCCAAACCTGCTACGCCAAGTCCTCTTCACGTCTGCCAAGCCAGAGCCTGCTCTCAAGAGATTCTCCACAACATGGCTGCCATTGAAGAGCTTCGTTGTAAGATGGCTGCCACACAGGAGTCTCCCTACAAAATGGCTGCCCTTTCCAGAGGATAAACTTTCTAGCTCACATCTCAGCTGAACTTCCAGAGAAAAACAATCCTCGGTCTTGTCACGACATGGGGCGCCATTCCAGAGCTTCGTCATGACAGCCAATTTTGACCACCACGCCAGCAAACCCTCCCTCAGTGCTCTCACCAATGTCAGGCCACGCCAGAGTCCCCTCAGTGCTTCCAGTAATGGCAGTCGTCATTTTGAGCATGTTGGCTGCACACTGTGCTCCAGAGATCTCTCCTGTCTCCGAGTCTGCTTCTGAGGCCACTCCTGACCATGAATTCACTTCAGTGCACCCAGAGGTGGCAGCGTCCGCTGCAGAACCTCCCGAGGTGGTGGCGACCACCTTTGCACTCTCTGCCTGTCCTGTCATGGCCACGGAGGCCGTTCAAAAACTCTCTGCCTGTTCTGCCATAGACAAGTGGTCTGTCCATGTCTCTGCTCCACCTTGGCTTCTTGCTCTGCCAGTGCCACTCCACCGTTCTGCTAGGCCTGCACCGGCGTGGCTCCCCGCTAGGACCACTCCGCCTCAGCTCCATTGTCTGTCACTGCTCCATGGCCCAGGTCCCCCTCTGTTCCATTGTCTGTCTCTGCTCCACAGTCTGAACCTGCCTCTGATTCACAAGCCTGGCCCTCCATCCCTCCCCCTGTTCCGCCTCCACACTGCCACCTTCCTGAAGTTCTTGGGTTTTGTTTGTTTGGGCATCTGGAGCCACCCTTACCTCATCAAGTCTTTGTTTATTGTTTGGATTTTGGATTGCACTTTGTAAATAAACTGCGCTTGGGTTCATCTACGCTCGCCTGTAGTGGACTACTCATTACAAAATGTTAGAAGCTAATCCTTTTTTTTATATTTTTTTTTTTTTTTCTCTCCTGCTATCCCCAGAACTGAATTCCAAAAAGACATTAGACTTTCTGTAAAGCTACTAAACTACACCCTAGACTCAAACTTATTTGTAGTGCCTGCCATAAAACTGGCAATATCTTGAAACCCCATATCATAACATGAACGTATGTCAGTTTAGTTCATGTGGCTTGCCACTTTTTAGGTGAACGGCTAGGAGTAACTGCCATTGAAATAAATAGAAATGCTAAATTATAGTATTAAAGACTTTGACTTTACCATTCTTGATCTGCTAAATGCTTGCTTCCAGTTGCTAAATAAATTGCTTGTTTTACATTGGCCATGGAAAAAGGTTAACTGTTCAAATACCATTTTAGAAGAAATCTGTCTGAGATTTGCCTGAATACAGACCACTGATGAATGAACACACATGAATCTAAATTCCAGCTATGCAAAATCAATAACGCTTCCACATAGGCCATAATCAACTGGCATTGCACCAGCGACGCAAATAATGAAGGCTTGCCCTGAAGTCAACATGAAACCCTGTTCACAATCAATTTTTACTACAATGTATTTCCATGTAAAAGAGGATATAAAATTGATTTAATTTATGTTTAAAACAGGGCCAAGCTGAATGATCTGCAGTAACACTCCTTTTAGCCCTGGGGATTCCTGACCTTAATTCTCCAATAACATTGGCACACACTCAGAACAAGAACATGGATTTCTTACCACCGTGGCACACTCAAAGCCTACAGCGGCAATTTCAACCACCATAACAAATGTTTAATTCATAACGTTGTTATCCATGTCATCAGTTCTACTTCCAAGGCCTAAAATGCCTTAAAATCAGTAATAAAAACAGCTGTTTGGTTTGTTATCCTCCATCCCAAAAGAGAGTTATCATTTTTGAGTTGTTTCTCCATGTTGGTTTTCAGACTGATGGCTTTCAATTTATGAGTAAAATTAGGTCATTACATTAGATATTCATATTTTATTCTGCAACATAAATTGTCATACCCAAACCCATTTAAAAAAAAAAAAAATTACCACTGGGGTGTCCAGCAGGACAATTTAAACTAAGTTCACACTACAGGATTTTAAGCCCAATTTGCAAGTTAACAAGCTCACCGACAGGTCGGGCTGTGATCAGCGTTCGCCAGTCTTTGTGGGTTAACTATTCAACAACCAGTGGTGGCGCTAAGGCGGGGCCCTGCCAAGGATTTTCTAATGATGTTCCTGTGTACTAATTTCATGTAGTAATTTAATAATAAAAGTAACCTAAAATGTAACAGGCCTACATTAATTGGAAATGCTAAATCCTCTTATTATTGCCCATTTTTGATGTTTTTGACAATATCTCTGGCTATCGTTGACACGATACGACATCTCAGCACAGCGAGGTTATCGCGGGGCGGGGCCCCACCGCAGTGTGTGCCCCTCTGCTATGCCACTGTGTGGAAATAGTTGTATGAATTGTCACCACTTTAACTATTGTAAAAAAAAAAAAGTTTAGAATTTTCCATGTTTTCCTGCCAGTTGGCACTGAGAGAGACTGACATTTGATGGTCAGAGAAAAAAAAAAAAAAAAAAAAGGTGAAAAAAAAATTATTTTCTATGTGCATTCATAAATTGTATTCATTTATAAGTGTCATATTTGGCAGTTGGCATTAGAAGTTATATTACTAATAACAGTGGCATATGAGAAGTTTTATACCACAAAAAAAAAAATGTAAGATTTGCCTTTTTCGAAGCTGCTGTATATAAAAAACACAAGGTGACTTAATTTGCATGCTATTTAGACAGCTGAAGCTTATAAGCGTTTCTTACTTTCAATCAGTTTAATTAGGTTTTTAGCACCCCCTCTGAACTGTTAAGCTCCCCCTTAGCACCCCCATCAAAAAAAATCCTGGAGCCTCGCTGATGCGTCACCCCGCAGACGCCAAACGAATATCTAGCCTGCTAAATATCTGGACCAGTCGGCCAACTCGACATCACGTGGTGTCAGGTGTCTCGACAAGCTACAGCCAGAGAGAGAGCAAGGCATGGGTTGAGGTCAGTGGAAGAGAAAAACAACAGCAGCAACATGGCTTTAAGAGATGTTTGGAGACAAGAAATGGAGCAAATTTTTTTCAGAACAGATCATCACGCAAACAGCTTGCAGTACTAATTTCTTCCCTATGTCCATTTTCAAATAAACAACTCCTGGTTTCACTTCTTGATTCGTGTGTACAAGAAATGGAGCAAATTTTTTTCAGAACAGATCATCACGCAAACAGCTTGCAGTACTAATTTCTTCCCTATGTCCATTTTCAAATAAACAACCCCTTGGTTACACTTCTTGATTTGTGTCGATCCTGTTCAACTTTAAACGTGGTTTGAGGATTGTGTAGAGCTCGTGTATTGTGTCACCCCCTGTTGTGGATAATTTACATAGTGTCGCATAGAGTGAACACCACAATGACTTCAAGACAAACAATCAAGTCATGTAGTCTGAACAGCACAGCGATCTGCCGACGTTTAAAGTCCTGTAGTGTGAACTTAGGCTATGTCTACATTAATCCGGAAACATTTGAAAACAGCATTTTCATTTTTAAAACGCTCTGTCCGCATTGCCGTTTTCAAGCATTTCCCAAAAATGTTCTTATCCACACTGAAACATTGTTAAATTCACCTTACTGCATGTGTTAAACTTCATAAAAGTTCACTGAGATGAAGTTTATGCAATTCTTATGGCAGGATTTATTTAAGAAAATTTCTCATTCACTGACGTGTCCAGGTCTCGCTTACCATCAGAGGTTTGATCTAAAATACAACTTCCAACTGCTGTTTTGCTGCAGGACAGCAAATCGGAGTACATTTTGTCATCTTTTCAGGACTGTGATACGAAGAGTTTACAAAGTAACACATCTTTAGCAACAGTGTGAAAGGTAATAGCACATACCAGGCACAATACTGGTATAAAAATTTATTAGTGCAATACACATCACGTGACCTAAAAATGCGTCATTTTTTTCAAAAGCCTCCATTTGAACAGCCCAAACTACAACACGGAAACAGCGTTTTCAAATGTTGTATCCACTTTGGAGAGCGTTTTCAAAAAGCTAAATTTTTCATGACAAAAACACCATCTCTGTGTGGATGGAAAGCCAGAACACAGAGAAAAATATATGTTTTCAAACAAAAAATGATTAGTGTAAACAAGGCCTTACCTGCAAAGTTCAGCTCCAACACTATTCCTTCAAAGTATGTAGTGATCCTGAAGAACTTGATTAGCTGGTTCAGGTGTGCTTAATTAGGGCTAAAGCAGAAATGGGCCTGGAGGGTTACTGTTCTGCAGAGTTTTTCCAGCCCTAATCAAACACACCCAACTATAATTTTCTAGCAATCCGGGCCTGAGTTGCAGAATCTCGATAGTACCCCACTAACCTGATAAGTCTCCAAACAAGCAAGATTTGATTACATATTACCCATGTGTGCAATTTAGCATTCCCTCTCCTCTGTTATCAGGCAAAAACTAATTCTGAAATTTGATTAGTTCAGCTTGTTGCTGAAGTTATAAAGTTAAATATAATATTCTGACAGCCGTCTAGTACTTGTTTCCTCCATCCGCATCTGTTGTTTAATGCACTAACGTTTACTACGCCTAGGAGTTTGGGCATCTCGTCTTTAAATTCATATTTTTATATGCATATAAAAACATCTAAGAATTAAATATAAATCCTGCTAGGAAAAAGGGATGTTATTATGTTGTTAGTACAGTTCCACAAGAGTAATGTTGGTTTAGAAGCTCAGATCTTAAACTACTAGGCCACATCATCCTCTGGCCTTTGGCAACTAATCTGGCAATTATCTGGCGTCCCAAGGATGGACCATTATAATTCAGTCATTGTCAGGTCTACAGAAATAAAAGAATGCTAAAATGAGAGTCATCAAGGGAGTCCTCATGAAGATCTAGATCCAGCTCAGCTGTAATGCAGGGATGTAATTCACAGCATGACTTTTACTGAACAGATTTCAAAACACTAGGCATCAAACCTCTTGACTTTGTAAATTGTTATGTAGAAAAACTGGGCATCATACACTAAGCGAAAAATAAAATAAAAGGGCAAGTGCATTCGGATCTGGTCATGGATGGGTAAAAGTGCTCTGGCATGATACATGGTTTACTATGTGTTCTAAAATGGACTCAAAGTAGCAAATGTGTTCGATATTATCTGACTGGATGAAATCATAGTGTGAAGGTAAAAGATTAGAGTCTGTGCCCTTTATATACTTACTCAATTTTACTCTGACTTCCCAAAATCTGCAGACTGGCTCTGACTTACAGCAACTAGCATTGACTTTTTCATATCACAGCAAAAATCTGAGCCATAAAAAGGTGGTGTATACAGGCCTTGAGGTGTGCAAGCTGGAAATTCATATGCAAAATCAAGTAATTTTAACAGGAATCCACGCAATCAGAAGTTTCATGTGATGGTGAGTTCCAGTGTTCTAGTTGGCCACACAAATTTGTTGTGTTGACTAGTGGTCAACCGATATATCGCCATGGCTGATATATTAGCCGATATTTGACATTTTTTAAATATCGGCATTGGCCGATAAGTTTTTTAAATAGAACTGTTAAACAAAGGAATTAAAATTTATACAAAAAGTATTATAATGATTGCTTTTATATCATTAGTAATAGAAAGGCAAACATTATAATACTTTCTCGTTTGCCGTCAGCATTCAGCAAATACGCATTTATATCATTAAAAAAGATCTTTAAATATCTAATAAACATTTAATTTCACAAACCTTGCAAACTTACGATTCCCAATGCCCTGGTGCCCTGTTGGTTCCAGTGTTTACTTATATTTTTTTAAAACTTATTTTTAAACATATTTTTTTAAATATTTATTTATTTGTGAAAAATACTTTGTCATCTAAAGTATACACATTAATTTTAGTTTATTTTACACATTTATTTTTTAATCCATTTTCAAATGATTTCATATTTCTTAAATATTAATTAAACATTTTTTTTATTATTATATTGGGCAACAGCCACCCTGCTTTCAAAGATATCAGCATCGGCTGTCAAAAAAAATATATATATTTCAGGCGACCACTAGTGTTGACCAACAGAAAGCTGCTTGATTTAAAAATGACTGACGGCCTAAGTATACTTTGCCATTAAGGTGTGTTTACACGGAAACAATGTACTAAAAAAAATGGAAAAGTTTTTCCATGGATTTTTGTGTACAGACAACAGTGTCAAAATGATTACCATTCCCACAGATCTGTGAAAATTACTAGAAACGATGCATTATGCATGCCAGGCCAGTAGTTGGTGATGTCAATCTGTAAAAAACACTATGCGTCTCCACACGTATGCATTTCTATAGACCGAACACCTAATAAGCATACTTATGACCTCACAATTTTTGCAAATTCACATTTTTGTAGTTTACTCAAAGCGCTGTTGTTGTGTAAATCAACAGCCAAAATGCATAAAAAGTTTTCAGGTTTAGTTGAAATTTGTGTCGCTTAAACACCCCGATAGTTATGAAATCACAGTCATGAGCTCAATAACGGAAAAAAACAAAAATGGAAAAAAAAAGGTATTCTGGGTGACTGTTAGAACGTTACTCTGTTGTTACAAGGGTGTTCTAGCTGAATTGATTGCTTTGGGTTGTCTGTGCAGTTATACTAACTATAGTGTTCTGGGAGATTGGTAGGGTGTTGCTAGGATGTTCTGGCTTATTGCTAGGTATTTTTAGAGTGGTCTGAGTGGTATCTTGAACATTGGGAGAAGTTTGTTTAAATAATTAACAATAATAAACTGTATATTGCAATTATAATATTAGCAAGTTTTGTCGTAAGGTAAATATGTGATAAGAGTCAAGCATGGCACAGGAACCCCGCAGGAATTTTTTTGTAATAAGTAATGTTTTATTTACCCAACAGAGTAATGGTGGTAGAAAGGACTAGGAATATATCTCTAATAAAAGCACTTTACTGCTCTAAGCAAAAACCAGACAGCAGTATACTGAACTGGCAAATAAATGTATCTGATCATTAAGTGAGATCAATGGAGCAGATGCTGGCAATTCACACACTGCCATTCATCTTTAAACATTATGCCGGACACTGACAGGTGCATCTGGGCATACTTTCTCTTTCTGGCCCCCAACTGCCTTCTGCCTACATCATCTTCCCTTGTTTCAACCATGTGCAGCTTCTGGCACTCAGCAGAGTGAATTCTCCAGAGGAGTGTCCCAGGTCACAGAGGTCATTGAGAAAGAACCCATTATAACCAATTGTCCTGATTGAGCAGGACTACAAAGAAGGACTCTCTCTCTCTCTCTCTCTCTCTCTCTCTCTCTCTCTCTCTCTGTCTGACTGTTCTGGAAGGGCTTGTGAAAGTGCAAATTCTTTTATGCACTACTAATCAACTCTGGCTACACTAGCTAGTCTTTCTTTACTGCATCAAAGACATTAAGTCATTTCTGAGAGCAGGCAAAAGACAAAATGCTGAGGGATTTGGGACAGTAAAAGTCCTTGCACATTGAGTCCGAAATTTTCGTATGGGTTTTTATTTTCTTATTCGTCAACCTTTCCTATCAAAATGCTTGCTATGGATGCGAAAATGCAGAAAATCAAACATGGTCCAATTTTTTTATGACGGACATAGGTTTCGAAGGCAGTGTGTAAACGGGATTGACACAACATAAGGTCATATTTATTTTTTAACGTGTAAAAATTTTGGATGAGAATTTCAGACTCAGTGTGCAAAGACCTTAAAGGGTTAGTTCACCTAAAAATTTAAATAAGCCCATAAATTACTCACCCTCAAGTCATCTTAGGTGTATATGACTTTCTTCTTTCAGATGAATCCAGTTGGAGTTATATAAAAAAATTGTCTTTGACCTTTCAAGCTGTTTAATGCCACTCAGCGGGTATTGCAGTGCATCAGTCCAAAAGAAGTTAAATAAAAAGTGCCCATCCTTAAAAAAAAAAAGTGTCTCACATGGCTCCGGAGGGTAATTACATTAAAGTGATTATTACATTTTGAATATGGATATTTTTCTTACAAAAATGCATCGATTCGCTACAGGAGGCCTTTGTTCACCCCCTGGAGCCATGTGAAACACTTTTTTTTAAGTGTATGGAAAGCAAAGTCACAATGATATAAAATTTGTGTCATTAATTTTTTTGTTTGCATGTTCACATTGATGTTAAATTTACATTTTCTGATTTGTGACATTACTTTTTATGTACTTCTAAAACACTGCTGTTCACTTTCAGAAGTTATAGTGATTCTTTCTTTTCCAAGAAAGAATGTGAAACAAATTGGTAATATAATTTGTATTTTTAAATATTTTAAAATATAATTTTAATTGATTTTTCACACTTTAAGCAATATCGTATTGCATATTGAATTTCAAATTTTTTAACAAGGTATCGCATATCGCATTTTTTTTTCAATATCGCACAGCCCTAATATACACCTAGGATGACTTAAGAACAAATAACCCATCAACTAACACCAAATTTTAATCTAACTAACCCTTTAAGGTCTTGATCCTAAATAATAAAGTTCAATTTAGTACAAATTAAGTTGTTGATCCTTAATAATTGCACTATGACGTGCAATTAAGTACAGATTAAGAGTAATTTCCAATATATTATATTATATTATATTATATTATATTATATTATATTATATTATATTATATTATATTATATTACATTAATCCCTTATTCCATAGAAACACAAATACTGTCAGTTGCTTTAATGCAGAAACACAGTACACTTGGTACATGCTATGGCATTGGTGGCACAGACAGTTTTTGATATACCTATCATTACTAAATGCATGCCATCCATATAATTTAGGTTGACAAGTATGATTTCAAAGTTTAATGTCTTTGCCAGCCATTTTACACAATGATTCACACCATAATTAGTGGCATTTCATTGTAATTAGTGGTGTTTGCTAAGTCAGGCATCTCTGTTATTGCTTATTCATCTTGTCACTAACCCTTTGTGTGACGATTACATGAATGATACCTTAAATTGTGAATATTTTCAGTGAATATCTCTGAAACTTGTTGATGAGAGGTGTGCTTGTTATTTCTCAGTACAATTACTACTTTTGTTTTAGTCTGTTAAATGCATCCCCTGGGGGATATTGAAACAATTCTTTAAGTGTCTCAAATATCTGTCTTGTAAGTGAAACAGAAGTTTGTGTCTTTAATGGTGAACAGATACAGCCAGCAACCTCATAGTCTCCTCTATTGATTTCACCTTTCCCTTTCTGAGGTGCACTGTCATCTTAAGCCCCAAACATGTTCATTTTCTCTCTCTTTCTCTGTGCCGCTCACTCACTCTCTCTTTCTGTCTCTCCATGCAGAGAAAAAATTGCCCTTATTTGGCAGGCAACAAATCACAGTCCCTGCCCAACAAGCTCTTTGCCAGTGAAAGCCGAGCAGTGGTGGACGTGGGCCAATATACCTGCCAAAGGAATGGCTTTGTGCTGGAGAGAGAACAGCGAGTGCATGAGTGTAGATAGAGTCTGACCTTCCCATGCCAGCACTCACAGGAATCAATCCACATAAAAGCATCAGCAAATGCTGCAGGGACTAATACAATCTGGGCCCCACTCTACTGAATCAATGCTTGCCACTGAGACAGAAAGAGAGAGACCCCTGTCTGTAGATACTCTGAATATCCAGCTCAGTTCAGTGTTTTAAAAAACACTGGTGATAAAAAGGTTAGTGAGTGTTATTTAAATAGTATTTATTTAAATTCTGAATTAGTTTTCATTTTTATATTTTCAATTTTCATTTTAATTTGTTTGTTATTTTTTTTTATTTCCTAAATATTTCTATAACCTTTATTTTTTTCTTTAATTTTAGTCATTTTTAGTGCTGTCAAACGATTAATCGCATCCAAAGTAAAAGTTTTTGTTTACATAATACATGTGTGTATACTGTGTATATTTATTAGGTTTATATAAATACAAACATGTGCATGTATATATTTAAGAAAAATATGTTATGTTTATATATAAAATATATTTATATATAATATAAAATATATAAAAAGTATAAACGTAAATATTTTCAAAATATATACTGTATGTGTGTGTATTCATATATACATAATAAATATACACAGTACACATACATGTCTAAAAGGTAAAGCCTTAAAGACAGGAAAAAAGAAAAGGCAGGCGTAATTTTCACTTATCACTTATCACTTTCAACACTCTTCATTCATAACTATTTTATTCTACTGAATAATTGCTGGAAAATTCATATGAATTTGTATGATCTATTTCATACATTTACCATATCAATGTGTTTTCATTTAGGTGGACCTTCATAGGAATTTTTTTTTTTTAATCTAACATTTTTGAAATTCACACTAATATGCTAAAAATTCACCAAAACTCCTTTTTGAACTTTTATTCTGTGTAATTCCCAATCAAACAGTAATTTTGATGCATTATACAAAGGGTGTTTGCTATGAAATTAGCATTAGCAATTAAAATTAGATATTTTGATATTATTTTAATGTTTAAATCTAATTTTTATATTTTACTTAAAATTAGCAAAGACAAATGAGTCAATTTTATCCCAAAAATGAAAACCGCCCAACTGCCAATCAAAAAAAGCCCAAAAACTAAACGGAGTGTCTATTTACACTAACTGTTAAAAAGTCTGTCTTGTTGGCAGAGACCATTTACACTAACTTCGCCCACCAACATGTGGTTGGGCAAGACAACATTACAAAAGACAACAGATCCAGTGGCATAAGTGGAAATGTAAAATGGGTAAAATGGTAAGGGTAAAATGCATAGCACAGACTTTTTGAGCCGATCGACCCGAGTTGAACTCGTTTTTGTCCCTTTTCACTTTTTACTTATATTACATTGGAAAGGCATTTATTTTCAATAAAAAATGAAGGAAAATAATTGAAAATTTGAAAATGAAGTATTGAGTAGGGTTAGGTGTAGGGAGGGCTTTATTGTCACAATAAGACAGAATCTGTTTAATAATTTTAATAAAACAATTTAAACTCAATACTTCATTGAATACTGTTTTATAATGTACTACAATACTGAGATGCAGATATGTGCCACTATTTGAAATAAGTAGCAAAAAAATAACAAACAATACTGCTATTTTTACATAGTGTAAACAGAAGCTTTGGTTAAAGGTCACTTTAACCCACAGACTAACCCCTTGGCAACAGTGTAAAATTAGCCCAATTGTGCAGGAAAACTGCTGATTTGGCAACACTGACTGTGGTAAGAATTTGCATTTCGTTCAGACAAAGAAGGAAAAATATGACAGAATTTTTCTTTGTTGCATATATGTTCATGTTCATGACATTCTGTGTGTGTTTGTGTTCGGAAGATCAAGGGATAACACCCTTTAGGATCACACAGACCACACTATTCAGAGATGGAAAAATCGTGAGTGAGAGTGACTTTCACAGGCATATGGAAAATTGAGGCAGGTTAGCTAAGGTATATTAATAGACCTCATTAGACAGATCTGGTTATACTTTCACACACATTTATATTCACCCAGTGAGATTTCCTACAACAGTGGATTGCATTTATGCACCATCATGGCCTCTCACAGACAAACAGCATGCATAATTGCAAATATTTGTGCTGCTGCATGCACAAACATCCTTCTGTCTTCAACACACACACTTCAGGCATTCTCTGTCTCTCTCTACTCTATTTTTCATATTGTCGATGTGGTAGCTGGGTGTTTTAGGCCACTGTGTTGTGCCAGAGAGAAAATAATATTTAGGTGCATTGCCATCAATAATACAAAACAGCTGACAGTGTATAATGCAATATTGTACTGTTGAGTACAGTAGCAGTCTGTGCCCTCTATAAAATCACAGCTACTGATTTTTAAAGATGTTTACAGAAGTGTGTTGCTGTCAAAGAATCATTTTCGGTTTTCACCTGAAACAGCAAATGTGGATTAAATAACTGTCCTTAATGTGTCCATAGAGTTTTGGGAACATCCAAAAAAAATAGTTTGTTTTGAATACTAGTATAGTATTTCAGTGATGTCAGTATTTTAGTCTATATATGGAATGACTCAAATGAAAGGCTTGGAAACCCCCTCTCAGAACTGCTGCTATCATAGTTTAGATGAAAAAAAAAGATTGCCAATTATATGTTAGGTCTCATGAATGCCATCAGCTTTCCGACAAAACATATAAAATGGCACCTCAGCAAATCCATTTTTTCCCAAGTATGTAAAAAAAAAAAAAAAAAAAAAAAAAAGAAGAAGAATAAAGTTTAGTTTTATTATTTTTACTACTTTATTATACCTTAATTACTATATATTATTATTACTGACCAATAAATATTAAATGACAAAATTGATCAAATTATGAATTAGAAAGTACTAAATTATAATTTCTATATATTATTACTGACCAATACATTTCAAATGAAGAAATTACCTTACTCTAGTGATTGACTTTCAGGCGTCCCTCCGCATCCACACCTCCATCTGCACTTCTTTAGGATATCCTGCCAGATAGCTATTTTCGTCCATTATGTAGTCCCATAGGGGTCCCATAGCCTTATCCTGGAGCCAAATATTTTACGTTGAGTCCTTAAAGATTTATATAGGCAACTCATAAATGGATTTTAAAGGCAGATACATTATCCATTCTATGCATTATTTGTGTGATTTATGTCATTCATTAGCAATATTGTTTACTTTGATCTAGTCTACTTTAAAGAAGGAATCGTTGAGAAAAGTAAAAGAAGATTAAGGCAACATGATGCATTAGGATTTGTTATTCGGTGTGAGTGAGTTAATTCGGTAAACCTCAAAATGAGATCTTTTTAAATGTACAATAAACTGATATAAAGCTAATCTGACTTGTGTAAGTCTTCCGATGTCATATTGTATGAGGAATAAATATAAACCTGAAATTTACACCTGGGGTTGGTACTTTTTAGGTTTTCGAAAGAAGTCTCTTTAGCTCACCAAGGCTGCATTTATTTGATGAAAAATATAGTAAAAACAGCAATACTGTGAAAAAAATAATTCACCTATGTATTTTAATATATTTTAAATTGTAATTTATTCCTGTGATGGCAAAGCTGAATTTTCAGCTCCAATGTTCAGTGTCACATGACCCTTCAAAAATCATTCTAATATGCTGATTTGATGCTCAAGAAACATTTCTGATTATCAAAGCTGGAAACTGCTTGATATTTTTGCAAAACCATAATACATTTTATTGAATTTTTTTTTTTTTTTTTAAGATTCTTTGTTAAAAAAAAACAAGTTTAAAACAAAGTATTTATTTGAAATCATTTTTTTTGTTTTGTTTTGTTATTTGTTTTTTTTTGTGTTTTTTTTTTTGACCTTGTATAATATCTATATATATAATTATATATATATATATATATTATAAATATATATATATATATATATATATATATATATATATATATATATACACACATATATATATATATACATACATATATATATGAAAAGCACTTTGATGAATACACCCTTGCTGAATAAAGGTAATAATTTCCTCTAAAAATCTTACTGATTACAAACTTTTGAAAGAAGTGTATTTAATCATTTCTCTCCACTGAGCTAAAACTGGACCACTGGGTCAGTGAAATTAACTCAAACTTGTAAATGAATCATTTAGAGTGGTTTAGTCATCAGCCAATTAATCAAAAAGACATAAACAACTCATTCATATTTAAACTGGCCATTTGTCTAACTTGTTTTATGTGATTCAAAAAGCCTTGTATGTTGAATCAAATGTAAGTGTGAAGGCTGTGCGTGATATAGGCTTACCATCTTTCCAATGGCACACACTGTATAAAGGTCATCATGTAATTTTCACTATTCACAACTTTCAGGAAGTTGGCACCGCAAGGTCGTCTTGACGAGCTCTATCTTTCTGACCATAGCCCCCCAGCTCAAGTGAGCCTTCCTTTTATTCCTGATCTCCATACGGAGGTCGAGAAGGAACGGAACAGGCCGTTTTCCTCCCACATCCATAGATTCCAGAGTACAAGTTATGCCAACATCGAGGGGATGCACGAAAGCGGCCATGAGAGGATGCCCCCTATAGAAAAGACGCTGGCTAGCTATCTCTCTGTAGATGAGACATCCTCTCTCAAGGCTTCCTCCTTACCATCTAAGCCCCTTCAGGATACATCTCGCTTAAATGGCAGGGCATACGCAGCAGCAGGTCAGGCTGTGGCTTCGTTGCACATGAAGGCAGTGCTTTAGGCATACCAGGCTGATCTGCTGAAAGACCTGGATAAAGGGGAGGGCCTTTCCCCTGACGAGGTAGCTGAGCTGCGCCACACCACTGATCTTGCTCTCCGTTCTACTAAGCAAGCTGCCTCTGCTATGGGCAGATCTATAGCACCCATAGCAGTAACGGAGAGACATCTGTGGGTAAACCTGGCAGATATCGGGAAGAAAGAGAAGGGCTTTCTCCTCGATGCTCCGGTTTCACCTTCCAAACTTTTTGGTACCTCCATCAAGATGGTGGTCAAGAAGTTTAGGGAGGCGAAGGCTTTATTCCACGAAGGTCCAGGTCTGAGCCCGAACAATGCACAGGTCCTGGCCCGTCTTGGTGTGAGGATCAGAGACGGGCACAGAAGGCTAGTGTCATGACTCATGCCCCTCCCCCACCTGTGGGTGGGGCTAGGAGGAAGTACGGGTCAAAGGGAGGTAGGCAAGACATGAGGGAGGTGATGACCAGAGTAAGACCTAAACATCTACTCGCCTCCCTCGGGGGGTTTAACATCTGCTCTCATCTTCCCCTTCCTAAATTTCCCTATAACCACAATCAATTCCAAGGTCAGGTAGGAATCTCCTGTGCCTGCACTGCAGTCTCTTATGCTGGACCTATGATATCTTGGTCGGATCTGTGTCCTACATAGTAACCACCTTACTGATGGTCCAGACTCGAGGCTTCTTCGAGCTTCGCTTCTTGAACAGAGCTCATGCGCAGGACCCATAGTCTTCCAAATGGCTAATTTAGCTTGTCTAACTATAAAATTTGCCAAGGTACACTGTTCTTTATGTGTTTTCGAATACTTGCATCCATAAATAAAAAATGTCTTATTAAAACAAAAACCTAAATTCCCAAGTATTCTTTCCAACACTGTAAACAGTGGTACTAGCCTAGAACATTCAGCAAAAACATGAAACACAGTCTCTGGTTTGATACAAAAAATACAGGGTGATGAAACAGACATATTGAACTTAGAAACAAAACTATTTGTAGGTAACACACAGTGCAATATTGTCCACTGCAAATCTCCAAAACGTTTTGGAAGTGGACCTTTAGTTTTTTTTTCCTTTCTCTTTTTTTTTTTTTTTTTCTTTTTGTTTTTTTCTTCTTTTTTTTTTTTTTTTTTCTTTATACATTAGCCTCCAAGAAGCAGAAAGTTCATCAGAAACCATTAGATGTTCTTTTCATTTTGTATCACATCTATGATTAATATCTTCAAAATAATTAGTCTTTACACACATCTGATAAAACTCTTTTTTTCCAACTGCTTGAAAATCAAGCTCTTATAGCCCCTTGAACTTCAACAACTTCCCCTCTTGGAAACTCTGTGCAAACCCTTGGGGACAAAAATAACTTAAGGAAGGAACATTGCATCGATTCACCAGACAGAAAACAATTTACAAAATGTAGAAACTGAGAAGGAAAAGCAGCTTTCAGACTGTTTATGAAATGTTTCACCATCCTCACAGACCTAAATCCCACTTGTTTACAAATTTCAATTGTTGGTCTCCATTTTCTGGAAGCAATATCAATTAGATGTGCAACTTTTGTCAAACCCTTCTCAATCAATGTTTTAACAATGATATCAAATGTATAAACATTGCCACCAAGATAGGGGTTATAAAACAGTGGTTCGTTCAGACCAAAATGGTAATTTTCTCGTCTAAATCCCTTAAAAATAAGGATTTAAAACTGAAACACAGAATTTTACATCAAATATAAAATTCCAACTGTATTGGGACATCAAAAACAATTGCTTATCAAGGGAAAAAACACCAAAAGTTCTAAGCAAAGCCAAGCCAAATGACACCCATTGTATAGAAAGCTCCCTAACATAAAGTAAAGTCTGAGCAACTTTCAACCTCATAGCTTTAACTTTGTCTGCCAAATCGATCAATCCCTGTCCTCCTTCATTAACTGGCAAGAAAAGAATTGCAGGGGAAAGCCAGTGATGGCCATCCCCAAAAAAATCAACATAAATCTTCTGTATATGTCGCAATAGGATTTTTGGTGGATCAAGTACATTTAACCGATGCCACAGCATAGAAGCAGCCAAGTTATTAATAATAAGCACTCTACCCCTATATGAATGTTGAGGGAGAATCCACCTCCACTGTCAATTAAACCTTCCCAATTTTTCTCCATATAATGATCTTTCCCCATAAAAACCCCAAGCACTTTAAACCCTTCCAAACTCCAAGAACAGTGCTGAGGAAGTACCGGAGGACCTCCATTTTCCCATTTGCCCAACAAAAAAGATGAACATTTATTCCAATTTATTCTTGAGGAAGAGACTCTCTGATAGATATTAAGCGATGCTATCATTTTCTTAACATCTTCATCCGTCCTTATTACCACAGTGACATCATCAGCGTATGCACTTAGTTTAACTTTTACCAAATCTGTGCCAGAAGGGCACACTGTGGAAATCCCACTTAACTGACGTCTCAGAACTGCCAAGAGTGGTTCAATAGAGTGAGAGAGAGACTTTGTTGTATACCTCTGCCAACTAAAAATGGTCTCAATAGGGTGTCATTTATTTTGTGTACAATATCTGTGTACAACAGCTTGACATAAGAAATAAATGATGGACCAAAACCAAAAGCATCAAAACATTTAAAAAGAAAGCCATGATCAGTTCGATCAAAGGCTTTCTCCTGGTCCAAAGAAACAAAACCTACATCAAGTTTATACACCTTAGCAAAGGAAATCAGGTCTCAAACCAGAAAAAGATTGTTAAAAATGGATCAGTCTGGAATACAATAAGATTGATCTGCATTAATCACTGAAGATATACAAAGTTTAAGTCTATTAGTTAAAGCGCTGGAAATTAACTTGTAGTCAACTCCGAGCAATGATACAGGATGCCAATTTTTGATGTCTCCAAGGTCACCCTTCATAGGCAGTAAAGTTATCATGGCCCTCCGAAGGCTCACATATAATGTTCCTCTTTCCAGACACTCCAAGAAGACAGAAAACAAGTCCTTTCCAATCACCGACCAAAACTGTTTATAGGAATTCCATCCAACCCTGGAACTTTTCCTGAAGAAAGTTCATGAACAGCTACAGTCATCTCATCAAAAGTCAAAGGTTGATCAAGTCTAGATTTCTCCTATTCTGCAAGATGATGTAAATCTTGAAGTAGAATGTCAGCCATTTCATCATCACAGGGTTCCGAATTTTAAAGATTCTCGTAAAAAGATAAAGCATGAGACATTATTCCATGATCATCAGTCACTTCTCCTCCTCCTGAAAGTTTCAAATGGCATAAAATCTTCCTATTAACAGTCTTTTTCCGCAGACTAAAAAAATTAAGATGTTGGAGCATCCATGTTGTTAAAGGAAGTAAACCTCGCATGGATAAGTGTCTCTTGGCCCTTTCTTCCAAAAGATTACGTAAAAAAAAAAATAATGAATTCCTTTCAAGGCGTTCAGCAGTGTCCAGCTCATCTGTTTTATCATCAGTGTAAAAGATATGCACATAAATTCTATCAGATCTAGCTCCAGATATCATATTAGAGTTTACTTTCATCCTCTGGCAAAAAAAGTTTAATTTGTATTTTACCGATATCCCACCACTGACTTAGGTGCAGCGTTTTTCTCTCTCTCCAGGTCTCCCAAAAATGGTGAAAGAGTGCATAAAATTGTGATCTTGCAACAGTTTACTATTCAATTTCCAAAGTGAGTGCTTAAAAGTGCTCATTGTAATAGAAACTTCTACGCACATAAATTCTATCAGATCTAGCTCCAGATAACATATAACACCATACATCAAACCAGGAATAATTTTCATTGCACATAAATTCTATCAGATCTAGCACCAGATATCATATTAGAGTTTACTTTCATCCAGGTATATTGTTTATTCAGAGGGAAAGCTTCTCTCCACACATCCACAAGACAATGATAAGTTATCAAATTTTTAAGTTCATACGACGGCTATGTGGTTCTTCATGGTTCCTATATAGAGTATGGTTTATAGTACAATTAAAATCCCCAGCCAGAACAACAATTCAATCCTGCAAAACATTACTAAGAGCAGTCTTCAATTTTCTAGAGAAGAGAGTTCGCTCCGAACCAATATTTGGGGCGTACACATTAAAAAACGAAAAATTAAATCCATGAACCGTTACATCAACATGCAACATTTGACCAGGAACCAATTCAAAAACACTAACAGGTTGCTGCTTATATTCTGGTCCAAAGAGAATGGCAACCCCTGCACTAACACTAGAACCATGACTTAGTATAGCCTGCCCCTTCCATTCACTTAACCATTGTACTTGATTATTTGAATCTGTATGAGTTCTATTCTATTCTACTATTCTAGCCCTCTTTATCATAATATAATCAAAAAGACTAAACCTTTTAACAGCGTCATGACACAAATTGATATTTTAAGTACCAAATCTCAAGGATGTCATGACAAGAAGAAGAAAATAACCATAAAAATGCATCCAAGCCATATCACTTTTTGCCTTGCAAAAGCAAAATACTTCTTACATTACAGAGAATCTTTTTAAGGCGGTACCGTTTTGGTCTATCAAGCTCATCAAAGGTTGCCTTCCGTGTAGCTACAGTACAAGATATCAGAAATAATTTAAATCTTTAAAGTATGACTCAATACTGGTCTTACGAAGCCCTTTTGTATTGTCAAGAAAAGCATTAATCTGCTGTAATGAATAAAGTTTACTCCTACCTTCAGAAGTATTCTCTGAGTCCACGTCATTCTCATCTTTCCTTGTCTTCCTTATCCAAATCCTCCCTCTGTAGCTTTAAATTCATCACCTCTTGTGAAACATTGTCTTCTTGACTCTGATCGAACAATTCATCAGTATTTATTTTAACATTACTTTCTTTAGATTGTGATTCTCCGGTGATTCGGCCTTGTGCGCATCATTTGCATTCACCTGCTCTGAACTCAACTCTGGCTGAGTGAATACGGACATGTCATTTTTATCTCCACAGCACTATTACTGGAATCAGCTGACAGGGATCTTCCCTCGTGCACCTCGTGCAAACTACTCTGCATTTATTCTACTCCGGCCTGTGGAGGTTGTAACGACACAGCATCCACAGTTATAACGGAACTTCGCACCCTGTCATTTTCCACATTAACAGTCAAATCTCCATTAGCGCCATTATTCCCATTACGATTCGGGCAATTCTGCCGGACATGACCAAATTCACTACAAACAAAACATTTCATGGACTCCAAGTTAGTAAAATAGTGTAGTCCTTACCCTCAATAGGGTTAATTTCACCGACAGGTTCAAAGGATCACTCTGAGAATTAAGAATCATGAAAGCCTGACGCCGAGAAGACATTACATGTTTGAGTTCGGGATTTTTGCATCCTAGCGTAATCATCTTAATGGGACATCTCATGAGTATTTCCACCAATTTCTAATTTTTAACAAATGGTTATGAGGTATGTAAATGAGTTACATTTGACAAGACAATCATCTTTGATGGGCTCCACAGAGGCAAAATGGGCAAAAACATTTCATTGATCATTAGTCTGCCCTGGCTTTGACTCAAGAAAATAACTAGGGTAAACATACCCATTAATCACACTTACATATTTGAGCTCAGATTATAAAAAGAAATAATTATGTATTATCATACTAACAAATTTATGTGTTTATTACTAGATACCTCCTGTAATTTCAAGTCAGTCAGATCATTGCACACTGAGATATGAGTCTGTCTGGTGGCCATTTTAAAAGCTGTCTAAAAACTTTCACCAAAATAGTAGCTCCATAAATGTGAATTTTTTTTAGATATTTTATCCTTTATTTTTGGAAAGTTTCACTACTTTTTGTAAAATTAAGAGATTAATGTTTAGACTTTTGCAGATTATAACCTGGAATTTGGATGTGGGAAATAATTACAGTTAGATCCAAAGATAGTTTTAGCATCATAGAACAGAAGCTACAGAACACAGTTAGCTGACTGGCTGTATAAAATTATGTGCTACACTAATAAATTACTTCACAGGCATTACTGGTTTGTACTTTTACATCCATAATATTATAAATGTACAGATTATTGCTGGTCTGGGGTTTTAAACTGCTGTATTTTTTTGTATATTATTTTAAGGTTAAAGCTTAAAGGGTGCACTACTATAAAAATCACAGCTTCAGTGTGACATCATTAAGAAAAAGTATAATTTCATAGATATTGTTAGTTGTTAATAATAAAATGTGTATGAACTTAATACATGACAGATTATTTATTTTGACATTTTAATAAATATTACATTCAACTTATTAAAAATTGTTTCTGCTCCCATTAAGCTCATAGTGCTCTTATGGAGCTAGAATTGTGTCTTTATTACATGCGAGAAAATAAAAGAAATCTGAGAGAAAAAAAAAGTTTGAGAGAAAAAGTTATCACCCTGATAGCAAAAAAGCATTTCATGAGAGAAAAAATAATATTTGAGAGAAAAAGTTTTCATACCAATAGCAAAAAATAATAATATTTGAGAATAAAAAAAGTTTTGAGAGAAAGTATTTTCTCATAGAACATAAAAAAATATATAAATTTGAAATTTTTAAAATTGAGAAAAAAAAGAAAAAAAATCTCTCTCAAAATACATTGAAAAAAACTCTCATATATTTTTTGCTATCAGTGTGAAAACATTTTCTCTAAAAAAAAAAAAAAGTGTTTCTCTCGAAACGCTTTTCTTTGCTCTCGATGCAATTTCTTGCTCTCGTGTCAGGATTTTGCTTTCACTGTGAGAATTGTGTCATGGGGGGGGGGGCACGTTCCTATTGGCCAGTCGGGTGAGCATCGTCTTGCAAACTCACCTGGTTTATACTATTTTTAAATCAAATGCCAAATGAATGTTTTGATTTAGATAGTTGCACACCTTATTTAGTGAGTACTGAGCTAGTTTCTACCTTTGCACTTGCTAGCCTCAAAGCACCTGAAGAGTAACTGCTTGTTCATACAACCTCCTGTACAACTTTCAACTAACCTTAGTATGCATGGAAGGTGGCAACCCTATAGCTAGCTAACGTTAGACAGTGATTGATATACCGTTTCTCACTAAATAAGGCGTGAAACTATCTAAATCAAAACATTCATTTGGTATTTGATTTAAAAATAGTATAAACCAGTTTGCAAGTTTACCTAGCATGATGGCTGTTTAGCTTTACTAGCGATTAGCAAGCAAATAATATAATACACATTCATTCATGAATATGAGTGCTATTTTTTAATGTTTAATCTTCAGTGATACTGAACTTGCTCAGCCAGCTGTGTGTCATCATCTTACCCAAACATTGGAGTGTCCGTGCTCAACTAAACTAGCCATAAGGCAGAGGCGGCATCTATGCAGGTGAACTGAACAATGGTGTAATGATTCAGTTCGACTCCTAGGACAAGACGATGCTCACCCGACTGGCCAATAGGAACGTGGCCCCGCCCATGACACAATTCTCACAGTGAAAGCAAAATCCTGAAACGAGAGCAAGAAATTGCATCGAGAGCAAAGAAAAGCGTTTCGAGAGAAACACTTTTTTTTTTAGAGAAAATGTTTTCACACTGATAGCAAAAAATATATAAGTATTTTGAGAGAGATTTTTTTTCTCAGAAATAATTTTTAAAATTTCAAATTTATATATTTTTTATGTTCTGTGAGAAAATACTTTCTCTCAAAACTTTTTTTATTCTCAAATATTATTATTTTTTGCTATTGGTATGAAAACTTTTTCTATCAAATATTCTTTTTTCTCTCATGAAATGCTTTTTTGCTATCAGTGTGATAACTTTTTCTCTCAAACTTTTTTTTCCTTTCAGATCTTTTATTTTCTTTATGTAATAAAGACACAATTCTAGCTCCATATGCTCTCTTTAAGCTCTTCCACACTGAACGTCTATGTAAATACTTAATAAACAAACTTTAAATATTAAGTGATGGTTTTAACTTTAAGTTAATCGATTTTCTATAGATTCTGTCAACTCAAATCTTCAGACTGGCTCTGATCTTAGGCAGCTACTGTGAACTTCTCCAGACTGTAAATCAGTGGAAAATCATGGTAAATATTGTGTAGTGTATTCCAGCCTTAAGAGAAGATAGACAAGCTGACACCCATTAATAAGAGGCTTGTTTCTGTGTTCATCCCTGTGAATAAAATGTTTTATTGGTTTGTTTTATTTGATTTTTGAATTTGTGTTACTTAGCTGAACATGGACTAGTCTAGATGTTGCAATGTGCTTAAATGACACTTCATTATGAATATATAACTAATCAAATTGAATGCCTTGTTGCTTGATTTTAATGTTCTGTTTTTTTTGTGATTGACTTTGTACATAAAAAAAATCAATTATTCTTTAAAAAGGTTGTTTAAAATAAACAAGAATTTTTAATAAAACATGATATAAGCTTAATGGGAACAGTGGTGTGCTTAAAGGGTACAAACATGTTCCCATTAAGCACTGCCAGACTTTTTACATTTAATTTTGTATATCTTAATTGAAATGCTTTTGTCATTTAATCTTTTATTTTAACATAACTTTTTGTACTGAAACCAATATCTTGTGGTCTGAAAATGTCTCAGTGTAGATTTTGGTGAGCTTAATAGGTACGTTTACCCTATCGCCTTATTCATGCGAGAAGCAGATCTGATATTTACGCCACCGACAGCAGCACTCACGGCTACTAGACAATCCTCTACTGATACAGACGCGTCAGGCATACATTTGCAGCCATGTCCGAGTCAGTTGTGAGAAATTACCCGCATTTGTCCCCATTTTCCCCACTCACTGACCGAAGTCAGCCAAAAAAATAAAAAAAAACTACTACTTTACCAAACACAATTCAAGAAATATAAACTCAACCACAACAACTCTCACCCACCCCAAACTCAGTTCACCCGCTCCAAGCATGCAACACGCACAGACAGAGAGAGAGAGAGAGAAATGACAATGAACTGTGTTTAGTTGCTTCAAAAACAGCGATTTCATCACCACGTTGCTAGGGTTGTAAAATACTTAAGTAATTTTAATTGATTACTGTACTTAATTATTATTTTGGGGAATTTTTAACTTATGGACATTAAATATGTTTAACGGAAGCTGAAACATGCGCCGTTGATGTGAGAGCCAGTGATCATTGTTTTAATGCATCAAGCACACACATTTCTACTTCAGCTATGACTTCAGGACATCAGGTAAATGTCTAGCTTCAAAAGTTTACCATCAAATATGAGAAAGCATATTGAGGTAGCAAAGATGCTTTTTTCCAATCTGTTTCCTATCTGTTTGATAAATCCATTAGCTGTGTAATATATTCGCTGAATGCACAAGATTGAGATCAAATAAATAAGTGATGAGAATTTAAATACAATTAATTAATTTGTGGGAATGATTGCTTTTTTAAAATTAAATGTTACAAATCTCCCAAAAAAAAAGTGTTTAAATGAACATTGCATATTAAATTAATTGTAATTCATGTTTAATGATGTTCTTACCAGGTAGTAGATAAGTTGTATTTATAATACATCATTATATGACACATTGAGTAGCAATTCATAATTTTTGATTCTAAATAATTATATGATTTACTCATTAAATAACCTAATTAGTTGCAAATAATTATATATCAATATTCCTGAGAAAAAACTTTAAAGCTTAATTATCGCTTTAGACAGTGACGTTGAATAGACAACACAAAAAAAGTAACCTTTCAAAACGTTAATTTTGTATGTTTTAATTCTATGACTCTTTTCATTAATTCAACACTTTCTTGAATTCTGTATGGAATATGTTTCTGGCATCTGCATCACATCTTGCTCTTCACCCAAAAATGAAAATCATATAATCATTAACTAATTTTCATCACATCCCAAATACTTACTACTTACTTTCTTCAGATGAACACAAGCAAAGATTTTTAGTCCATTTAATGCAAGGGGACAGGAACTCTTCAGAAACCACTCAAAGTGGACATGAAGGTTAAGTTTAAAATCATTTAGCTTAAAAAGACACTGATTCATCAACAGGGGTTGTATGAGTTACTGTCATATTCACTTTGTGTAGTTTTTGAAGTGTCATTTTTGGACGTCCCATACACTTGCATTATACAAAGAGAGATGAATTTTTTGTTTGTGGTCATCTGATGAATGAAAGCCATAAATATATGGGTACTTTTCAGAAGTGGAAAGTAAAAAATTACATTTACTTGTGTTACTGTAATTGAGTAGCTTTTTTGTGTACTGCTACTTTTTAAAGTAATTTTTAAAATCTGTAATTTTACTTTTACTTAAGTATATTTTATTTTGAAGTGTTGTACTTCGCTACGTTTTAAAACACATTAATAGCTCCCTGGAAACTACTGCATTAAATAATGGGTAGGAGGGCAAACTGGTGCTAAATTCACAAGAAAGATGCAGATGGACAAAACAGGCATTAGTGGTGCAGACACCGCTGAAACTGAAACTGAAACGTCATATTCTAAAGCTGACCTTGAAGGAAATGAAGTGAACCCCTGGCCATATTTATGCTCTATTATGTAGTGTAAGCTCCTAGGGAGACCAAACTAGCAGCTTATAAAATCTCGACAAGACATCAATCCTTCACAAGCATGTAGAGGTAAGCTAAATAATTGCACCTTGGTTAAAATGAAGCTTTGACATTTTAGCAAGAGGTTTTGCACAAATTAGCCAAAAAGACAGTGGTGCGGAGCGTACAAAATATATCGTCTGCGATAATATCATAATTGTTGTTTTAATGATGTGCTCACACATTTAGAGTGCGTACTTTAATTCAGTAAACAAGTCAATTAAGAGTCTTGCATTTTAGACACCATATTGCCTGTTTTTAATCTATTTCTACAACAAAAAATAATTCCAAACACAGCCAAGTTTTGCATCTCTGAGCAACATGACAGTGTTTCGTTCCTGAATGAATCAACTGTTTAAATGATTCGGTTCATTTGCAATCTATATGCTTTATTAATAAGGTGAATTTAGTCATCCAGTGTTTTAGAATGTCCCCAAACCGTGCATTAATAAGCATGCACTGACTATTTCATATTTCCAAGTTCAAAACAAAACTCTATGAACCACTCCATTGTGAACGTATGGAGCTGAACCACTACAAGCTGTAAGTAAACAGGAAGTGTTTTTCGAACTCAACTGGTTTTGCGAGAAAACGCAAAAGTTTTGTGAGAGAAGCAAATGTTTCGCGAGGGAACGCAAATAAAATTGCCAGAGAATGCAAAAGTTTTGCGAGGTAATGCAAATATATTTGCGAGAGAACGCAAAAGTTTTGCGAGCTAACGCAGTTTCTCGAGGGAACGCAAAAGTTTCGCGAGGGAACACAAAGTTTCTCGAGGGAACGCAAAAGTTTCGCGAGGGAACACAAAGTTTCTCGAGGGAATGCAAAAGTTTCACGAGGGAACGCAAAGTTTCTTGAGGGAACGCAAAGCATTTGAAGAATATTTTTTCCTCCTACCCCGATTTTTTTTCACTCACCCCAAATTTTTTCCACCATCATGTCCTTTTAGGGGCTCTGTAAAATACTTTTCATTTTAATTGAGTAAAATTTTCACTGAGTATCTGTACTTTTATTTGAGTATAATTTTTGAGTACTTTTTATACCTCTGCTCGTTGCTGAGGAATATAATGTAGCAATCTAGCATCTAAGCTATTTTATTAATAAAAGGTGCAGGACAGCGTTTATGTGGAAAGCGCAATCTGCGATCAATGAGCTCTCTTTTTCTGTGTGTGTGTGTGTGTGTGTGTGTGTGTGTGTGTGTGTGTGTGCCAATGTGCGAGTGATACAGCTGAGGTCAGTTTACATGTCCCGTTCAGAATCTGCAAAATGTTAATTATTTTACCAAAATAAGAGGGATCATACAAACTGCATGTTTTTTTTTTATTTAGCACTGACCTGAATAAGATATTTCAAATAAAAGATGTTTACATATAGTCCACAAGAGAAATAGTTGAATTTAAAAAAAATGACCCTTTTCAAAAGTTTACATCCCCTTGATTCTTAATACTGTGTTGTTACCTGAATGATCCACAGCTGTGTTTTTGTTGTAGTTGTTTTTTTGTGATAGTTGTTCATGAGTCCCTTGATTGTCCTGAACAGTTAAGCAGCCTGCTGCTCTTCAGAAAAATCCTTCAGGTCCCACTATTTCTTTGGTGTTCCAGCATTTTTGTGTATTTACACCATTTCCAACAATGACTGTATGATTTTGGGATCCATCTTTTCACACTGAGGACAACTGAGGGACAGAAAATGCTTACTGCTGCTCCAAAAGGAAAAACCATGCATTAAAAGCTGGGTGGTGAACTGTATACACTACTGTATTCATGTATATACTGTCAACTATATATACATGAAATACCAATCCAAACAGAAATTTTCACTTATTTTTACTGGAAAAACAAGACACAAATACTAAAAATATACTAAAGCATATGATTATTCACACTGTAATCTGTGTATCACACTGAAACCATGTGATAGAGATAATGAAGGGCTAGTTTCAGGTTATTTAATGTGCAGATGCTTCCCAAGACAGTCACTTGGGCATTTTAAATCATTGCTGTGAAGATTTTAACATCCAGTCTTTCGCTATTCTTGTCTGCATGATCTAATGCATCTCTGCTTGAATGTGTGAGTGAGCGGAAAATGGGCTTGAGTGGAAATGAATTGCAATTGTAAGCACATATTATGATCGTTGACAGTGATAATGGTGGTTTGCATGTGATGCCAGTGTATTAAATGATTGAATCTAAATAGTGTCAAGTCAGATACACTGCAGTTAACATTTCCATCTTTTTTGCAGGCTGATCATCAAACACAAGTTTTTAAATAATTTTTTGATTTGTAGAATAAAAATGTCATCAATTACCCATATTGCCCCTGTGGAAAAACTGTTCATGATTCAGCAATAAGAAATAGACAGCACTCCATCAGCAGATCTTCTGTTTGCTAAAGGCCCCTGCATGATTCCTAAGAAACTGGAGATAACAATTCCAGGGAAGATTAATCAAAAATGTAAATGTTTGCACTTTGAATTATATGTATACTACTGTTCAAAGGTGTAAGGTCCATGCACTTGGCCCAAGGAAGGTATCCAGCGGTGGTTGAAGGTTTCTTGCGTGTTCGGCCTTTTCAGCACGTTAAGTTATTTAATTTAAGTTAAACTCTAATCTGACTCCATTTTATTATGAACTCGAATTTAGATTGTCATATGAATTGGTTGTATGTCTGTTTCTAATTAGTATTCTTATTCTTAGGACATTTGATTATTCTAGTTAACTCCTTACTTTATATTTGCTCGTTCATTAGGAATCTATGTCGCTCAGGGTGCCTCATGTCGGCCATCTACATTGGCCCCATGATCACTAACTCGCCAGTCTGATCATTAGCCAGAGGTTATAACTAATACTATTTAATATGTTGCCCATGCTTACCATTCTTTAAATAGTATTTCTGTTTAGTCCCCTACAGTTACCCATGTACAAGTTAATGCTCAAAACAATAATCAGCGGTTATTCTAGTACTATTTGTCTAGCCCCGATAGTTAATATAACTACGTACAACTTAATTAAAGCTGAGACAATAACCAGCGGTTATGACCATGATGTGCCCCATGCTCCATCTATCCTGAGATCTAGTTTGCACTTAACCTTGGACGCAGATTTGGGGAAAAATACACCTTCACTTAATTTGCTTGAGAAAATCATTTCAGAGTAAATCAGAATAAAATCTAATTTTATTATCAGTCAGATAAATATGTATTATGCTAATTACATAGCCAATTCAAAGATATCAAATCAATACAAGACATCAAATTCTTAAAGATGAATCTAAGAGTAAGATGCATACCTGACTTTTTAGAAAAATTCATAGTATGAAGTGTGTGGACTAGTGCTGTCAAACAATTAATTGTGATGCATCCAAAATAAGAGTTTTTGTTTACATAATATATGTGTGTGTACTGTGTATATTTATTATGGATATATAAATACACACACATGCATGTATTTATTTAAGAAAAATGTTATGTTTATATATTTAATATTTTTATATATGATACAAATTATATTAATATAAATATATACATACAGGTAAATGTTTTTAAAATGTATGCTGTATGTGTGTATATTTATATATACATAATAAATATACACAATACACACACATATATTATGTAAACAAAAACTTTTATTTTGGATGCAATTAATCGCGATTAAAAGTTTGACAGCAGTAGTGTGGACACACTTCATCCTTTGGACTCATTCCGGCTACAGAAGGCCCTGATCCTCTTGCAACATTTCAAGTCAAGTCAAGTTCAGCTTTACTGTCTTTCCGCTACATGTGTGGACATAGAGTGGAACGAAATGTCATGCCTCACAGGACCACGGTGCTACATAAATACAGACATACAACAATGTAAAACAGTATAAACCTATAAATATACTTTATATAAATGTTTACCCATACATAAGCTAAAAAATATAAACTATACAAATGCTTCACATAAACACTGTACCTATACACAACTGACCTATAGACAGATTTTGAATATGAATATACTATACATAAATGTTTACCTACACACAGACTGAAAAAGAAAAATATATATACAAATGCTTCACATAATACTGTACATGTGCAAAGAGAAACATTGTAAGTCTTTTGTGGGATTATGTACACACAGCAGTGTGTGTGAAAAGTGTCTAGTGCGCATAGAGGAGAATTGCACAAAATAGATTTGAATTGAAAATGTCCAGGATGGAGGGGAGAGGGACACCGATGATCTTTGCAGCTGAGTTCACTGTCCTCTGGAGGGTGTTGCGGTCTGCTGCACTACAGTTCCCATAGCAGACAGTGATGCAGCTGGTCAGCACGCTCTCTATGGTTCCTCTGTAGAATGTGGTGAGAATGGGTGGAGGGAGACTTGTAATTAGTACTTTCTTAAGTTCTTCAGAACAAGACAAACATCCCCAGAGATGGAGACAGGAACTAACAAATGGAATTTGCACTGAGTTTATCACCCCTTGAGACAAAAGGCATTTTGCATGAAAGACACTTGGAAATGGCACACCCTCTACAGCGAGCAAAAAATCTCTTTACTCTTAGGATCTGTATTACGTTTTAGCCTACTTCTTGTAAAATTGAGGCCATTGCACCAGTCGCCCTGAGACAATTCAAATGACACCAAACATGACTTTAAATATTACTTGCATTCATGTAGAACATTATACTATTGACCATTCTGAGTGAACTAAGTGGAGGAAGGATGGGGAAGGGAAAGGAAGGGGATAATAAGGATGTGAGAGACATTTTCCTGCATTTTCCCTCAGTGGGATGTGGAGACAGATGTCTGTATGTTAATGCACTGTGTGTGTATTATCCGTAGTGTGTGAGGTTCTATAATTCTTACAAAGGAGATTTGGAGATTTTATTACGCTTCTGAAAGATGTCTCCTGTGCTCATCAAGACTGTATTTATTTGATCAAATATACAGTAAAACAGTTTAAAATAATTTAACCTTTTTTTATTTAAATGTGTTTTGTTGAATTTTCAGCGGCCACATGCCATTTGTAACATTATAATGTCTTTACTGTCACCACTGTTACTGATCAGGTAACAGAAGAAAAAAAACCAAGAGAATACCTTGAAAGGGGCAAATATTTCTTCATACCACTATATATAAAGTAAAATGTGGCGTTTAAAGTGAAATTAAAAGCCTTGTCGTGGGCAGGTCCTTACCATCTCATCCCACTCTTTCCCAGACACTGAAAATCCCTTAAACATCGATTCAAGACCTTAATTGATATGGATGTATCACTACCATAACTGGTTCAATATTGCTTTTAATTTTCAGTGCTTTTATAAACTGACAGCATGTCGCGAGATGGAAATCAGCAGGAGGCACGATGAATGTCTTTTACTGTTACTACTGCTGACATCTAGTGTTCAGATGAAGAAGTACGTGGAGTTGGCTACTGTTGTTATTATTTCTATTCCCGTGTATTAATTATAATTAATTATTCATTAAAATGTTTTATACACAATTTTCCCATAACATATTTTCTAAACAAATTAGGCCACAAAATTCGAAATAAATAAATAGATTGACTTACTAGAAGCAAGTCTGTTTAATAATGCTATTCAGGATATGCTTAGAGACATATTCAACACAATATATAAATGTAAATATATGTAATATATATAAATGTGATACATATAAATGTACTAATGTAATGTAGCCTAATACATAGTAACTTCGTATGTAATCTAGATTACATAATCAGATTTAATATATATATATATATATATATATATATATATATATACATACAATTACTTGTAATTAGATACAAAACACTTGTAATCAAAGGCACTTATTTCATATTATTCATCAAATAGCAATAAATTAGTCATAATTTATAGATTCTCCCCGAGTTCTGACTTTTTCCTTTTTATTTTTTTTTTTTTTGAATAACCTATATCACTGATATGCATTCAGAAAGTCTTTCAGTTTT
This sequence comes from Cyprinus carpio, assembly GCF_018340385.1. Lineage (NCBI taxonomy): Eukaryota > Metazoa > Chordata > Actinopteri > Cypriniformes > Cyprinidae > Cyprinus > Cyprinus carpio. Next base: position 18,666,678 of record NC_056600.1, on the reverse strand, counting down.
GGACATTCACATTAAGACTAGTCAGGTGGCTGTAATTACACAGAAAACTGAGAGGCCACACAGCATTTGACCACTGGATTTACAAAAAATCATTTCCGTTTTAAAAAGTGTTTTCTCAATATTTCAACATTGCATCAACTATGAACACATTGATTTTTATTTAAATATCACTCAGTGGGTTATTTCATGTTTTACTGTCTTTGGAAGGCTTTTGTTTCTAAAACATGCTAAAATGCACAAATTCATATTATTTCCTATTTAAATGTAATACAGAATCACGGTTTTGTTTTTTTTTTTTTTTTTTGTGTTTTGTGTGTGTGTTTTGTTTTGCTCACAGTTCATAGTTAAGTTATCAAAAAGTGCTCAGATATTACATAAAAGTACAGTATATTACCTAAAATGTGTAGGCTAATGTAATGGATTAGTAACTACAATTTTTGTCATGTAATTTGGAATAATCTACTCAGCACTGCCTCGACTTTTAATGTAGACTAATTACAACATAAACGTACAGGTCTGTATGTATTTTATATAGGCTATGCTTTGAGTATTTGCATTTTGTTTTACAAAAAAACGTTATTCGTGTTCTAAAACATTTTTAAACAAACCATTAATCTCAGCTTTGCTTATTTAAATGCGCATTATGCCCTACTGATGGCGCCAGTGCTTGAAAGACTAGGCCTACTTGAAGTAAATAAATTATTTGTACTGCTGTATATGGGGATTTTATTTTTTTATTCACTGTGGACTAAATATATTGCGAAACAATGTACTAATTCATCAAAACACTGTAGCTATATGGGCTGTGTACTAGCATATGCAGTCATGTTTATGAGAAAATGAAACTGAAAGAACACAGGTCGTGTGTCATTTATGAATATGGCTTCGAACTATCAAGATGATTCGGGTGAGTTTCATACAGTCTATATTCCGGTATCAATGAAACAAAATTGCATAACACACACGATGTAAGTTGTCTACAAGCCCACTTAGTCTAGAGAAGGCAGTCTTTTCAGCAATGTATCGATCTCAAGTATTGCGGTGATTTTACAGCTTTTCTGTGGTTCCGTTTAACACTCTCTCTCGGTTAATGTGTCATCCTGTTTTCTAAAACCAGTCGAGAACACTTGTCAAATGTTTTACTACAGTGAATATTTCACGGGGTGTGTTCGTTCCGGAAAAGTCGCCAAGTTAAAGTTGATTAGTCAAGTTACTCCACCCTTAGCCAAAACTGTAAAGTTCATTTCCTCCAAATTGTATATTAATTTAAATCGTTCTCAGAATAATATTTTTTTCTTCCTAGATGAAGGCAGCTACCAGCAGTCTGAATGTCCCCCAGAGTTCAGTGACACTGACACAGACTCTGAGGCTGCCAGCGATTCTGGGTCTGACACTGAAGAAGATGCACAGACATCTAGCAAGGTACATCTCTTAAGACGTTTCAAAGGAAAGCATGTCAAAATGTACTGTATCAACAATAGCCTACTCAATAAAAAGGGAAAGTACCTTCCACAAAACATTCTTAAGCTTAAACTTAAGAAACACATTTACCTATGTAATTAAATCCATATATCTAGAAATTATGCCCACATTAAAGTATTTAAAAGCAATTATTTTTCTTAGCTTTACAACACACTGGCTCTAGGACACACTCCATGCTCTCCTGAAACCATTTTTTTTTATGTATTTTTGAATAAAATGGCAGACTGCTTTATGTCGCTAAAGCTAAATGTTAGTTATCAGTTTATGCATCCTAAGTACATCAGATTTTTGGCCTAATTTGGCTTTGAAATCTCTAAATTAAAATGTTCTGTACACTACTACCAAATGAGTAATACATATGAATAAAATATAAATAATATAACAGTCTCACAGTTCAAAAGATGATTAGTAAGAACCACATTATTGAATGTGAATGCAGCTGGAGCTTAATAGGTTAATAAATCTTAATTATGATGCTTTGTGTTCAAGCAGGATGTCTGTATGCATTACAATCGTGGTCACTGCCGTTTTGGGGACAAGTGTAGGAATGAGCACATATGCAAGGACTTCCTGAAGGGTTCGTGCAAGTTTGGTGCTGGATGTCGTCTCAACCACAACAGTCAGAGTCCATCTTCAGGACAGGGCACACGAAGAAACAGACCCTCATCTGCAGGTATGTGTGTATAGGGGTGTAAAAGTATACTGATAAATTCTGCATATTTATTATAAATGTACTGTATCAAGAATACTCAATAATTATTATTTATTTACAATAAAAAGTGAAAGTATCTTCCATAAAACATACTTAAGCTTAAACGTAAAAACATTTACATATGTAATTAAATCAATATATCTAGAAATTATGCCTACATGTAATTAATTTAAGTATTTAAAAGCAATTATTTTCTTAGCTCTACAACACACTGGCTCTAGGACACACTCCATGCTCTCCTTAAACCTGTTTTTTTTATTGTTAAATGGTGAATATAATATAATATAATATAATATAATATAATATAATATAATATAATATAATAAATATAATATAATATAATATAATATAATATAAGAGAGGAGACGAGGAGACACAGGTGTAAACTCAAAGTAAATCGTTAATTAAAAACCAAAGGGAATACAAAGGGAAATGGCATGACGTAAGACACTGAACAAGGAAACCAGGAACAGAACACTCTTTAAATACACAACTAAACGAGGGGAAACCGAGACACACCTGAGACAAATGGAACACACTAGGAGCAGGAACAGGAAGAACCAAATATGGGCACAATGAAACACGAGGGAGAAACTAGGGCATGGAGAGCTAAACAACGACAAAACATGAACACAGGTCTGAGATTACCTCCCCTTCCCGGAAGGCGCACCCACGTGCCACATAACTTCCAACTGGGGGGGGGTGGGCACTCTGGAGGCCTCTAGGGACAGGCTTACAAGGGACAGAAGGCCTCCGGGGTGGTACCGGATCTGGGACCTATGGCAGAACAGGCAGACCATGGAGCCATGGCGGAGTGGCCTCCCTATTTCACAATCTCCTCTCTGAGTAGATCTTGTAGATCTGTTGTTTAAATTGTTCTGCTTGATAAAAATACTAAGTGGTGGAGGAACTTTTCCATTCACAATCTTAAACAACAGACAGGCATCAGTGTATTTTGTTAAATTTTCCCAACTAAGAATATCATATTTGCCCAAAATATTGCAGTGATGGTAAGTATTGGGTTTTTTATCTAATACTTTATATACCTGCTTATACAGAGTGAGAATAGGCTTTAGTGTTGTTCCTTTAGCTTAAAACCAAGTTGTCATACAGTTTGTTAAGTGAGGTATAATCATTGAATTTATATTTATATAATTTTGCTGCTGTAGTTGTTAGACAGTTTCTTAAATACCTAAAATTAGCTAGATTATATTTAGTTATTTGCAATACTTGCTTCACTTGTTTTTTGAAAGATAAAGTGGAATCAAGGATAATACCAAGATATTTACCCTGATAGACTACCTGAATGATCTCTCCAGACACAAACATTTTGGGATCGCAGTCAGTTACAGAGTGCCTCTTTGTGAAAAACATACATACTGTCTTCTTTACATTAAGAACCAGATGTGAATCATTAAGCCATTTATTTACATTTATCATTATTGCACTAAGTTGAGAAGCTGCTAGTTGTTTGGTTTTTGCACATAAATTACGGTATCATCTGCATACATCATTTATATATAAGCTGAAAAGCAAAGGCCCCAGGATGGATCCCTGAGGCACACCAGTTTCATTGAGCAAAAGGGGAGCTTAACCCAGAAAATGTGGCCCTCCCTGGGCCAGATGTGGGAACAACAGCCCTCTCTAGGCTTAACTTGGGAACAGGAACCCTCTCTAAGCTTAACTTGGGAACAGGAACCCTCTCTACGCTTAACTTGGGAACAGGAGCGCTCTCTGGGCTGGATCCAGGTCTGACAATAATATAATATAATATAATATAATATAATATAATATAATATAATATAATAAATAATAAATAATATAATATAATATAATATAATATAATATAATATAATATAATATAATATAATATAATATAATATATGTGTAATTTTAGATCAAAGACCAATAATCCATTTCATTGACAAAAATCCATAATTTTTTTTTTAATGAATCAGCATTATTTTAGTATTTATTTACATTTATAATACTATTATAGTGTGGAAATATATATATATATATTTGAGAACTATTGTATAACTAAGTATTAGTAATTAAGTACAATCACTCATATTTTACACCCTTGCACTGTATTGCACATTATATGTTTCATTGTTGAACCAATTAGTCTGCCTCACTAATCATTTTACATTTTTTAATCACATAAAGAGACTGATGAAGAATTTGACGGGCCCTACAGATGGCAGCTGAATTTTAAAAGAGGCTGGGAGAACATTTCCAATGATCACATTCTAGAAGCCCAGTATTCACTCCCCCACACTAAAGGAATCGAGATCTATAACACCAAAGCTGGGTATGTGCAAAAAGATGAAAACTATTTTTAAAGATGAATTAGTCACCCCAAATGAATATTCTGTCATTATTTTCCCACGTTTCATTCCTGTGCACTATAACATACCATAAAACTCATCCTCTGTTACTATGTGCTTGAAATTATTATTAAATTATTGCAGCTGCTGTAATTTTAAATGAATTATTTGACTTTTTCTCATTTACATTATAGGGCTATATCAATTGATTTCACAAAAATTAGAGTTCTTCGGAAAACAAATATTAAAGTGCGGCGTATGAGCTCAAAGGATACAGAATGGCTGTGGTATTACAGATGTGACCATGGCTGGTATCAGTATGGAGACAAGGTGAGTTTTACATTAATGGATAGGTGTCACGTCCGAGGACTGTCCTGTGTTCCATGTCACATGTGTTTTTTCTCCCCATTGACCTCGTTTCTCCCTCGTGTCAGTTATGTTCATTAGTTCCAGGTGTGTCTTGTTTATTCCTTGACGAGTCCCATAATTTAAGCCCTGTGTTTTTCCATGTCTAGCGTCCGGCATGTTCGTCTATTCCCTCTGTTACGTGTGCTTTGCTTTGGTGTAAATAAAGACTTACGTCACAGATTCCTCTACATCTCCTCGCTCCGTCACAGTAGCAGCAGCATCATGACAATATGACCTGTGGACTGGACAGTCTCATTTTAATTTAATTTATCCACTAATAATATCCAAGTGGGATATACATGATTTCACTGGAGAGATTTTACTCATTTTGTCTGAACCATAATTTTTCGAAAACAAAAGTGTGTTGGAAATGACAGTAATGTTAATAACGGTGTTGTAAATTAGTTTTATGTATTTTGGAGTAAAATGGCAGCCTGCTTTATTTTGCTAAGGCTAAATGTTAGTTATCAGTTTATGCATCCTAAGTACATCATTTTTTTTTTGGCATAATTTGGCTTTGAAATGTCCACATTAAAATGTTCTGTGCACTCATTAATATTTTATGATGGATCTGGAATAAGATGGATTTTTCTAAAGGATAATTTATATTGGGTATATTCATTTGAGTTTGCGACAAAAAACAATAAAAATCTATAAATTAAAGGCATTATAAACATTACAAAGTTTTCAAGACAGTTTTGATGCATCTGTCATATAACAAAAAAGTTGATTTTTTTTTTTACATTAAAGAAGTATATATAAAAAAAAAACATGAAAAGGGTGAAACTGTATCTCACTGTTTAAGGTTATATGGATATATACAGTCGAACCAAAATTTATTCAGACACCTTCAACATTTCTCACATTATGACAGTTTATTCTCTACAGTTTAGAAAATGGTAATAAAATATGACACGAACTAGTTAAACTGTCAGAACAAATTCATCTTGATAATGTCAGATAGCTTTGATAGAAAGGTATGTACTGAATTAGTTTGGATAGCTGTCAGCTGTTAAATTTAAAGGTGCTTTATGTAAGATTTTGATGCAACTAAACATAAAAATACCATATGTTTGCAGATATTTAAGAAACATGCTAAGTTAACATACTGGTGTATCTGAAAAACAATGCTACCGTCAGTTATTCTCCTTTGAAAATGTGCATTCCGGGCCGGAATGTCGGTCTCTGTTTTGGTTTGTGAAACCCGCCCACTGCCAGTTTACCCAATTATATTTCGGCTCCCCGGGTTGCCAGTTGGCGGAAAACACAA